>NW_027436116.1:512500-812500 GCF_964199755.1 Larus michahellis | reverse complement strand
TCCACTTTCGATGCTTTCCCACAATACGGCAGGACCCATCAGTGAACAGGGCATATTTCTTCTCATTTTCTGGCAGTTTATTATATGGTGGGGCCTCTTCTGCACGCGTCACCTCCTCCTCTGGTGACATTCCAAAATCCTTGCCTTCTGGCCAGTCCATGATCACTTCCAGAATTCCTGGGCGACTGGGGTTTCCCATTCGAGTTCGCTGCGTGATCAGTGCAATCCACTTACTCCATGTAGCATCGGTTGCATGATGTGTGGTGGGGACCCTTTCTTTGAACATCCAACCCAGCACCGGCAGTCGAGGTGCTAAGAGGAGCTGTGCTTCTGTACCAACTACTTCCGAAGCAGCTCGAACCCCTTCATATGCTGCCAATATCTCTTTTTCTGTTGGAGTGTAGCGGGCTTCGGATCCTCTGTATCCACGACTCCAAAACCCTAGGGGTCGACCTCGAGTCTCCCCTGGTGCTTTCTGCCAGAGGCTCCAGGTAGGGCCGTTCTCCCCGGCTGCGGTATAGAGCACATTTTTAACATCTTGTCCTGCCCGGACTGGCCCCAGGGCCACTGCATGGACTATTTCCTGTTTGATTTGTTCAAAAGCTTGTCGTTGCTCAGGACCCCATTTAAAATCATTCTTCTTCCGGGTTACTTGATACAGAGGGCTTGCAATTTGACTGTAATCTGGGATATGCATTCTCCAGAAACCCACAATACCTAAGAAAGCTTGTGTTTCCTTTTTACTAGTTGGTGGAGACATAGCTGCTATTTTGTTGATCACATCCATTGGAATCTGACGGCGTCCATCTTGCCATTTTATTCCTAAAAACTGGATCTCCTGCGCAGGTCCCTTGACCTTACTTCGCTTTATAGCAAAACCAGCGTTCAGAAGGATTTGGACTATTTTACTCCCTTTCTCAAAAACTTCTTCTGCTGTGTTTCCCCATACAATGATGTCATCAATGTACTGCAGATGTTCTGGAGCTTCACCCTGTTCCAGTGCAGTCTGGATCAGTCCATGGCAAATGGTGGGGCTGTGTTTCCACCCCTGGGGCAGTCGATTCCAGGTGTATTGGACGCCCCTCCAAGTGAAAGCAAACTGTGGCCTGCACTCTGCTGCCAAAGGGATTGAGAAGAATGCATTCGCTATATCAATCGTGGCATACCACTTGGCTGCCTTGGACTCCAGTTCGTACTGGAGTTCTAGCATGTCCGGCACGGCAGCACTCAGCGGTGGCGTGACTTCATTCAGACCACGATAGTCTACAGTTAGCCTCCACTCTCCATTAGATTTTCGCACCGGCCATATGGGACTGTTAAAGGGTGAGCGAGTCTTGCTGATCACTCCTTGAACCTCTAGTTGACGAATCAGCTCATGGATGGGAATCAGAGAGTCTCGGTTAGTGCGATACTGCCGCCGATGCACCGTTGTGGTAGCAATCGGCACCTGTTGTTCTTTGACCCTCAACAACCCCACAACAGAAGAATCCTCCGAGAGACCAGGCAAGGCAGACAACTGTTTAACTTCCTCTGTCTCCAAAGCAGCTATGCCAAAGGCCCAGCGGTACCCTTTTGGGTCCTTAAAATACCCTCTCCTGAGGTAATCTATACCAAGGATGCATGGAGCCTCTGGGCCAGTCACAATGGGATGCTTTTGCCACTCATTCCCAGTTAGGCTCACTTCTGCCTCCAGTACAGTCAACTCTTGGGATCCCCCTGTCACCCCAGAAATACAAATGGGTTCTGCCCCTCTATAGCTTGATGGTATTAAAGTACACTGCGCACCCGTGTCCACTAGAGCCTTATACTCCTGTGGGTCTGATGTGCCAGGCCATCGAATCCACACCGTCCAATAAACCCGGTTGTCCCTTTCCTCCACCTGGCCGGAGGCAGGGCCCCCCTAATACTCGTCATAGTATCCATTACTCACTTCTTGCATAAAGGACTTGGAAGTTCCTTCAAGAGGATCAGAAGCAAGATCAGGCCTTCTGCTTTGTCTGGGGAACGGCCCACTGGAAACCGGGGCGGCACTTTTCCTGGAGGGATCCCCTTTTGTGGTTGTCCTTCCTTGCAACTCCTGTACCCGTGTCCGCAGGATCGAAGTAGGTCGTCCATCCCACTTCCTCATGTCCTCTCCGTGGTCCCGCAGGTAGAACCACAGGGTGCCTCGTGGTGTGTACCCTCTGTATTCTCTCTCTTGAGTGGGGAAATGCCTGCTTCTAATAGCTGAGATGCTGGCCCATGCAGGTGGGGAGTAGAACATATTCTCTTCAAGTTGCTGGACCTTCCGCGACAGTTTCTCCACAGCTGAGACAAGGGGGGAAGAGAGACTTTCTTCATATCGCCGGAGCCGGCCAGCTACCTCATCCACCGTTGGTCCCTCTTCACCTTTCCATTCCATTACTGCCAGGGAGTTGGCATATGACGATGGTGCGCTCCGTACAAACTTCCGCCACATGGGCCTTGTGCATCGCACCTCATCAGGGTCTGTGGGTAAGTCGGCATTGTCCAAGTCATAATAAATCATCTCCCGCACGGCTAATTCTCTCAGGTACTGGATACCTCTTTCCATGGTAGTCCACTTGCTTGGCTGACATACAACATCCTCACTGAAGGGGTACCTCTCCCTCACGCCTAACAGGAGTCATTTCCAGAGGCTGAGGGCTTGGGTCTTTTTCCCAATCGCCTTGTCAATGCCGCCTTCCCTAGACAGGGATCCCAGCTGCCTGGCCTCCCTACCCTCTAATTCCAGGCTACTGGCCCCATTATCCCAGCACCGGAGCAGCCAGGTGACAATGTGCTCGCCTGAAAGTCGGCTGAAATCTTTTCGCATATCCCGCAGCTCACTCAAGGATAGGGATCGAGTAATTATCTCTGGTTCTGCTTCTTCCTCCTGCTCTCGTGATGGCCCTGGTTCATCATCATCTCTTACTAAGCGAACTGATTTCTTTGTGTACTTCTTCTTCTGTATGGGGGCAACTGATACCGGCACGGGTTGGTTCTCTGGTTCAGTGGCAGTGGCTACCACGGGGGTTGCAGTAGCTGCAGTGTCTGCCGCAGGGGTTGCACTAGCCGCAGTGTCTGCCGCAGGGGTTGCACTAGCCGCAGTGTCTGCCGCAGGGGCTGCAGCAGCCGCAGGGGCCGCCGGTCTGGTTTCCATCTCTTCCCCTTGAGGGTGCTGCATAATTCTGAGCAGTGCCTGGTAGATACTGGCCAGGGCCCAGCACAGCGCGGTGAGTTGTGCCTCTCTAGAATAGCCACAACATTTTCCCTTCAAATATTCTACCACTTTATCAGGGTCCTGTAATTGTTCAGGGGTGAAGTCCCAGACCATTGGAGGCGAGTAGTTCTCTAGGTACCTGCCCATGCTCTCCCACATGCCATGCCACCCCTGACTATCCAGCCTCGGAGCAGATCTCCGGGTGGTAGTCTTAAATAGTCGCTTAACCCTAAACAAGACCTGGAACGTATTCAGGAGACATAGCACTAGGAACACACTAGTTTGAGTATCCCAAGGATATTCAAGATTCTCAAAAGCTGTCATACCTGACCCGAAGGAGAAAAGGGAGGCAAAAGGGCTGGGGAAACTATTGACAAATTCTGAGAGACGGTGTCCAATGTACGGACAGGACAACAAAACCACATAAACACCCCAAAATAACCGTCTGAACAGTGATGTTATCATATCATAAACAGATATCGCACAGGACAGCAGAATGATAATCCTCATCCCTCTTCCAGACACGGTAAACAGCATCGCAGGGAGTACATAAGCCATATAGGAATTTATGTAACACAGCCATGAGAACAAACCAAGCAACATGATGACCAGTGACTACTTACCTAATAAAATAAATGCATACAAAAAAAAAAACCAAAACCTTTTTTTCCACGTTCTAGTTGGATTCTGTCGTTATGTCAACCCTTCAAGCCCCACGTTGGGCGCCAAAAAGGACTGTCGTGGTTTAGCCTCAGATGGCAACAAAGAACCACGTGCCGCTCGCACGTGCCTTCCTAATACAGGAAGGATCGTAAGAAAAGGCAAGACTCTTGGGTTAGGACAAAGGCAGTTTAACAGGACAGCAAAGGGAACAGGCAAACAACAACAACACGGATAGGGGAATATACAAACGCGATTACGGAACCGCCGCTCCCCGCCGCTCGCCGACCGGCCGGACCCGGGACGCCCCAGCCCGCTTTTAAGCAGCAACTTCCTGCCCCCTCCCCCGGCAGCTCAGGGTGGGCGTGGCTCACATGGCATGGAATACCAGGAAAAGTTAACCCTATCCCCACCGGAACCAGGACACGCCCCCAACATCTCCCCCTTTTTTGTTTCTTTAAAGGCAGAACTGAGGCGCGGGTTTAAAGGTCATCATACTCAGTGAGCTGGACAGAACTAACACTAGTGTAAATCTTCGGAATATCGCCGTTTTGAATAAACCATGTATGTCGAACAACTTTAGTCACCATAGACCTAACACAGGAAAGAGCGCAGCTTAGAATCAAAAGGCCTACCAATATAATAACTAATATGAGTACAGCAGATTGTACCAGGCTCCTAAGCCAGCCCTTTAGCCCAAACCAATCACCCAAAGTACCCAATCCGAAGAAGTCCGTATCAGATTGCACCTTTTGTGAATGCGCAAGGAGTTGTGTAATTTGCTTATGTATCGAAGAAGAGTGGTCCTCTAAGTCCATGCAGCACATTCCGTCAAAATCCTCACAGCCATGTCCATGGGCTAGTAGCAAGAAGTCAATAGCGGCTCTGTTTTGCAGGACTGCATGTTGTACTGTAGACAAGTCTTCAGCCATCTCAGATAGTATGCGGCTGGTAGCATTTGCTTGCTTAACAACCCAACAGGCAATTGCATCTAAGTTTCTGTGGGCTCTCGCTGCTGCCACCCCAGGGGTAAATAGCGAGGCGAAAAAAACCTCCCAGCGATTCCATAGCTTAACATTATCGTCACAGGTATTATCTAATGCTTGTATTGTGTCACGAGTAAAACGTAACCGCTGTTTTGGGCTTGGATGATAGTGAGGAGTGCCAAGACTAAGCTGTCCAATAGTACACGGGCCTCCTCTAGGGTTAGAAGGGATCCCAGACCAAGCTCTATTTCTGCAAATAAAAAGAACCCCAAGGGGAGCCGCCTAGGGAGCATGGTACCGGGGGCTGAGTGAGTGGCATCTCAAGCAATGCTCAAACACCATTGTTGTTGCCAGAGGGTAGCATTACCAATAGGTGAGATGACGGTCGGTGGAGAATCCTTTACTAAGGGCCCCTGACCATGACCTAAGGCCAATAAACAAACAATGAGAAATATTAAGAGAATCTACTAAGTCAATTTCCTGCGGCTGGGGCCCTATTGGTAATTTATCATCCCAATTATCGTATTTTTCAAAAAGGTCCTTAAGATTTTTCCATGAAAAAGGAAGCCTTCCAGAAATATTGTACTGCTTCCGTAAGGTTGTCATAGAGTTATTAAACAGTAAAAAGGTCGAGTTATTCAGTGGTACCCCTACTAAGCAGGTGATGAAGGGCGAGCTGGGCGTAGCAAGACTGGCACAAAAGCTAGTTGTATTGAGCGACCTGGACAGAGTAACCCAGACATTTTGACGGGGGTCAAAAAGGTGAGGGTGGTACCCTGGCAAAGGATTGGCATGTGTCCAGGCTGCACATATACAAAGAAGTGTTAACAGGATCATAATGTTTGACGGACTCTTCCCCCCACCCCTTTTTTCTTTTTTTTTTTTTGCAATGCTAAATTCTTACAATGCTAACTTCATATATTAGGCAACTGTCACACCATCTATTGGCCAATGTTAACCATCGCTACCATCTCTTACCACAGCGATAGCAGTCACATAAAACCTAAGGGTCACAATCACCACAGGCGACGCAATGAATATGTTCTACTGGAGTCTCTGCTCTATTGTCCATAAAAGCACTGCATCAGTCCTCCGAATGTTCTTTGGTATGCCGTTCAGGGGAATGATCTAGCTGTGGATTGGTGTTGTGGCCATCCGATTGTGGTAGGGGTTCACGGAAAGGTCGCACGCTCTTCGCTGGGATCCACCTGGGGCCTCGTTCTGTGGAAACACAAGCATAGCCTCTGCCCCATGTGACAAGGGGGTATGGCCCCAAGACCTTACCTGTCTCAGGGTCGCGGATCAGGACTGGAGCTTTTACGCTGGCTTCAAAAGAAGTGTTTGTGTTAAAGTGGCGAACGATCGGAGGGTTGTTATCTATTAAAGAACAATTTAAAAAGTTAAAAACATACAGGGCTTTCTGTAGACGTTCTTCAGGGGTGGCTGTCCCTACTCCCCCTTTCTGTTGTTGTAACAAGCGCTTTAAAGACTGATGAGAGCGTTCAATCAGGGACTGGCCCGTAGGGGAATGCGGGATCCCAGTGATGTGAGTGATCCCCCAAGAGATAAAAAAGTTTTAAGTGCAGCCGAGATATAAGCAGGGCCATTGAGGGGACCCGGAGACTGTCTCAACGTCTGACTCCCATTGTTGAGAGCGGTCATCCCACCAGACAATCACCGACTTGTGTGTTTTTCCAGACCCATCGGTGAACACAGTAAGGCCTTGGAGGGGCTGGTGACATCTCTTTGGTATGGATATTAAGTTAAAATGAGCATGTAGAAGCTTGTGGGACGGAGGATGTGAGGTTAGTTGACCCGTATAATCTGTTAAGGCAAACATGAAAGCATCAGACTGTTGGAATAACCATTGTAGGTACATATTAGTTACAGGTAAACAGATAGAAGCAAAGTCCATCCCTGACAGGGCAAGCAAGCGCTGCCGTGCTTTAATTATCAAGGAAGCAAACATTTCATGTTGTGTCCAAATTGTTTTAGTGGGCTGGTTGGGTAAAAAGACCCACTCAATGATTAATAAGGGATCAGGGTTGTTAGGGTCCCATTGAAAAATCAAAGCATATGGCTGACGTGCAGGGTTCAAAATAATTAAATTGAAGGGCAATTCAGGCGCACAGCGGTGTGCTTGCCGTAAGGCGATGGCTTTCGCTACTTTTTGTAATGAGGCAGCGGCTTCAGGACCAAGTCGACGAGGGGAGCGTAAATCGGAATCTCCCTTGAGGAGTTCAAACAAAGGGCTTAAGTCTGAATTGGAGATTCCTAGCAAGGGTCGGACCCAAGTAATGGTCCCTAATAATTTTTGAACATCGTGCAAATTTTTAATGTCGGCCTGTATATGCACAGGTTGGGGAACTATCGTCTGGGTCCTGATGCGCCAACCCAAGTAGGTCCAAGGGGGCATTTTCTGGACTTTTTCGGGCGCAATACAGAGGCCTGCCGAATTGACAGCGGCCGTGACAAGGGCTACGGCCTTTTCCATGAGCTCAAGGTGAGGCGCAGCCATCAAGATATCATCCATATAATGATATAACAGAACTTGAGGCAACGCAACCCTGACAGGGCTAAGTACCTTAGCGACATACCATTGACAAATTGTCGGGCTATTTTTCATTCCCTGTGGCAGTACAACCCACTGATATCGTTGCACAGGGGCTTGCATATTGACACTTGGGACTGAAAAAGCAAATTTGGCAGCGTCATCAGGGTGTAGTGGAATGTTAAAAAAGCAATCCTTAAGGTCAATAACGGTGAGATGCCAATTGCGGGGGATCATAGTTGGAGAAGGGAGCCCTGGCTGCAGAGCTCCCATATCTACCATAGCATCATTGATTTTTCTGAGATCATGGAGCAGGCGCCACTTGCCAGATTGCTTCTTAATAACAAAGACAGGTGAATTCCAAGGACTAGTAGTAGGTACTATATGTCCTTTTGCTAATTGTTCCGTAACCAGTTCTTGGAGAGCGCGAAGCTTTTCGAGTGGTAGGGGCCATTGATCTACCCAAATGGGTGTCTGAGTTTTCCAAGTCAGTTTCAGGGTGTCGCGCACCTCAATGGCCCCCCCTAAAAATGCGACTGAATGGAAGTTCCCCATTGTGATAGCACATCACGTCCCCATAAGACCATAGGAACAGGCAGCACAAAAGGCTTGACGGAAGCCACTCGTCCTTCTGGGCCTTTGATTTGGATCAATTCCGAGGATTGGTGGCTTCTACCAACTCCTCCGATTCCGGCTAGTGCCTGAGGCACAGCTGCCAAAGGCCATTGTGGAGGCCACTTCACCTGTGAAATTACGGTAACATCGGCCCCTGTGTCAATAATCCCATTTAGGATTACTTGCTGAGTGCCGTGAATAAGAGTACATTGACAAAGTGGTCGCTTCTGGGAAATGGACTGTACCCAGAGAATCTGTGGATCCCCAGTAGATCCAAAACCTCCTTGTCTTTGCTGCGGAGGTGGGTGAGGCGAAAGAGAGCTTGCGTTCTGCGGGATCAGTAGTAATTGTGCAATGCGGCTTCCTTTGGGTACTGTGCAAGGGGGAAATGGGGTCCAGGCCATGATTTTAATTTCCCCAACGGTATCCGCATCAATTACTCCAGGCAATACAAAAAGTCCGGCTAAGGTAACTGATGATCTCCCTAATAGTAGCCCTTGTGTTTTCGGGGATAAAGGACCTGAAACATTAGTTGCTAATAAATGAACAGAGGAATCAAGCAACGTTACTGCGTGTGAGGTTGCCAGGTCCAATCCGGCGCTACCGGCTGTTGCTGGGCGAAGACTTGTGGCGAGGTCACACCCATCTGCATGGCTCGATCCACCGGCGACGATACTTGTGTCTGTGCGCGTCGCTGCCCCGCGCTCCGCAAGCGGTTTCCCTGTATCGGCTGCCCTTGAAAATTATACTTAGAACGACATTGATTAGCATAATGACGCCCCTTCCTGCATCGGGGACAGATCCCAGGGGCTTGGGCTTTAGCCCCCCATTAGAAGCGAGACAATTTCGTTTGATATGGCCTGGTTTACCACAACCGTAACAATTTCCTCCCCCAGACATGCCTCTCATAGCTGCGAAAGCAGCTGCCATCGCTTCAAATTTATGGTCCACAGTACCGATACGATTACAAGCCTCTACCATTTCAACCAAAGTCGGAGCTGGGTTAGGGAGAGATTTAAGTAATTTTTTACAGTCGGCGTTAGCATTTTCAACTGCTAATTTTAATAGCAAAATTTCTCGAGCTTTGGTATTATCTATTTGGCGTTCTAAAGCTTGCTTAAGTCTATCAATGAATTGCATGTACGGCTCCCGAGGTTCCTGCGTAATAGAGGTGAATGCCTTTTGAGGTTTACTGGAATCGGGTATTTTAAGTAAAGCCTTTTTTGCTTCTTCGTGGATCGCTTCCAGGGCCTCTCGTGGACAATCTCGAGCCTGTGCCGCTGGATTAGAGTGCTGACCCGTACCCATAAGGTGCTCCATGGTCAGTGCGGCAAGAGCAGCATTATTATGACCCATGTAGCTGGTGAGGAGAGTTTGAAGGCCCCCCCTCCAGTGCGACTCCCACAGGGAATACTGGGAAGGGGTTAATAACAATTGCGCTAGCGATTTTAAATCATGGGGAGTCATAACATATGTATCAAAGACAGAAGACAGCAGG
Source organism: Larus michahellis (assembly GCF_964199755.1). Taxonomy (NCBI): domain Eukaryota; kingdom Metazoa; phylum Chordata; class Aves; order Charadriiformes; family Laridae; genus Larus; species Larus michahellis. The sequence continues at coordinate 802,970 of NW_027436116.1, read as the reverse complement.
CTCGCAAAATATGGGGAAGAGAGCCCATGTTCTGTGACGGTACGGCGCAGCTCTTTAATCACCGGGAAGGACAAAGCCTTCCACTGCACTCCCCGGCCTTGATAAATAACAGGGGCGACTATCGTTCGCGCTATTTCCAAGTCACCTTCTTTTAAAGCTTGACGTCTAATATTCGCCCACGTATCATGAGGGTCAGGGGGGGTACAAGTCAGGCTCTTTATCAGGATCAACGGGCCCCGGGTCAAGCGGATCTTCCTCAGGAGGGTAGCCTGCGGCACAGACCTTTAAGGGTCCGGGCGACTTAGCACATCGCGGAGGTAGCGGAGGGGGAAGCAAAGGCGGAGCTGATGAAGGTTCCCCCTTAGTATCTGGAGAGTCTTTATGGCCCTTTTTCTGTGCCTTAATAGCCTCAAAGATTATTTCTCCACCACGGAAGCAAACGCTGAGCCTCGGCATTCCCTGACGTCGCTAAGTCCCACAACTTTACCCCCACATCGTCCCAAAGTTCCCGTGTAAAAATACTGGAGGCCGTAACAGTGGGGATCTTCATTTGTACCCACTTAAGCATAATCTTTAAGTCCTGCCCGGAAATATCTTTTTTATGTTTCCGGAGGAGCGTTTTCATAACTTTATATACATCTCTCTCTGCGGGGGACATCTGATTCCCCATGTTTCCCACAGCTCACCTCTTAAATCCAGAGGGATTCCTGGCCAGTTCCTGCTTCCTTTCAGCAGCTCATTCAAAGTTCCGTGGGACTCGCAGCAAGCCGCTCAGCTAGGCGGTTCACCACCCCATCACGTCGGGGTCACCAATTTGCCGCGATTGAGAGACGGGACGCTGCTTGATGCAAGCAAGATGTCAGTTCATTAGACGCGTTGGAAAGCTTTTTATACAGCTACTTAACAGTTACATAAATTACACAAATTCTATCATTTCTGATTGGCTTAGCTCTAAATGTTTCATTACAATAATCCCTCCTACCTGCGGTTTCGCTACATGCTAGAAGCTACAGTTTTGGAATGTGCTAAAAGCTACAGTGATAACTTGTTGCCTACTCCCTACTTCTTCAAGGTTATTTATCTCAGACCTGCAAGGCCAGTTGTTCCCTGGCTCCTCAGATTTATTTGTCTCAGGTCTGCAAGGTCGGCATACCCTCGAATTTCTTGCATACTCGTACTTTTCTGCTAGCCGCCCCCAACACAGGGCTTTCTCATTTCTAAAATAAATACTCACTTACTCAACCCCAAAATACTCAGTACATCTCCAAAAAGAAGAACAAACACTGCAGGGATGAATGCGGCACGTTGAGGGCCTGGATCCCAGCATGCCGTCTTTTGTGCAGGTTTGAATGGTTTTTTAACCACCACACCCCCCGCCCAACTTCCAGACATTTTGGGGCCGTGAGCCGCCTCTTTTGGGGGAACTCCGTGTAACCCCCACATGCCCCCCTCGCCTGCTCCTCCCCCGTGGGGGCCGGGGGATGGAGAGCCGGGGAGAGAAGAGGTGGGCGGAGGGGGAATGGCGGGGGCGGCTGAGCCGGCAGGACCTGCCCATCCCAGCCACCGCCGTCTCGCCCAAGCAGGCCTTCGCCGCCAGCCAGAGCGGCCTGGAGTATCGGCGAGCCATCCTGGCGCCGGAGAACCTGGACCAAACGCTCTTCTTGCACCAAAACTTGCATTTTTTAGAATCAATCAGGAACAGCAACAAGGCGCGGAGCAGGAATCTCCATGCCCAGCCATTCCGGGGGTCGGCGGGGGTTTAAATCTAGACCCATGGCGGGGATTTGGGACGCCGAGTATTTTGCCAAATTCCTGCGGTTTTGGCATCGCTTTGGCAGCGAGGAGGCGTGAACGTGCCACCGCCTCCCGGCACTTGCTCTCTCACCCCGCCTCCGGAGCCAAACTGCTCAAAACTCATCCCTTTCTATGGAATTAAAATATCACTCAGCGCTGCAACTTCCCACCTCTTTTTCTTTTTTGAAAAGGAAACAGCCCCCAGGTTTTTTTGGTTAAAAACTCCCAGTCCTCCCAGCTGGCAGGGCTGCCGCTGACTCCGGCCTCACTGGGAGGCCCGTCTTCGATTTCGGGAGGCAGCCGGTTTCCCTTTGAAATCGTTAAGGGCTAGAGAAAAACGTTACTCTGAGGTCTATTTTTAAAAATACAAGCCTTGAGAAGCCAAAGGAGAACGTTCCCACCCACCTTTTGCTTTGGGGAAAGGAGTTTGTGGAGGCCCAGACCTGAGCATTGGGCCTTTCAGGAGAAAAACGGAACCAAACTATAGATTTTTTTTTTCTACTGGACGTGAATATTCTGCAAAACTTAAACAAACTCATTCATGAATCTGGTGGCCCGGAAACAAAAAAAATCAGCCTTTTTTATACTGTCAGTAGAGACAAGACACCTTTCTTCCCATTTCCTTCCTTCAACTAATCGAACCCTCCATGCTCCCTCCCAACTGCCACGTTGATTTATGCAAATAAGCACCAAATAATAAAATAAACACGCAACGGGTGCTTTACATATGATCGAGACACCTCATGGCCACCCAACAGCTTTAACCACCCCAATTCTGCTGCCCCAGAACCAGAGGAACGAGTTTTAAATCATTGAATTATCGCGCAAAGAGCTAGAGCGGGGCAAGAACTTTAAAACTGACGAACCAAATTTAATAAGTAAACAAAAAACCACACGTGAAAACTAACCTTATCTCTATCAAAACGGTGCTGCAGTCCACATCTTAAACGCTGCACACGACCATCAGGGAAAAACGTTGTTAGACATGATGAACGTTTTGGGGCGATTTCCCCTATTCCCTCTCTTTTTAGAGCGGGGGCGACAGCGTGTTCTCGAATCCTCAAAGCCCAGCCGCTGCCCAGATGCGGAGAAAAAGGTGGGGTTTTTTAAGAGAAACGGTAAAAACTGGCCTCGTGGTTGGTTTGGTGTCAGTTCCCGGGTGTTACGGGAGGAGGTCAGCGGAATGCGGGGGGTTTGTGGCTTCGCCACCCTTTAAAAACGCTCCCGGGGACCTTTTAAACATCTTGTGGGCGATGGAGTCTCATATGGGCGTTTCGCCCCTGGATCTTCTCAAACACCCTGAAAGTTAGAAAAGAAAGGGATTTTTAAGGCTTTTCTTTTTTTTTTTAAAATTTGTTAGACCAAGCTTCGTTATTCCTACTTTTGGGAACTCTTATGCTTTGCTGCATAGTTTGACAGAATTTTGGACGTTGGTGGTTCAACAAGGAAGATAGTGGGGGATTAAAATAGTAGAATTAATTGTGCGATCGTTTAAAACGAGGTTGAATTGAAACTCGAGGCATTTTGCTTGGCATGAGTGAGTGGAGTGGGGAAGCCTCAGGCTGCAAATCCCTACGAAGCTCGAGGGTTTTTTGGTCAAAATGGAGAAACGCTGTGATTCTTGCACAAGGAGGGGCCAGTCTGAACCTCAGGGCTTGGTGGAGGGCCTCCCCGACTCTGAAAACACTGATTTTTTGGGGTTGAAAGCCAAATAAAACCGCCAAGCGGCCCCAGGGCAAGGGGAATCCTCAAGCGGCCCTCCCCCTCTGCCCACCCCGGGTCGTTTTCGAGCCACAAAACAGCCGGGATTTCGAAGAAAAATGAAGAGCTGACCTTCCACACTCGCCGCAGGGGAAAAAACCCGGATCTCCAGCGCTGCCGTCCCAGCACCAGGAAGGACCGGGATCGATGGAGGAGCTGCCGTCGCTGTTGCGCTTCTCGACTCCCCGGCTTTGGATTTTCCTTGGGCATGACGCGGTGCCTCTTCTTTGTGCTGCAAAGGGCCTGTAAATCAGATGAAAAACAGCTTGAAACAGCTGCGGGCGGCAAAAGAATTAGAGTTTTTTGCGACAGAGGTACCGCGTTTTACCAGCCCAACCCCACCCGGGTGGACTCTGAAAACTAAACGGCCGAAAAAAACCACTTTAGTTCGACTGGGAGAACCAGACCTTGAAAGAAAAACTGTATTATTTCTCTATTTTAAGCAGAAAGTGCTTTCCTCCCCCAAAATCTATCCAAAATGTGGAATTCTGAAGAAACGAAGCAGCGCGGCAGCCAGCTTGGTCTGGAACTCCGCCAGGTTGACACTGAGGGCCCCATCGAAGCGCAGGGAGGCCGTGATGGAGGACACGATCTGGCTGACGATCGTCCCAGCCAGCCAAGGGGGACGAGCTGGGGGACCCCCACCCCACCTCTGCCCTCAGCAGCGGGGCCAGGACGGACCCTCCACGCAGAGAGAAGGGGCCTGGCGCGGATTTCATCTCGAGCCCTCTTCCTCAGCCCAAAGCCACACAACTCCCTCTCTTTCTCAGCCCCCAAACCAGCCACGCCAGCCCCTTTGCCAGCCCCGCCAGCAGGAGTCCCACTCTCCCTGGCAGGCCCCAAACCAGCTCCCCCTCTCTGCTGCCTCAGCCCCTCTGCAGCCCCCCTGGGCAACACTGAGGGAGCGCAGCCACCCCACAGCACCCCAAACCCCCCAGGACATAGGCACCCCGCGGGGAGCCGGGCCCAGCCACCCCCCTCACACCCGCCAAGGCCCCCCCTCAGGCCCCCCGTGCCCCCAGCCCCACTCAGGGCCCTCCCGCCCCACCCCACCACCCCTCGGGGCCGCCCACTCACCTTGACGCGCTCCAGCTGCCTCACCACGTGCTCGCGGGAGCCCCGCGGGCCTGGCCCGACCCACCACCCGTCCGCCGAGCCACGCTTTCCCCCCAGACCGCCCCGCATTCATTTCCAGGCGGCTGCCATTTTCCCCCGGCCCCCTCAGCTTCCGGAGCGCCCCGGCCCAGCCCGGCTCAGCTCCAAGAAGATCAGCCAGATGCAAAAGCTACCACCACCGAGCACCAAGTTCTTCAGAATGTTGTGTAGAACGTAGAAGGCTGGCAACGCTCCATGACAGCGCTTCGCCGGGCATTTCGGCACATTTCTAGCCAACTTTGGCTCAAAAAGCCTGCTGTTGAGGACTGGCCGAGCCACTGGGACAAGGTCAACGTCAGCTGGAAGGGCCTACGCAGCCTGGGCCTTGCACCAACCACACGCTGACTCCTCAACAGCGGTTCCCTCGTCCCCCCTTTTCCCAGAGTTTGCTCTTCTTCCAATGGCTGGGCGCACATTTTAGTCTTTCATCAGCCAAAACCCCCCAAATCCCTGGCCATTCTGCCTGGAAGGTATCAAAAAAAACACCCGAGAGGTAAATCATTCCGCCAAGACCATCCTTTAGCCTTTCTTGCCATCCTCAAGTATTTTGAATTGCGCATTTTTAACGCTTAGATTAAGTTTATACCCCAAACAATGTCGCACAATCAAATCAGGTCGTGGGTTTAGGAGGAACTTAAACCGCAACTCCAAAGTGATTAACAGGTTAAGTATTTCCCATAAATTCCACCAACAGGCCCCTGGAACCTTTACCAAGTCTGTTACCAATAGTGTTAATTACCACCAAACCCATTCCTGCTGCGTTATCTGAATAGAATTGGGGGTATTTTAAGGGAGGTGTGATGCTGAGCGCCTAAAGTGGTGACCGGTGGCTCACAGAAGCCATTCCAGCACGGGATTTTTGCTGAATACACTCAAAAATCACTAAAATCACCACCCACCTCCTTCCCTGCTGGCAAATTCGTTGTCATGGATGGTACCAAGATGTTTACCAGTAACTATTTTTGAGAAAGAAAATAATTTGCAGCTTTAAAATCAGTTATGACAGGAAACTAGGACAAAACATAGAAATAACCTTGTAGTTTTCAGCCCCCCCAATCCTTCTCTCTTTGTCTCAGAAAGAAAGACCAAAAAAAAGTCAAAAATGCGCCTTTCTTACTTTAAAAACTAGGACTTGATTTCAGTTTAGTTACACCTCAGTAAATCTGTGCAAATGTGTGGAAGTTCTCTGAAACGTTGAGGCCACTCGTCGTGTTGAGTACTATTTATCCTAAATTCTAAATTCAAAGTTGCCCCTAAGTGATACAAACCGTGTTAATTTGTGACATGAAACGGGAGAAGAAAGCTTTGCACTCTATTTTGATTTCTTTCTCATTGGAAATAATGCCATGAGCCATCTTCTTGAGTATGAGCTCTGTTTCTACAGATCTGAATAAAAGAGCCCTCAACCATAATCAGTTCACAAACGGAGTTGAGACCGGGCAGCATTTCCAGCTAAGGCAGTTCCAAGCAAACAAAAGAGACGAAGAGACGTTACAGGACACCAGCAGGGAAGGGGCTTAAAAAGAGGCCTCTTTGGTTGTCCCAGTGCTGCTGGAGCGTTCCTCTTCTTTTCTTAAAACAGTCGTTTTTCTCCGTTCCTCCTCGAAAATAACTTTTAATTGCTCCTACCCTCTGAAGAGTGTGACTGCTGCAGAATTAACCACTGTGATGAGTCCCTCTCTTAGGCTGAGCCCAGCCTCAGTGTCTGGGGTCGCTCCTGCCGTGCCGTGTCTCACCTGTGCTGCGCTGCTCCCTGCGTTTACTTCTGAGGGGTTCTGGTGCTGCAGCGAAGGAAGGTGCTCTGGGGAGCCATGGAAAGCAGAAACACCGTAGGGAGGTTGGGAGCATGGGAGGAAGCAGTCTAGGTGACACCACTTTTCATAGTCCTCAGAAAGAAAGCGAGGAAGCTTTCTGTCCTGTTAAAATCTTAGCTCCTGGTTGAACCTGCTTCCTGCTTTGCTCTCCTCTGTGACCAGGTGCAACCCCGTGTGCAGTATCTCTTAGCCCAAAGACAATGCTGAGTTTGGGCTCTTGCCCTGGGAATCAGAGGAAAAAGTTCTTTTCCTCCTATTTGCAAGCCACTTAGTTCTCATCTCCTGCGGTTGGTCGGTGGCGGACGGTGCAGGCGAGCGGTCGGCATGAGGCACCTCCTGTTGGTGCTGCTGCTGCTGGGTGCCGTGTGGGCGGACGACAAGGAGGAGGAGGAGGAGGACGTGGGCACAGTGGTGGGCATCGACCTGGTCACCACCTACTCCTGCCTGTGTGGGCATCTTCAAGAATGGCCGGCTGGAAATCATCTCCAATGACCAGGGGAACCGTATCACGCCGTCCTATCCTACGTGGCATTCACGCCCGATGGGGAGCACTTGATCGGGGACGCCACCAAGAACCAGCTTACATCCAAACCCGAGAACACTGTGTTTGATGCCAAGCGGCTCATCGGCCGCACCTGGAATGGCCCTTCCGTGCAGCAGGACATTGAGTACCTGCCGTTCAAGGCTGTTGAGCAGAAAGCCAAGCCCCATATTCAAGTCGATGTTGGAGGTGGACAGACAAAAATCTTTGCTCTTGAAGAAATTTCTGCTATGGTCCTGACAAAGATGAAGGAAACTGCAGAGGCTTACCTGGGGAAGAAAGTTACCCATGCTGTTGTTACTGTGCCAGCCCACTTCAATGATGCTCAGCGTCAGGCTACAAAGGATGCTGGTACCTTTGCTGGGCTGAATGTGATGAGAATCATCAATGAGCCAACGGCTGCTGCCATTGCTTATGGACTGGACAAGAGCGAGGTCGAGAAGAACATGCTGGGTTTGACCTGGGTGGTGGAACACTCACCCTCCTCACCATTGACAATGGAGTCTTTGAAGTTGTGGCTACTAATTGTGGATGCCGAAGGACCTGCGGACGCGGCACCCGGAACGAGCCCTGGAGTTCTCATCGCTCTCACTGACGGCAAACCGTGGGATAAGTAAACAAGCCCTAGCTACACAGCACCTGGGCCATGATAAGAGGAAGAAAAGGAGAGAGCGCTGAAGGCCAGCCGGGTTGCTAAAGATGACTAGCTTGTCTTGGTTTACACCATGTATGGTATGTGGTATGTGTGCTATGTGCTGTGTAATCACATGATAAGGATGTAGCAGTGGGAAATTGCTAGCTCTGTTGCAGAGGGTATTTAAGGAGGCTGCTGCCTAAAATAAAGCGATTTCGTTTGTGCACCGAACGGAGTCCATGCCTAATTGCCACAAATGGTGCCCCATGTGAGACGGAGCGATTAACGAGGTTTGACCAGTGGCGAGCCCCACAGAACTTAAGTGCTGCTGAAAGGAAGCAGGAGCCGGCTTCAATCACCTCGTCAAGAGAGGTGAGCTGTGGGGAGTTATGGGGAGTAACAAATCTTCAGAAGAAAAATCGGGACTAGGGCTAATGGAGGGACTCTTGTGGAAACATCACGTATATACGAGCCTCCAGACCTTAAAAAAGATACTGAAATGGGTCTCTGTTAATTGCGATGGTGTCAGTGCAATCGCTATTTTTAGTATAAAAATGTGGGACGCAGGAGGGGTTAAACTTTGGGCCAGAGCCACGAAGGTGGACAAGGTTGCCCCAGGTAGATAGACCAGGGTGGGCCGTAGAACCGATGGAAGTCCTGAAATATTGGTGGAGTTTTCACCAGCCGACACGCTTACGCTCTCGGGAACGGCTCGCCCGTGCAGGGTGTATGGCTGGCTGTTCGTTGTTTGTCTATAAGATCATGGTTGATCAGGAGAAGGAGCTGAGCCAAAATCTATAGGATGCTCTGTAGGAAAATGAGGAACTTCAGGGTGAGCTCTTGTTGCAAAGGCAAACTTTTATGTCAGTCGTAAGTGATGAAAAAAAAAAAAGAAAGAAAAAACAAAAAAAAAGAAAAAAGAAAAAAAAAGAAAAACGAGAAAAAAAAGAAAAAAGAAAAAAAAAGAAAAAAAAAGAAAAAAAGAAAAAGAGAAACCCAAACAGGAACAATTAGACGGGGAATGTGCCACATTAGCACAAAAGTATGCCATACGCGCTACGAGAAAGCAGCAGAAAAAGAGAAATAGGACACCTGATTCAAAGCAGTACCATAGAGATATGTTTTTGTTTTTTTCCTATATGTTATTGCATGCCCTGGTAAATTACTCTGTGTTATACCCTGCGAGACTAAATGGACCCCAGCACCCCTCTGCACAATACCCTGCGGCTCCAGGATAGCCCAATTGCTGTATTTTGGTGCCTGTCCCCCGAAAGTTGTTCAAACACAAAGGGGGAACCGAGGCTTTGGCTCAGCCAGGAACCCACAGATACTACGGACGCAATCCGTCAGTGCTGGCCGACCATTGATGCAGTGCACATTAACGATGCAAGGAAAGATCCTGTTTGCATGAGCGGTATTCCGGACACCGGAGCGGATGTCAGAGTCATCTCTAAAGACAGATGGCCTGTGAACTGGCCGTTAGTACAAATGGGGAAGGCATTAATGGGCATTGGCGGGAATGCTTTGCCTTTACAGAGCAAACACATAATTCAGACCCAGGGGCCCGAAAATCGTGTTGCCTCAGTCCGTCCTTTTGTGTTAACTACGCCAATTACTTTATGGGGCTGAGACCGTAGGAGCCAATGGGGAATACAGATTGGGTCACATTTGTCTTAGGGGCCACTGAGGTGCAAGCCACCTTAAACTTAACCTGGAAATCTAATAAGCCTGTTTGGGTGGAACAGTGGCCCTTGTCACGCGAAAAGTTGCGCCACCTTCATCAGCTAGTTGAAGAACAGCTCCGAGAAGGCCATATAGTCCCAACGACCAGTCCATGGAATTCGCCTGTGGAATTCGCCAGGTCTAAGTTACCCTGAAATTTTGATTTTCACCTTACTAATGTACTGGGAATGTTGTGATCTGCGTGAGCATTTAGATAAAGCCTATAATTGCAGAAGTGAAGCTGTGGAGGCATTCTTTCGGAGCCTCAAGGAAGCTGTTCACGGTAGAAACCAGAACACGTAAAAGTCACAGCAGAAGAAGCCTGCACATAATAACCTTACAGCCTGTGAAAGCCAAGGAGTGCCATTACAAGTAAAATACCAGAATTTTTTACTCCAGAGAACAAGATTGCTGTGCGCTTTGAAAAACAAAACAAAACCAAACCAAACAGCTTTCTTCAGCGGAACCTAGGGTTTTTTGCAATACAGGGGATCAAGTATTAACTAAAGTATTCCACGTAATGGTTACGAGAATGTACATGCTGCAAGACTGAACTCCTATTAGCAGCAATATCCTGCCAGTACTATTCATGCTGACTAGTACTCTACTTCTTGAGTAAATCAGCAATTTTTATGAATACCCCGAAAGGTAAATACAAGACAAACTCTGTTCTGCACTCCTTCGGAGCAAAGATGGAAGGTGGCAGCTGAATGATAACACACTTTAAATGATGATGACAAAAGAACTTCTGTTGAAGGATAACGCTATCTGTATCAGGAAGATGGAACACGACCCATTCAGTACAGATTAGACAGTGATGGCCAATACCTGAGCGTGACTGAATCTCCTCAGGATAAGGCAGTTGGAACTTCAAAAAACAAATGAAGTCTCCCCAGTTCTGAGGCTTTGTGGGTACTTCTTTTACTCCTGATATAATGCAGAACAACCTCAAGAACACTCCAGTTAAAGATTAAGAACACCTATAGCACTCTGGGCAATTAATTACATAGAGGAAGAAATACCTCTGCCAGGCCCTTTTTCCTCCTGCCTGTTATCTGTGATTCATTACGGAGAAGGGCTTAGGACGGCTTCTCAGAGCTGCCCACTGCTACACAGCTCCTTGAGAAAAGGAGAACTAACCCCCCCAACACGCTCAACAGGGTGAGGCAGCGGTAGCTAACAATCTGCCCACAATACTTTTAATAGTGTCTATTGAAATGAGCGTAAGGCGGCAGTTAAATACAGTTCTTTTACAAAGTACCAAGCTTGCAGGAGGTACAACGTGCAGCCCCAGGAAATACAAAGCTCTTAAAGCAACGGCAATGTTCCTAATGTAACCCTACAAGTCGACCTCTGTGCAGTATGAAAATAAGAGAACTTGGAGAAAAATACATAGCCAGGGCGCACCGGAAAACAAGATGTTGCATTGTTATTAAGATGTGTTCTGCTGCTTGGTCTGCACTGAACACACAAGCAACTGCCCTCAGTGTCATGTGAAACTCTGTTTTTAAAGATCTAATGAACCAAGAAAGACAGTAATTCCACTGGGCAAAAAGAGAGTTTTGCAAAATCTGACCGTGAAAACTTTTCAAATGTTTCCATTTTCCAGCTGTTCACTGACAAAAGACGTGAGGCCTGCCACTCAGCCAAAACTTGCAAAGAATAGGCAAAAAAATGAAATAAAATACAGCACATATAGAGAAAAGATATCTTAAAAAACTGCTGGAAAGTTCACCTACCCATTTTAAAAGTGAATCATCTTCCAAAGTATTGTGATTGGATAAATTACGGTAAGAGTTAGTATGATGGTCCAGTATGTCTATATTCTTAGTATTATTACGCTAAGAATTCGTGTAATGGTCCAGTAACATTACATTAATATTTTGGGCTTAAAATAGTCAAACTGAAATATTTGACTTATAAAAAAGGTGGAATAAAATTGAAGTTCTTTCACTGTCCTCCACTCAAAGAAAACAGCAGCAAGTGAGTATACGGACCTGTATTCTATTCCTTTCAGATCATGTAAACATGTCACACCTTCAACTCGCCTATTATGTTAAGTACTGACTACCACCAGAAAATGTGAGCAGGATTACTCTAAACTTGTGTCTTACCAATAAAGGGGACATCAATTTTGAATCTATACATAGAGGAGTATATGAACAACTACATGAAGAAAACAACCCAAACAGATTTAGTCTTTAATGGAAGAAAAACCTCCAACCCAACCAAGCCCGAGAAAAAATATCTGCCTACTGAAGAAAATAGTCGCTAGAATCAGTGACACATGTCACCTTCCCAATCACGTAACATTTTTGACTACAACCACATCAAATCCTATTGACTCAAGATTGGGTTAGGTGTATCACACCATCTTACCTGCAGTCCATCTTGGTATTGAACAGCTGCCTGCAGAGCTTCAACAAGCTTATCTGCCCGTTCTTTCCGTGTTTTGCTTAAGGCATCCCAGGCAGAATTCAGCTGCAAATAGGTGAAATTTACTCCAGTGGACAAAAGAATGTTACTGCTGTATAATGTGCGTTCGCTAATTATTCACTCATCAATAACACCAATAAACTAAGCATGAATAGTTCATATTAATTCCATGTTAAAACTCTTGTTCTCCTTATCACTGCATAGTTACTTTCCTTCAGAACACACTCGACGTTCTGGATGACAAAAGCTGTAAAATTCAATACTGATTATTGAATAGTTTTCTTAACCTACGGATTACAGTCAATATGGGAAATAGTATTATTAAATCATTTGGAACTGCATCCTTATCAAAAAGGTAGCTTAAAAGAAACATACACTGCTGAACACTGGAGAAATTGTCAGTACTCTGTAGTCATCCAAGCAGGATTGTCTCAGTCAGGATGTTGCACTTGGCATAAACCAGACACGTTTCAAATTTATTCTAGCATCCCTATTGCAAAAAAGAAGCCATCTGTTACATTAATCAGTGACTCTTTCACAAAAAACCTTTCTGTCTTTTACAGAACTTTTAACCCATAAATCGATAAAATAAAATTCTCTATACATTCTAAACTAATACGAGCCAAGATCCATTTACTTGAAAAGCAAACCTTATGTTATCATAAAAGCTTCAGGGGTATCTTACATTTGCCACAAAAAGTTTATTTTCAAAATTTGTTGGGGGCAGGGAGGGGATGGGATATTTCCCATACCTCATCTATACTCTTGTTGACAACAGGTTTGTCAGGCTCTCCACAAGCAGCTCTAAGCTCAGAGCCAAGGCTCAGAACTGTTGCTAGTTCCTCTTGTAGTCCATCAGTTTCTTCTTTAGCAGCCTACAAAGAGAAAAAAATTCAATGCCGCTCACACTAACTTTAATAATCTATGTACAGCTTGTTTTCAAGAGAGGACATGGCAGGATTCGGCCTGTGGTTTCTTTAAAGTCCCTTGGACTCACAATCTGACGCTTCAAACACAATCATCCTTTTGCAGGGTCAGAGTGAAATCAACTGACATCAGTCTAAATTATAACAATGGCTTATGATGTCATTTTGCATGAGATGAAAAAAAAATAAACAGGAAGTTTTCAATTAGATTTCTTTAATCAGAGTGATTTCTTTTTCAGAGGTTGTCAGTCAACCCTCAAATCTTTAACTATCAGCATGAATAATTACAGGCTTAGAGCATAATACATAGCGCAGGATACATGCGTACACCTTTCATTTAGATGTTCCCTATTACTCAGGGAATCTAAAGTACGTATAACTTTTAAAAGTCTCAGTGACGTGCTTATTATATACACGTTTATAAGCAGATATGCAAATATAAGGACAGGCACATGTTGCATGCTCATTGCAATTCAGAACTGGTACACGTTATTTACCACAGACTCTTGAGATATCACTAGAGTAAATTTCTACACAATTATCCCTCTTGGTTTCTAAAAAGATAGCCTCCTGTGGTATTTCATAGTAATTCTGTCTTTTCTCCGCATACTGTAAATAAAATAAGTCAACAAAATACTTTCTACTGACCTCAGCATCTTCTTGCTCTTGCGTGACTACAGATGGGTCAACTCCAGGTCCCTCCAGTTCTCCAATGAGCTCCTGAGTATCTTTAATAGTAGCTGCAAGAGCCACGTGACTACACCATAACTTCGCGGCTAGTTTCATTACATCCAACAATTTGGCCTCCCTCTCTTCAGTCAAGCTCCAGATGTCTTCCCAAATGAGGACCATTTGGTCTAGTTTATCTTGAACAGCTAAACAACAGAGGAACTAGATTACTACCTTGGCAAACGATTCTTGGCCATAAATCTCTCTACAGTTCTACAGCAGAAACATATGGGTATCTTTTAAAATTTAGACTGTAAAATTGTTTCCTTACAGCACTCCTTATAATCTTAAGTGGAAACAACCACCATAACCCTAAAAAATAAAACAACGGTCATATCCACGATGAATTATTTTAAACAAATACTTTGCTTTTATACATCATCTCCAGCTTCTCCAGGTGAACACAATCCCCGGATCAGTGGTCATCAGAAATGAAGATTTTTATATGCTGCAGCTTGCTGCATTTCCACTACATGCAACTTTCCTCCCTCTATTACCTTTAGCAGATATATCCTTATCGACTCCTTCTGAGCGAGCAATCATTTCCTTCCCTCTCTGTTTAAGCGTCTCATACACCAGCTGAAGTTTTTCCAGATCCACTGACACGTTCTTATTTTCACTGATTTGCTCTTTAATCTTCTCAACCTCTGCTGAGATTGAAGGTGGCTGCCTCAGACGTTCAACTATGCCCTTCAGACTCTCAAGAGTTGGATCTGTCTTGTCATGAAACTGGTAGGGTGGTAAAGGACAGAAAAAAGTGGCAGAGAAATTAGGAAAAAAAAAACCAACTGAAAAATGGCATTTGAAATTCTCTTGGAAAAAGCTACTTTAAAATTAACATATTTAACATCTCTAGCCAACATATGTATGTGCCACTTGCAATACTGCCCTTCGTGGTTCTTCCCCTCTTTCAATATCTAAATTACAAAAATGACCTTGCAAAATGGTACTTCCTCTCAGATGGAAGAATTTTACTATGAAGTCTGGTTTCGGTCCTGAGACATTCCATCTGAAGATGGAGAGCCATGACTCATCGGCTCTTTCATGAGCCATTTCATCATTTTAGCAAGCTGTTTACCTGAGTAGTATATGCATACTTTTTCATATCAGGACCAATATACTGGCATATAACCACTGGTTAAGATTCGATATGTAGGGTCATTCAAAAAGATGTTTGTTAGTGCCCAGGCGATGCTTGTTACTGCAGTAAAGGAACGTTACTTTCTGCAACTAAAAGCACACAACGACGTGTGTTATGTTGACCCACAGTTGACTGAGCCCAGGGAGGTGTCCAGAAACTCAATTACAGCTCTGTAACATGATTCCATAGGTTAACATGTAACATGGCTCCATAGGTTATGTGGTGCCTTTGATGCGGAGTGCAACTTAAAATAATTTAAAACCTGAAGAGTTAAATAATTCTTCTTCCAGGACTGTCTAGACAAACACTGACGTAAACCATCGTAGTGCAGAGCCCTAATAATATATATTTATGTATCTTGATAAAAAAAAAGATTATATAAAATTACATTCCGGGCGTTACAATGTTTTGCTTTGCCATCTGCATATACCTTAACGTACAGAAAATGAACCTTAATGTATTGCGTAAATAATTAAGCATTTTCTCAACATCTCATTATACTCTACCTGTTACCAAAGAATGCATTTTTATTCTTGCTTTCTGTACTTAGCCAGTACAACATGTTAATGTCTACCGCATACAAAGCAGGGACTCCAATGCTAAGTAAATATCTTGATTTTCAAATGTGCAGCTCCATGCATCTTTCAGAGGTGTGAATAAGGAAGGTGTTTAGAATGACTAAAGTAAAACATAATGTCTATAACAAGTTCAAAAGCAGGATAATATGTCACTTCTCTTCCTTAGCTTCTTAAACTCAGTCCGTAGGGGCTAGGAATATGACATGAAGTACAATGACCTACGACAAAAATGATTTAGAATGTCGACTTGATGAGAACTTTAAGGTGTATTTCTTTAGTTAGTATTTTGGACCTGAGCAGAATATAGCACTTAATTTCCAGTGAACACAGAAAAGGGGGAGCTTCCTATCAAAGGAGCGGTATAGAACAAACCATTTTTATTCCGGTTTTTGTATGGGTTCATGTACAGTTTTACTGAGCTCTTTTCTGAATTTGGGGTTGAGTAAAAGAATTTCAGCTTGGGTTTAATGACAGTTAACTCAATATTTAAAAGTCTCCAAAACGTGATACCTAACAATCCTCTGCCGAGGTTCACTGCATAGGCTGATGAATCTAAGATGGGCAGCTTTTATGGACGTGATCTGAATTTTATGCTCACGACAACATTTTGTGAGGTCTAATTTTGCTCGCAATACTTTTACATAACAGCTTAAGCACACGTTACGTTAAGTTCTTGTGGGTCTGCAACGAAGACCAAATGCTGGTACCGCTGCCAAACTACCCTCTAGTTCCGTTGGTAACGGACTGTAACTAAAGCTGCCAAGTTCGAGACACGACTGTATTCAAGTTAACTGATCAACAGTGACATCCATATACAAAGGAAGCATCAGCTAGTAACGGACCAGCAAGAGAAAAAAGAATAAAGTGAAAATAAAATCTCACACTTTTAGACCAAATGTTCCTTTTTTTTTACTTCAAAATTAAGAAGCAATACCATTTTTCAACTGCAGCAGTCTTAATACTAATATATCAAATTATAACCCCTCAAGAAATAGAAAAATCAAGGCCATAAGCAGTGATACGAACATTCACAGGCCTTTAGGTTGAAAAATACAGAGAAAACAGAAATTTAGTCTTGATACAGACATGTAAGATGACAATGTCTGCGTATCTTTCCATTTGAATGAACCCAATTATACTTTAAACTTAAATTGATACCTGGGTACACTGAGAAATGGCTTCATCCAGTGCCAGTGCGCGCTTTTTGACTTCTTCCTTAATTTTACTCTAAAGGGTGTCAGCTGCCACATATTCCTCTTGGATAGAAAAACCTTCCCCTGGGCTCAGCTCCCGCAACTGAGGCCCAGTTTTGTTCATCTTATCTATAGGAGGCTTGTGCTCAGCCATCAGCCCACGCAGTTGCTATAACAAACAAAACAACTTCTCAGTTTCTTATGCTTGCACCACCACATTACAGCTGTCCACACTTCTAACACAACCAGCTGGCGAGAAATTCCAAACAAATTCCCTTCATCCTAATGTCAAGCGCAAATAATATTGAACAAAGGTAGTGATTGCTCTGCCAGTGATGGCTCCCATTCCAACAGAGAGCTATCCAGGCTTTAAACACCACAATTAGAGACGCACTGGAAAGGTCCAGGCAATACTCTCGTAGGACAGATGATTGGTTACAGGCAAAATATAAGATGCTAACTATGCATATGATCTTGGCAACAGACACTCCCCATACCTAGTACCTATAATGACAGAAATGTCAACAATATTCCAGGCATGTGCATAACACCACTGCATATATACTTTTCGTGTTGGTATTTGTCACTTGCCTCAAACCCTTCCATTGAAGAACATCACAGAAAGAGGTACCGGCATTGCAAGAATATGAATTCAAATTATCCTTGCTTTAAGAAGAGGGAAGTAGCACAAGGAAGAGTCAAAGAAATCAGTGAAAAGGAGAAACGGACAAGGAAGACCGATTGGGAGAGACTATCAACCTAGTTTAGCAGTCTCCTCTCTGGCCACAAGACCCCTCTGTCTTCACAACAGCGCTATTTCTTAATTGACACAAAGTTTAGCAAGTAATTAATAAGTAAATTAAATTTCATCTCAGCTGTCTACTCCCTCTCATCATCCACCCCCTAAGTAAGTCAAAACTGTGCATAAAACTTGTGGAAGTGAAAGGTCACAAGGTGTCTTCCAACTTGCCAAAGGATTTGGGTTTTGTTTACTTGCACCCGTAGATCTGACAAAAGGGAAAGGTTTTTTGCAGGAGTAGCCCGATCCTTCCCTCCACTTTTATTTATTTTCTCAGCTCGTTCCTCCCTTTTCAGGAAAATCCCACTCTCTTGTCAGGCACTGTCCCTCCTGGTGCTGTGAACTCCATGCATTTCTACCCTATAGCCCCTGTGCAGGAACATGAGAGGCACATGCTCTGTTCCGCTCAGCTCAGACTTTGTTTAAGTTAATGAAGGCACAGAAAAGGGCCTGTGTCAGTCTCGGTGTAAATACATCCTCTTGTCTTCAACTAAGCTTCTTCCCTTAAAACGACATCCTGATACTGGCTCGCTTACTTGCTCCTCCCCAGAGAAGGAGAGGTTGAGAAGATTGAAAAGACAGTGACCATGACTCTCAGCAGCCCTCTGATGGCAAAACAGCAATGAAAACACAAATCCCCCTGACTCTAGCTCTTACCCAGAATGTAACTCCTTGTGTACCTTGTAGCAGGGAAAATAATGCTGGTTAGCGGAGAAGAGGCAAAGGTGAAACTAAGGGCAGCCTGAAATTTTTTAGAAAATAATTTTGTGTGGTTTATTTCTGTGCACAAATAGATGATTTGACACAAGGCCCACAAGCGTGCACATTTCTGGGTCCAAACCTTACGCTAGTGCTCTGCCCACGGCTTAGTTCAAACCAAACTGACTGCATGCTACTCACACAGAACCGACTCTATGAATTCCATGACTTGGAATAAAGACGGTCATCAGTAAATATATCAGAACAGAAAGGTAAGTAAATACAGAAAACGGTTTTCAATTCACATTCAGAACCTTTTTTTTTTTTTTGAATACAACAATAAATGACTTGGTCTTCTCCACGATCTACTATTGGGTAAACAATTCCAGTAAACAAGTATTCCAGATCAGATTACGTGTTAAAATTGCCTGACATTAATCTTCTACTTAACAATCAAATCCCAGCTAATGGCATAGCCCAGGGAAAATGCAAAAACAGAAGCTCATCTGAAGGGCCTCTCATGCAAGCAGAATGATTGGGGGGACAATCCTGGAAGTAAAGCAAGCATGATTTGGTTCACAGTGACTAAACAAGATAGTTTGTCAAGCTCATGTTATATAGCTAGTCTTAACAGAGCCTGTTTGTTCATTGTGGACATAACAGGAAGACAAATGAGTGGACCCACTGTTTACCAGTACATAGTAGTGGCATATCTTCATTAACTGGTCCCAGAGTAAACAAAAAAAAACAGAGTAAAACTTTGAAGCCGGGGTTCATCCTATCTAACTGGAGTCGCTTAATTGAGGCAGCTAAAAAAACCCCAATCCTAGTTACTCTGTGCTCAGCAGGGAGAGAGAGGTCTGTCCAGTAGCCATATGGGTTTGACCTCACTGCACGGTGCGATCTGCACGCTCACCCTGGGGCCTCTGTGCAGAGGAGAGAGAGAGAAACCAAGAGGCCCAGGGAGCAGGAAAGAAGGGTGACGGGGAAAGTAGAGGGAGAGGAAGGATGACAGAGAGAGAGAGGGGCTTGGAGAAAAGAGAAAGGGCGAACAGGGAGCAGAGCACAGCAAGAGAGAGGAAGGGAGGTACAGGGAGGCGAAAAACAGGACCCAGAGGGAAAGGGGAAGGGCAGGGAGGAACAAGGAGGCAGAAGAGGGCTGACAGGAACCCAAGGGCCCAGGACTCACTGCAGCTCGCGGCTCTGCAGATCTGTCCTGTCGGCCTGTGCCAGCCTCCCCTCAGCCGACACAAGATGGCCGCCGGGAGCCTCGTGCCGGGTCCACAACTCCCAGCGTGCCCCGGGGCGCCCCTCCTGCCCTCTGACCCCGCGGGAAACATGGCCGCCTCCCCGGGGGCTGCCCTGGCCCAGGGCCAGGTCCTGGAGCATGGCTGGGAGGGAGAGAAGGTGGGGAGAGGGCAGCGGGGTTGGGGGAGAGGGCCGGGAAGGGCCAGAGGGCCGGGGAGAGCAGAGGGGAGCTGGTCAGGGAGGGGAGGGAGGAGAAGTGCTGGTGAGGAACGGGCAAGAGATGGAGGGCAAGAGACGCTGGTTAAGGACTCGTCTGCTGAGACATGGCTCAGGACCACACCAGGGCCAGCAGCGCTGCTTTCTGCATCCCGTGGCGGTGCTGGGCAGAGGGACGGGTTGGCAGGTCCCGGCACGAGGTACGTGTGTGGGACGTCAGGGTGACTCTCGCCTGGTTTTTCCCAGCAAAGCCCCAGCCGGTGCCAGCCCCGAGCTGCAGCCCCGGGGCCGAGGCTGCAGGAGCCGGGCATTTCTGCAGGTGCCGCACCCTGCCGTTGGCTGCCCTGGGCTTCCCCCCCGTTGTCTGCAGCTCTGCTTTCTGCCAGCTCTGAGGGCACCGCAGAATGGCTCTCCTGCTCCCCAAAGCTGTCCTGACCCATGTCTGCAGCTCGTGTGTGGCGTCTGCATCACACAGCGGTTTGCGGGTGGCAGCTCTCTCTTGTGGCACCCTGGGAATGGGGGCCAGGCAAACCCCATCTCTCCCTTTCGATCTTTGCCCCCCAGGGAGACCAAGCAGAGATGTACCATGTGCTGGAGAGCATCCTGCAGGGAGGCGACGGCTGATGGCAGAGCAGCGCTGAGAGCCTCCTGACAGCAAAGGTGCCCAGTGGCCGCAGAGGAGCCCAGGGGAGCTGATTCTTTTGGAGGCCACCAGGGCAGCCTTCCTCCGCCCCTGGATTTGGTGAGCGATGGAGCAGTGCAGAGCCGTCCCTCAGGCATGCAGGCCTCAGGAGGGCTTCCCAGTGCCCCAGTGAGAGATCCTGCTCCCAGGAAGCGCCTCCCCATGGAGCAAAGGCCATATCCAGCCACCCGGCGCTGGGTACGGCTGCCCCAAGGGGTGTCTCAAGGAGGACGGGGTCATCTGTCTGATGGCTCTGACACAGAAATGGTGAGCTGAAGCCCCGTGGCCATGGCTGGCTGGGTCAAAGTCTCCGAGTTTAGTGACATTTGGTGAAGTCCTGGGCTAAGTATCGCATGACTTGAAACATTGCTGAAAAAATGGTGGAGGTTTGTCTGCGTGTTCTGGATGCTTCTGGATGCTGGACTGTGGCTAGGAGGGAATGTGCTTAGTTATTTCTCAAAGGGAGACAAAGTAAGTGCCTAAGTAAGGGTCAGTGTAACTCTTCAGAGCTTTGGCTGTTTAAATGTTGACCTGAACTTCTACAGAAACGGTAAAACGCTTGCACTTCTCTTCTAGTTCATGCGTGGGTACAGGGAAGAAGGCAGCAGACGTACACATTAGCTAAACCCCCTTTTTATTGCTGGCGGTAAAGGCGCCTCTCGGCTGGGAGCCCGAGAAGGACCCCGTGTTACAATTCTTGCTCCCTTACATGCCATCCTAAGGCGATTCACATATGCATTGTTACAGTCTAAGAAACCTATTGGCTTTGGCCATGAGATCGCCTGTTACCATTCACTTTGGAGGAGTTGTTGACGTGACCCGCTTTGCAAGCACGCTTCATTCATATTTAGTAGCTGAGTTTGCCCTCTTTCGTTGCACCTTGGCGGCTTTCACCTTGTTTCCGTCTGGTTTCTTGTAACAACAGACCCACTTGCATAGGTGAGCTCACTGCTGGTCAAGTTCTCTTGCGCGTGTCTCGGAAGCCATCTTTACAGAGGAGCTTTTTCTTTGTAGCCCAGTGCGCTGGTCAGCTTTTTCAGCAGGGCTAGTTCAGAGCCTACGCGGCAGGACACAGCTGCCGCATCAAAAGTTTGCCTTCTATCCCACAGGAGCTTGATGGTGAAAGCGCCATTTCTAGCTTTACGAAGGAGACAGAGAGGACCAAAGCTCCCTGAGCTTTGTTGGGCTGAGCTGGCCTTCGGGATAACTCGGCTCCTTCCTTTGCCACTTGCTTGGCTACTTTTTTCCAACCGTTGATGGTTTACTGCCCACTTCTCCTCAACGGCCATCCTCTTGCAAAGGTAATTACGATTTGAACTTTAGGACAGATGGTACAGTAGGTAGATACGGGATCAAAGTATAGGCTGTTCTCTACCTTGGGAAGGGTAGGATGAGCAATTACACCTTGATAGGCTGTCCAGGTATGCGCTATGGGTAGAGTTCCTATTTGCTAATTGTTGTTTCTTTAGCATGTGCTGGGGGCTCGGTCTGGAATGACAAGAAGCCCACCCTGACTGATGCGGTGGGAAGGGAGACAGCAGAGGAGCACAGCAAAGGCAGCTGTTAAAGGAGCGGCTGAAAGCCAGTGCCTCCTGCATCCAAGGTGGGAAAGTGTGGGCTGGAGAACCAGAGGGCTCTGCTGCTAAAGGCAGCCACAGGGAAGCAGCAGGTCCTCTTCCGTGAAGGTGACGCACAGTGCAGCCTTCCCAAAGGGCCTTGGTAACTGCTGTCAGTGAGAGTCCAGTGACAGGGCCAGGAGGGCCATCAGCCTGCAGCTGTGCAGCGGTTGTAACTACCGCTGAAATGGTTGTAGAGGGGGATGCTGTGCTGTGGGTTTGGCTTGGGGTTCTTTTCTTAACTATTTTGTTGGGGTGCAACTATTTCTTTGCACTCAGGTGGGGGGACTGGCGCTGATCTTCTCTTTCTGGAGCGTGTCCTGGCATCCTTTGTCACCCAGAGCTTTCCCCTCTGTTCCTGAAGAGGAGCGATGTCCCCGAGCTGCGGGGCTGTGCTCTCCGCACCCAGTTCATCAATAAATTTGTTGTGTTTCATAAGATACTGGTTTTGCACAGATACATAGTGAAGGTAAGGGTGTTTTCCATGCGAAAACACAAAAATACCCCAGTGGTTTTCAGAGCACAGCTAGGGAATACGTTTTGGTGTAACATGTATGAATGCCAACTTTTGGGTTTATATGCATAACCGTGACTTGCAGTTGTTATTCGTCAGATGTAGATGCTTAAACTCACCTTCAGAAGAAAAAGGAAAAAAAAAACAGACCAGGATTTTCTGCCTAAGTGGGATGTTTGGAATTCCTATGTGTGGACATACAGTATTGCATTTTATACCTTTGTCTGTGCAGCAGTCCTGACAAAATGTTGAAATGATCTTGGAAAGAACAAAGTGAAGGTTGAGTGAAGATGGCCTCCTTGTTCAGATTTTTCTGAGTACTCCAAGCTTTTACAGTTCAGTGACTGTTACTTTTCACAATGGAAATCTAGTACTAGAAGCAAAGCTAATATGAGGTAAAAGTAAACAGGATTTTAAAAATCAGTGGAAAAATATGAGATGATGCTTTTAGAGATGCCAGGAAGGCAAAGGGATGGTTGGGACCTATTTTACAAAGGGGGTGGGGGGATGTCCTCTTCCACGTTTACTCCAGAGGCGTGTTCTGTAAGGGCAGAATTCCCTTCAAAAAGCCCATACTCAAGAATAGTGCATTTAGACTTGCCTCCTTTTAATTTGATCTGAATTTCTTATCATAGATGTTCTCACAATATCGTGGTAGAACGGTAAACTCCAGAACTAGGGTTTCTTGAGTACTCTTTCCTGCCTGTACCATTCTGTCTCAAGCCCCTTGGAGAATGTGCTATTCTGCTTATCAGGCAAAAGACAAAAAAGTACAAAACCAAAAATGGGACTCTGAACTGCTCTTAGGTGAATAGTTTTAAGGAAGAAGAGGGCTCTTCAAAGACTGTCTCTGCAGCTCGGAACTTGCTCGAGTTCAGTGTTACAGCATGCGCTTGACGGTTTTAGTAATGCTGTGATGCGATGTCTTCAAAACAAACTCCTGCTAACTCCAAAGGAAGTCATGCCCATAGGAAGAATATACTGAAAAATGATGCCTAAATTGTGAACTATTCCTATTTTGTGTCTGATCCCTGAGCAAAATCTCCCTGACAGAGCTTGGCTTGATATCCAGTATCTTTGGTTTTCAGACCATCGTTCTGCAAAGCTAAGGGCTTTTAGCATTTGAAACCGTAGGCAGATTACAGGGAATGGCTGCGGGTAGCACTTTAAAAGAGTTACTCATATCCAGCTGGTGTAAGTACAATATAAAACCATTCT
This sequence comes from Larus michahellis, assembly GCF_964199755.1. Classification (NCBI taxonomy): domain Eukaryota; kingdom Metazoa; phylum Chordata; class Aves; order Charadriiformes; family Laridae; genus Larus; species Larus michahellis. The sequence continues at coordinate 779,554 of NW_027436116.1, read as the reverse complement.
CATGGGAAAGTCTTTGCATTTTAAGCTTGCTCAGTCCAAGTGTCTCAGGTAGTAAGGGCAGGTTTTTTTGGGTCGTATGTAAAAGGTCAGAAGGCTTTCCTCCTTTTCAAAAGACTGACATGGTGTAAGCCAAGGCAAAGCACGGGTAGCTTCAGGCACACACTGTTTTCTAAAGGCTTTTAGAGGCTGTCTTCGTATGTAGTTTTGTTTGAGTCTCTCTGCTCTGCAAGAAGGGAATTGAAAGAATTAACGTCCCTTCACGTTTAATTCAAAGGAGATGATTAGCTTCAGAGGGGAGATACCACTTTAGTTTGAGCCAATTGTGCCTACTTGTGAAAGCAAGCTCAAAAAAGGCCAAAAGTTCTGTGATGCAAATTCTAGCACTGCCAGTTTTGGCTCCATTCAAATGTAAAGCACTGAGAGGCCGAGAAGTGTGGTTGTTGGTGGAAGAAGCTCCAAGAAATAGGCAGAGACGGCAGGGTCTCTTCTGCGTTCCCTCAGTCTTGAGCACTGGTGGCATTAGGTGAATTGTTTGAGTTAACAGCTCTGGAAGCAATGGCGTTTTCATGCTTTAGCTCGGTGCCTGTTTTGTTGCAGGGCAAGCTAGACAGACTTTCTATCTGTCAGGGGATTCTCTGAAGTGCTGTGTAATTACGTATTAATACTTAATCCTTAATCCTTATGAACGGACTAGGGTTTTTTTCTGTGTTTCTCTTGTTTTCAGAATACACCGATGACAATGCCCTGATTCCTAAGAACTCATCGGTGATTGTCAGAAGAATCCCTGTTGGAGGAGTTAAAGCTACCAGCAAAACATCTGTTAGGTAAGTATCCACAAACCATTGTATTCTTTGTTAGGGGTTTTGGTGTGTTAACTTTTTAAATTTATATTAGCTTACAGGGCTTTCAGCTTGTATCTTTCTTGTTAAAGCTGCTGTTAATTTTTGTTGTCCTGGGCTAGATTTTAATGTATCTGCCCCAAAGCAGGCTGACATTTTTAGTCCTGTTGGGACATGGGGTTCAAACTCCATCAATTACAACTTTTAAGGTGACTCTGTTGGGTTTGTTCTTGGGGCTGATTGTTCTGAGACCCATGGTCTCTACATGGATCTCCATATGGAGAAATTCCTTATTTTATGTGTTTGCTTTTACACATTCTAGTGTAATCTTAGGATTTGTTCCCATCTCAGAAGAGCCTGAGTCTCAGTGTTTGACTATTTCTTGCACTTGGGCTGGAGGGTATTCTTACGGCCCAAATCTGGGTTTTTTGCGTACTAGCTATAGAGGAAAGACCCAGGGTTGCCAGCTGGCAAACAATGCAAACAAGAAGTTTCATTCATAAAGGATTCCTAGTAGTTTCCTAAAGACAATGTCCGTTTAAGGCAAGAGAAAAAGAACAGTATCCTAAAGCCTTTTGTGCGAGTACGATGATACTGTTGTGTCTCGCACCAACAGTACAGCAGCACCCTGGTACTCGTGAAGTGTCTGCAAGCAAAACCCCCTGAATTTATGTGGCTCTGCATGTCAGCTTTGGGCATGTTACTGCCGTAGTTGTTGCAGTGCTTTCAGGTACTCCCTAGTAATTCTGGAGGCCAGAGTTGTGCTTCTAAACACTGCGGGTTAATTAAAATGTGTATGCTTAGTGCTGCGTTGTCCGTGCATCCTCCATTTCCTCCGGCACTCTCTCCTGGTATTGTAATGCTGCCCCACAATGAGAGGATAGATGCTGCTAGCTCCAAAGATCAGGTAAATACCTGTATGTGGGGATAAGGGAAGAACGGCACTGCTGTTCTAGCATTGACAATTCACCAGGCAGATGAGCTTTCTGCTCCTCCAGCTGGAAACATTGCAGAAGCCACTGGCAGAGCGGCTAAAGTTTGGGAATGATGAACGTATGCTGTACTGGTGGAGAGGCCTTCAAAAATGTGTTACTCACCTTGTAGTATGTTCTTCGAGGTAAATGGATGAAGAAACCATTGGGTGGTCATTGACAGTGTTTCCTTGTACTTGCTCCCCTTCGGGAGCTGTGTGGCTGTAATTGTGAGCCTGGTGGTGGTCTAGCAGTGGCAGGAAGCGCGAGCCTTTCTCTTTGCACGTGAATTCCACAGCAGCCTTTGAATTGCCTCTGCAATACGGATCAATGAGTATGTGGAATCTCAGCAAGTTTTCAAATGTAATAAATAGTTCCTAAAATATTGTAGCATTTTCAAGATCATCTTAAAACAAATTCTGGCAATCAAGGCCGCTATTTTCTTTTGTCACGGGACTCCTCAGTTGAACAAAATTCTAGAAACTGCTGTCAGGTGACATTTCTAGTACTATTTTGAATCCACATAGCATATGTAACACGTTTAGTGGCTAAATATGGTAGCCGTCTGAGCACAGTGCTTGGGCTTCCACAAAGAAACGCTCTTCTAAAGACTCTGCTGCTGACGTTTTTGTTATGTCTTTGTCGGATGACTGATTTTTGGTTCGCTTAAGTAAAGGTGCGCTTTGAAGTGTCTAGACCATCACTGTTCTTGCTTAGAAATAAAAGTACTGTGTATGGCCCTATTTGTGATACTAGGGATATACAGACTGGCTAACGTTACCTTCCTGTTTTGATGGTTGATTATTTAAGAACACAAAATATAGTACAGACATGATGGTTTTGATACTTAGGTAGCAGAGACAAAATACCTGAGGACTTCCTCTTGTGCTGTTGTCTTCTGTATCTGTAAGTCTTGGAGTAATTTGTGACAAAGGTGAAATGTGATTTGGGTTTTTTTTTCTTTGCACTGAGTGTACAAGAGAGAACAGTTTATGTATACGAATAAATTTCCACATTCAGTAGACTATCCGAACATAATGTTTTGACAATCCGTTCTTATAATCTGTTTTTGCTGCTTTTTGCTGGGTACAAGTGCTTTATTTTAAATTCTGATCACCTTTCTTTCTTCTTCTAGAAGTCAAACTGAGCCAGTGAGTGAAACATCAAAAGCGGTATGTAAAATCACAGTCTCACCCTTTTTTCTTTTTTTACGTTTGGAAAAAGAGCAGCGTTTTTCTTCGGGTTTGAAAACACTGTCATTCGGCTGCTAAAATATAATTAACACAAGGAAATACTTGACTGGTGATGGTCTAGATCTTGATTTGCCACTTGGGTTGAATGCTATGCGTAACTACACATTTCAAAATAGTCCTTACAGTATAAAAATCACTATTTGGTGGTTTTTATTTTTCATCTTTATTTTAAGTACTTCACTGCTACGGTGTGAGGCATTCCACTGACCCTGGACCACTGGATCTGATGCCTTGATAAGCTGTTAGGATCAGCTAAATCTAGAAACAGATGAACTCTGGCTCTGTGTTCTGTGAAGAATGCAGCCTCTGATCCTCATGGAATAGTATCCAATCAACTTAAAATTGTAAATTTTTTGTATGTAGGTCTAAAAACACTACGTCTTAATCTGACACCTGTAATTCTGTCACCGAGTGGTTCGAATTCCTTTTTGGCCATGAATGCATGAATGCCTCGCATTGTGAGTTTGAGTTAGTTTACTGGCCCAGTGACCCAAGGAGTTAATTTTATGCATTTATGTAAACCATGTTTATAGTATTTCATCTAATTCAGTCGAGTTTTTATTTCTTGAAAAGGGTTATTTTTCTTGTTGTTTACTAGCATGTGCATAAACACAAATCACATGTTCCAAAAGCAGGTTAACGTTCTTTTCGCCTCGCGTCTTCCCTGGCGTGTCTGTGTCACGTTTCTAAGTAGCATCTCGCCATCCGCTAGCACAGATGTCTCCAAGAAAAGGAAAACTCCTGGAGTGGGAGGGAAGCCTCAGTGTTAGCTAGAACTACTTAAAGTAAATGAAAGACGAAGCAGAAACGTTCCCTTCTAGTTTGCTCTGCCTGGACCTGATTTGGGTTGTGGGTAGCCGTGGGGAGGGTGGAAGCCTTGCATCGCTCTTTACAAATCCTCTCTCTCTCTCTCCCTGTAAAAGCACTGCAGCCTCGGGTGCTTCTGGTGTTGGAGACACAATTAACTTTATTCTTAAAGCTAACTCACTCTTGGTTCAAAGCGTGGGCTTTTTGTTTTGGTTTGGTTTTTTAAATACCTGTATTTCTGCATGTATTTCAAAGACAAACCTGGATCTTAGTGTGGGAGGAATAAATCACCAAAAAGCTTGCCAATTACTGTTGAACAGTAAAGCAGCAAAATTAAAATTAGTCATGGTTTTTTTGAACAGGATGCACAAAAGGTTTTACTTTGAGTATTTCTTCCTTGTCTTGCTCTTCTATTAGCTGTCATTCTATACGTCCAAATTTGCGCTGCTGTCCTACTGTTACTACAGCCAAAGCAAGAAAGTGCCTCCGTTTGGGTTTAGTATTACTGTTTCGGTAACTGCGAGGATTTCTAGTAAGGGCTTGTCCTTAAAGGCTGCAGAAATGCAGCGCCAGGCCCATTGTTATAGCACCGTCAGGCACAACCGTGATCCTTCCTGGCTGAATGTTTAGTTCAGCCAAACAATCAGATTTTAGGAAACGGCTGTAATTTACACGTAACGTTCCAGCAGTGAGACTAGCCTTTTCCTCCTATTTTTGGTGCCCTTTCCCACGTGCTTCATGTTAGTTTCTGTCTAGTCTTGTGTTTGAAATGGGAGTTAATAAATTTATTGTCAGTTCTTGGTTTTTGAGGGTTGGGTTGGCTGGTTGGGTTTGGATTTTGTCCCCCCAGTTCTTCTGCAGTATTACCTTAGGGCTGTGTACAAGTTTCTTCTGCGTGATTGATTTGAGGGACTGGCAGGAAATACCTCAGTAGAAATTTAGAGGGGAAAAAAAGTCACGAGAATGTAGGATCATTGGAAGAGGAAGATGGCTGTTGGGCAAATGTACTAACTAGTACACGAATTATCTATCGCCTGCGTTTGATAACTGTTTAGTAGAAAGGAGTGCTATCGCCACCTTTAAGAAATCAGACTCTTGCCTGCAGGCCATATAATAACTGCTTCCTAAAAAAATGCAGGAACTACTTAATAGTTTATGAAGCGTTATGGTTCAGTTCCTGGTCAGTACAGGACTGTTTAATGCTAGACTCCAACAGAGCACCTTCCCACTCTCTGAAAAACTGCAAAACGGTGGTGATTGTGCCTGCCGTGAGAGAGCACGGGCCTGTTTTGCGCATGGGAAAAAGAGTGGTAGATGGAGCGTGAAGGTGTTGGCCCAAATCTGGGTGTGCGAAGAGCTGAGCCACACACGGAGTGGAGACGGGTGTTTATTTCGTGTCTGCGCAGCGGTGGGGGCTGGGGGGAGCTCCACAAAGCCAGCACAGCTTGGCTTACACATTGTAAGCTTTTATATTTTACGAAAAGCGACTCATTGGCGGACTAGACTAATTTCTCACACTTCCCAAACTGATTTGGGTAGTATGGCTTGCGGTCTAATAAAATACAAGAAATCAGTTTTCTGTTTCTGTAGACTGCTCCGTCCTGGTAAACACCTTTATTTCAATAAGCGGAGCAGTAAATTTTTTTCTAGACTAGGTGGTGTGTTACTTTTATGGCTGATGTTTTGGACTGGTGTTCTTATTTGGGTTTTGTGGGGTATGGTGAGTTTGGCATTTTTAAACGTAGTGACAGGAGAGGCAGAGTTCACGTTTCGGGGCTGATATGCCGGTGCTTTATTTTGACAGGCACCTGCTGTCTTCATCAAAGTGTAACCGTGTGCATTTCTAAATGTGAGACACGAACTGATTAATTTTCAAACTACACTGAAGTTTCCTGTAGTGCTGCTTCCTTCTTGAATAAACTTCAATATATTTTCTACATGCTTTTTAGCTGAAAACTGACAGCTCCCTTACCCCTTTGACTTTTAAGCAGTCGTGAGCATTTGAGAAGGGTCCCTCTCTGAGATATTCCGGAGCAGTAAGTTGATCTCAAACGGGTTTGGTAATTGTAGTTTCTTCTCATTAACCGCATTAACCACGCTCTTAAGCTGTCGTAGGTCTGGGCTTTGCTTTGAACAAATACAAATGCCGCTTTCAGTGACAGTCAGAGGCTATAGTGCAGGCTTTGGGACTACAGTAGAGGTTAGCTATTGCTGTGTTTTGATTGTAGAACTTGAATATGTGTTTCTTTTCTCGTGAACAGATTGGTGACTCTTCTGCATCTATTTCTGCGGCCCAGATTACTAAGGTATATGAATATTCTCGTCAAATACTTAAAAAAGCATTTTCTTTGTACTTTTACATCTTATACTGTCATCTGTATCTGGCTAGCACTTGTAATTTGAACAAGACTTTAATAAAATTTCTACTAATTTGAAGTATTAATTTTAACTTTAAAATGTGTGTATATTTTGATACCATCCTGTAAAGAGTAGTTCCCATTTTGGAAGATAGAAGGAGAGTACCTTATCAGCCTCAAGATGACGTTGTAGTATTGGTCTTCTTCAGGACACTGAGAAGAAGCGCTTTAGCTGTCTACCGTTTTTAATAAGTTTTGTTAATTTTGCATTGGAAACTAACACAGTTTTTAGGGAAGACTTGATTTGTCTGTAAGCTGTGGACATTTAAGGGGGGTTTTGAACAGCCAAAAGAGAAGCGTTTCTGTAACGTGGACAACTGCATCACTGTTTTTGAATTTCTAGTGATGGTAGTCAGAGAACCATTCTGTGAATGCTGCACAATTTCATAAATTGTAGTATATGTACAGTGGAGAGCGCAATCTAATTTGTTTGAACGCAGACTGTGTGAATTGTGAAAATGTGCCCAGTTGTTTATAAGTTGATACCAATGTGCCCGTGTGGCATAATAGCAGATGTGGCCCTCTGAAACTGTTGTAATGCCGTGTTTGGCTATGGAATCGCTTGCATTTTTGGCTCAATAACATGTGACTTTGGCCGGGAAAGCACTAGCGATGGCCCTTGGTGCACAGACGTAGTGCTGTGCAATGAAATTACTCGTCTTGAAAGAGCACAAAGATTAGAGGAGGCAGGGCCTAACGCAGAGGAGACAGTTCTTTCTTCTGAAAATAAAGGCCGGAATTCATTTCCAAGAAGGAGAGATCTCTTCCTGCTGGTAACTTCTTCCCTCTCATGTAAATGACATGTAAATGTCAGTGACTTCATAGATGTCGATCTGGATTACGTTACTCTTGAGAAAAAGCTGTGTATTTTGATCTTTTCTTCGTTCACGGTTTCAGCGTCACTGGCATAGCCGCCAGCCTGACCCGGATCGTCCGGGCGGGGGGGGCGGGGGGCTGTCGGGCGAGGGGGGGGATGTGGGGGGGCGAAAAAATAAGTTTTACCTTTTTTTCGTTCGTGATTTAAGCGCCCCTGGCAGAGCCGCCACCCTGACCCGGATCGGGTCGGGGGCGGGGGTGGGGGTGGGGCGTGGCGGTCCGCGGCTTCGCGCCCTGCGCGGGCGCGCGAGCACACCCCTGCCCGGCAGGCGGCAGCGGCGGGGAAGGGGTGCCGGTGCAGAGGCAGGCGAGAGCGGGCGGCGAGCACGGCGCAGAGGTGGGCCGGGGAGAGGGCGGCAGGCACGCGGTGCCTCTTTTCGGAGTAGGTTTTGGGTCGGTGAGGTGGGGGGGGGCGGTGTGTGTGCTGGGGGCGGGGGTGGGGTTCAGTGGGTTCTCCAGCCGCGGCAGGGGCGGGCAGGCGCGCAGCAGAGAGAGTGAGCGAGCCGAGCGGCTGAGAAAGGAAGGCGGGAGCGCCGGGGCACGGGCACGGCCAGGGGCGCGGCAGGGTAGAGACTCGGCAGCCGGGGTTAGATCCCCGCTCGCCACCGGGAATCCCTTAACCCGCCCGGGCACGGAGCCGGCAGGGACTCCGCTGGGTCCTAAAGTCTCCCGCCGTCCTTGCCGGGGTGGAGGACGGGGGGTGGGCGGCAAACCTGCACGAGGGCAGCGTGGGGAGGGGGCGGCCGGATTCGCAGTGAACCGGGTGGTGAATAGAGGCGGGGGAGCGGGGGGGAAGGGGGACGGCGGGGTGTGGCGGGGGGGGTGGGCGGTAATTCGGTGGCGGCAGCGGGGCTTGGGGGGAGACGCTCTGTCTGCGTCTGCGTCTGCCGCACGCGAGAGGTTCGGGCCCGTTGGAGGGGGTGGGGTGGATGTTGTGTGCACGTGTGCGTGCGGCGGCAGACGGGGCATTGGGGCTGGGGGAGAGGCCTGCTGGGGGGGGGGGGGGGGTGAGAGGCGAAAGGGGGGAATGGGAAGGGCCGGGGGAGATGGTGCGCCCGTGTGCAAGTGCCACGGTGTGCGCGCAGTTGGGGTGGGGCAGATGTGACCCAGGGCTGCCGCGATTGAGAGACGGGACGCTGCTTGATGCAAGCAAGATGTCAGTTCATTAGACGCGTTGGAAAGCTTTTTATACAGCTACTTAACAGTTACATAAATTACACAAATTCTGTCATTTCTGATTGGCTTAGCTCTAAATGTTTCATTACAATAATCCCTCCTACCTGCGGTTTCGCTACATGCTAGAAGCTACAGTTTTGGAATGTGCTAAAAGCTACAGTGATAACTTGTTGCCTACTCCCTACTTCTTCAAGGTTATTTATGTCAGACCTGCAAGGCCAGTTGTTCCCTGGCTCCTCAGATTTATTTGTCTCAGGTCTGCAAGGTCGGCATACCCTCGAATTTCTTGCATACTCGTACTTTTCTGCTAGCCGCCCTGTCGTGGTTTAGCCTCAGATGGCAACAAAGAACCATGTGCCGCTCGCACGTGCCTTCCTAATACAGGAAGGATCGTAAGAAAAGGCAAGACTCTTGGGTTGGGACAAAGGCAGTTTAACAGGACAGCAAAGGGAACAGGCAAACAACAACAACACGGATAGGGGAATATACAAACGCGATTACGGAACCGCCGCTCGCCGACCGGTCGGACCCGGGACGCCCCAGCCCGCTTTTAAGCAGCAACTTCCTGCCCCCTCCCCCGGCAGCTCAGGGTGGGCGTGGCTCACATGGCATGGAATACCAGGAAAAGTTAACCCTATCCCCACCGGAACCAGGACATTATCCACCCCTTATTCCATACCATCTATGCCATGCCCAGCAGGTTCCAATGAATTGCCACCCCTTTCCCCTGTTATATATATATATATATACACACACATATAATGCCCTTAGTTTATGGGTCATCCCTCCAAAGTGTCCGTTGAGTTCTTTTAATCCACGGCTTTGGGCTCCATTTGTTAGAACAGTCTCTCAGGGCAGGTGAGATGCTGGGTGGTGCTGGTCTGTTGCATGCTGTATTTTTCGGAGCTTGTGACTGGTGCACCTGGTGTGGCTCATGCACGCAGTCCGTGGGCTGAAGATGTAGATCTTGAGGAAACTGCTGGGCGCCAGCTGCTGAGATCAGTTCTGATCCCATCATCCCTGTGCCTTACTTGTAGTACAACTGATAGCAATTATAGCAATGAGGACATACAGTGACAGTGTTACTTAGCAATTAACAGCACACAATCTGATTCATTGGCTATTCTCGCCCAAAATCAGATCCCCATGAGGTACACATCGGACTTCCCCATCCTGCCGCATCACCCACCAAGTGCACCCAGGTCCTTGGGCAAAAGCAATCCCACGGATGGGTTTGCCTTTGCCTGAGGCAGGACTAACCCAGACTGTCTTCCCTGGCATATTCTTCATGTGCACTACGGGGACTTTATCCCCTTCTACAGTACGTGGAAGTTTTGATTGGGCAGGGCCAGCCCGATTGTTAGATCCCCTGGTGTTAACTAGCCAGGTAGCTTTTGCTAAATGAGTATCCCAGTGTTTGAAAGTCCCACCACCCATTGCTCTCAGTGTAGTTTTTAACAGTCCATTGTATCGTTCTATCTTCCCAGAGGCTGGTGCGTGACAGGGGATGTGATACACCCACTCGATACCATGCTCTTTGGCCCAGGTGTCTATGAGGCTGTTTCGGAAATGAGTCCCGTTGTCCGACTCAATTCTCTCTGGGGTACCATGTCGCCACAGGACTTGCTTTTCAAGGCCCAGGATAGTGTTCCGGGCAGTGGCATGGGGCACAGGGTATGTTTCCAGCCATCCAGTGGTTGCTTCCACCATTGTGAGCACATAGCGCTTGCCTTGACGGGTTTGTGGCAGTGTGATATAATCAATCTGCCAGGCCTCCCCATATTTGTATTTCAGCCATCGCCCTCCATACCAAAGAGGCTTCACACGCTTGGCTTGTTTGATCGCAGCGCATGTCTCACATTCATGGATGACCTGTGCAATAGTGTCCATGGTCAAGTCCACCCCTCGGTCACGAGCCCATCTATATGTCGCATCTCTCCCTTGATGGCCTGAGGAGTCATGGGCCCACCGAGCTATGAATAGTTCACCCTTACGTTGCCAGTCCAGATCCACTTGAGCCACTTCAATCCTAGCGGCCCGATCCACCTGCTGCTGGTTCTGATGTTCCTCCGTGGCCCGATTCTTCGGTACATGGGCATCTACATGGCGTACTTTCACAACCAGATTCTCTATCCGGGCAGCAATATCTTTCCACAGTTCAGCAGCCCAGATGGGTTTGCCTCTGCGCTGCCAGTTGCCCTGCTTCCACTGCTGTAACCACCCCCACAGAGCATTTGCCACCATCCATGAGTCAGTGTAGAGATAAAGTACTGGCCATTTTTCTCGCTCAGCAATGTCCAAAGCCAGCTGAATAGCCTTCACCTCTGCAAACTGGCTCGATTCACCCTGTCCCTCACTGGCTTCTGCAACCCGTCGTGTAGGACTCCACACAGCAGCCTTCCACTTTCGATGCTTTCCCACAATACGGCAGGACCCATCAGTGAACAGGGCATATTTCTTCTCATTTTCTGGCAGTTTATTTATATGGTGGGGCCTCTTCTGCACGCGTCACCTCCTCCTCTGGTGACATTCCAAAATCCTTGCCTTCTGGCCAGTCCATGATCACTTCCAGAATTCCTGGGCGACTGGGGTTTCCCATTCGAGTTCGCTGCGTGATCAGTGCAATCCACTTACTCCATGTAGCATCGGTTGCATGATGTGTGGTGGGGACCCTTTCTTTGAACATCCAACCCAGCACCGGCAGTCGAGGTGCTAAGAGGAGCTGTGCTTCTGTACCAACTACTTCTGAAGCAGCTCGAACCCCTTCATATGCTGCCAATATCTCTTTTTCTGTTGGAGTGTAGTGGGCTTCGGATCCTCTGTATCCCCGACTCCAAAACCCTAGGGGTCGACCTCGAGTCTCCCCTGGTGCTTTCTGCCAGAGGCTCCAGGTAGGGCCGTTCTCCCCGGCTGCGGTATAGAGCACATTTTTAACATCTTGTCCTGCCCGGACTGGCCCCAGGGCCACTGCATGGACTATTTCCTGTTTGATTTGTTCAAAAGCTTGTCGTTGCTCAGGACCCCATTTAAAATCATTCTTCTTCCGGGTTACTTGATACAGAGGGCTTACAATTTGACTGTAATCTGGGATATGCATTCTCCAGAAACCCACAATACCTAAGAAAGCCTGTGTTTCCTTTTTACTAGTTGGTGGAGACATAGCTGCTATTTTGTTGATCACATCCGTTGGAATCTGACGGCGTCCATCTTGCCATTTTGTTCCTAAAAACTGGATCTCCTGCGCAGGTCCCTTGACCTTACTTCGCTTTATAGCAAAACCAGCGTTCAGAAGGATTTGGACTATTTTACTCCCTTTCTCAAACACTTCTTCTGCTGTGTTTCCCCATACAATGATGTCATCAATGTACTGCAGATGTTCTGGAGCTTCACCCTGTTCCAGTGCAGTCTGGATCAGTCCATGGCAAATGGTGGGGCTGTGTTTCCACCCCTGGGGCAGTCGATTCCAGGTGTATTGGACGCCCCTCCAAGTGAAAGCAAACTGTGGCCTGCACTCTGCTGCCAAAGGGATTGAGAAGAATGCATTCGCTATATCAATCGTGGCATACCACTTGGCTGCCTTGGACTCCAGTTCGTACTGGAGTTCTAGCATGTCCGGCACGGCAGCACTCAGCGGTGGCGTGACTTCATTCAGACCACGATAGTCTACAGTTAGCCTCCACTCTCCATTAGATTTTCGCACCGGCCATATGGGACTGTTAAAGGGTGAGCGAGTCTTGCTGATCACTCCTTGAACCTCTAGTTGACGAATCAGCTCATGGATGGGAATCAGAGAGTCTCGGTTAGTGCGATACTGCCGCCGATGCACCGTTGTGGTAGCAATCGGCACCTGTTGTTCTTTGACCCTCAACAACCCCACAACAGAAGAATCCTCCGAGAGACCAGGCAAGGCAGACAACTGTTTAACTTCCTCTGTCTCCAAAGCAGCTATGCCAAAGGCCCAGCGGTACCCTTTTGGGTCCTTAAAATACCCTCTCCTGAGGTAATCTATACCAAGGATGCATGGAGCCTCTGGGCCAGTCACAATGGGATGCTTTTGCCACTCATTCCCAGTTAGGCTCACTTCTGCCTCCAGTACAGTCAACTCTTGGGATCCCCCTGTCACCCCAGAAATACAAATGGGTTCTGCCCCTCTATAGCTTGATGGTATTAAAGTACACTGCGCACCCGTGTCCACTAGAGCCTTATACTCCTGTGGGTCTGATGTGCCAGGCCATCGAATCCACACCGTCCAATAAACCCGGTTGTCCCTTTCCTCCACCTGGCCGGAGGCAGGGCCCCCCTAATACTCGTCATAGTATCCATTACTCACTTCTTGCATAAAGGACTTGGAAGTTCCTTCAAGAGGATCAGAAGCAAGATCAGGCCTTCTGCTTTGTCTGGGGAACGGCCCACTGGAAACTGGGGCGGCACTTTTCCTGGAGGGATCCCCTTTTGTGGTTGTCCTTCCTTGCAACTCCTGTACCCGTGTCCGCAGGATCGAAGTAGGTCGTCCATCCCACTTCCTCATGTCCTCTCCGTGGTCCCGCAGGTAGAACCACAGGGTGCCTCGTGGTGTGTACCCTCTGTACTCTCTCTCTTGAGTGGGGAAATGCCTGCTTCTAATAGCTGAGATGCTGGCCCGTGCAGGTGGGGAGTAGGACATATTCTCTTCAAGTTGCTGGACCTTCCGCGACAGTTTCTCCACAGCTGAGACAAGGGGGGAAGAGAGACTTTCTTCATATCGCCGGAGCCGGCCAGCTACCTCATCCACCGTTGGTCCCTCTTCACCTTTCCATTCCATTACTGCCAGGGAGTTGGCATATGACGATGGTGCGCTCCGTACAAACTTCCGCCACATGGGCCTTGTGCATCGCACCTCATCAGGGTCTGTGGGTAAGTCGGCATTGTCCAAGTCATAATAAATCATCTCCCGCACGGCTAATTCTCTCAGGTACTGGATACCTCTTTCCATGGTAGTCCACTTGCTTGGCTGACATACAACATCCTCACTGAAGGGGTACCTCTCCCTCACGCCTAACAGGAGTCGTTTCCAGAGGCTGAGGGCTTGGGTCTTTTTCCCAATCGCTTTGTCAATGCCGCCTTCCCTAGACAGGGATCCCAGCTGCCTGGCCTCCCTACCCTCTAATTCCAGGCTACTGGCCCCATTATCCCAGCACCGGAGCAGCCAGGTGACAATGTGCTCGCCTGAAAGTCGGCTGAAATCTTTTCGCATATCCCGCAGCTCACTCAAGGATAGGGATCGAGTAATTATCTCTGGTTCTGCTTCTTCCTCCTGCTCTCGTGATGGCCCTGGTTCATCATCATCTCTTACTAAGCGAACTGATTTCTTTGTGTACTTCTTCTTCTGTATGGGGGCAACTGATACCGGCACGGGTTGGTTCTCTGGTTCAGTGGCAGTGGCTACCACGGGGGTTGCAGTAGCCGCAGTGTCTGCCGCAGGGGTTGCACTAGCTGCAGTGTCTGCCGCAGGGGCTGCAGCAGCCGCAGTGTCTGCCGCAGGGGCTGCAGCAGCCGCAGGGGCCGCCGCAGGGGCTGCAGCAGCCGCAGGGGCCGCCGGTCTGGTTTCCATCTCTTCCCCTTGAGGGTGCTGCATAATTCTGAGCAGTGCCTGGTAGATACTGGCCAGGGCCCAGCACAGCGCGGTGAGTTGTGCCTCTCTAGAATAGCCACAACATTTTCCCTTCAAATATTCTACCACTTTATCAGGGTCCTGTAATTGTTCAGGGGTGAAGTCCCAGACCATTGGAGGCGAGTAGTTCTCTAGGTACCTGCCCATGCTCTCCCACATGCCATGCCACCCCTGACTATCCAGCCTCGGAGCAGATCTCCGGGTGGTAGTCTTAAATAGTCGCTTAACCCTAAACAAGACCTGGAACGTATTCAGGAGACATAGCACTAGGAACACACTAGTTTGAGTATCCCAAGGATATTCAAGATTCTCAAAAGCTGTCATACCTGACCCGAAGGAGAAAAGGGAGGCAAAAGGGCTGGGGAAACTATTGACAAATTCTGAGAGACGGTGTCCAATGTACGGACAGGACAACAAAACCACATAAACACCCCAAAATAACCGTCTGAACAGTGATGTTATCATATCATAAACAGATATCGCACAGGACAGCAGAATGATAATCCTCATCCCTCTTCCAGACACGGTAAACAGCATCGCAGGGAGTACATAAGCCATATAGGAATTTATGTAACACAGCCATGAGAACAAACCAAGCAACATGATGACCAGTGACTACTTACCTAATAAAATAAATGCATACAAAAAAAAAAACCAAAACCGTTTTTTCCACGTTCTAGTTGGATTCTGTCGTTATGTCAACCCTTCAAGCCCCACGTTGGGCGCCAAAAAGGACTGTCGTGGTTTAGCCTCAGATGGCAACAAAGAACCACGTGCCGCTCGCACGTGCCTTCCTAATACAGGAAGGATCGTAAGAAAAGGCAAGACTCTTGGGTTGGGACAAAGGCAGTTTAACAGGACAGCAAAGGGAACAGGCAAACAACAACAACACGGAGAGGGGAATATACAAACGCGATTACGGAACCGCCGCTCCCCGCCGCTCGCCGACCGGTCGGACCCGGGACGCCCCAGCCCGCTTTTAAGCAGCAACTTCCTGCCCCCTCCCCCGGCAGCTCAGGGTGGGCGTGGCTCACATGGCATGGAATACCAGGAAAAGTTAACCCTATCCCCACCGGAACCAGGACACGCCCCCAACATCTCCCCCTTTTTTGTTTCTTTAAAGGCAGAACTGAGGCGCGGGTTTAAAGGTCATCATACTCAGTGAGCTGGACAGAACTAACACTAGTGTAAATCTTCGGAATATCGCCGTTTTGAATAAACCATGTATGTCGAACAACTTTAGTCACCATAGACCTAACACAGGAAAGAGCGCAGCTTAGAATCAAAAGGCCTACCAATATAATAACTAATATGAGTACAGCAGATTGTACCAGGCTCCTAAGCCAGCCCTTTAGCCCAAACCAATCACCCAAAGTACCCAATCCGAAGAAGTCCGTATCAGATTGCACCTTTTGTGAATGCGCAAGGAGTTGTGTAATTTGCTTATGTATCGAAGAAGAGTGGTCCTCTAAGTCCATGCAGCACATTCCGTCAAAATCCTCACAGCCATGTCCATGGGCTAGTAGCAAGAAGTCAATAGCGGCTCCGTTTTGCAGGACTGCATGTTGTACTGTAGACAAGTCTTCAGCCATCTCAGATAGTATGTGGCTGGTAGGATTTCCTTGCTTAACAACCCAACAGGCAATTGCATCTAAGTTTCTGTGGGCTCTCGCTGCTGCCACCCCAGGGGTAAATAGCGAGGCGAAAAAAACCTCCCAGCGATTCCATAGCTTAACATTATCGTCACAGGTATTTTCTAATGCTTGTATTGTGTCACGAGTAAAACGTAACCGCTGTTTTGGGCTTGGATGATAGTGAGGAGTGCCAAGACTAAGCTGTCCAATAGTACACGGGCCTCCTCTAGGGTTAGAAGGGATCCCAGACCAAGCTCTATTTCTGCAAATAAAAAGAACCCCAAGGGGAGCCGCCTAGGGAGCATGGTACCGGGGGCTGAGTGAGTGGCATCTCAAGCAATGCTCAAACACCATTGTTGTTGCCAGAGGGTAGCATTACCAATAGGTGAGATGACGGTCGGTGGAGAATCCTTTACTAAGGGCCCCTGACCATGACCTAAGGCCAATAAACAAACAATGAGAAATATTAAGAGAATCTACTAAGTCAATTTCCTGCGGCTGGGGCCCTATTGGTAATTTATCATCCCAATTATCGTATTTTTCAAAAAGGTCCTTAAGATTTTTCCATGAAAAAGGAAGCCTTCCAGAAATATTGTACTGCTTCCGTAAGGTTGTCATAGAGTTATTAAACAGTAAAAAGGTCGAGTTATTCAGTGGTACCCCTACTAAGCAGGTGATGAAGGGCGAGCTGGGCGTAGCAAGACTGGCACAAAAGCTAGTTGTATTGAGCGACCTGGACAGAGTAACCCAGACATTTTGACGGGGGTCAAAAAGGTGAGGGTGGTACCCTGGCAAAGGATTGGCATGTGTCCAGGCTGCACATATACAAAAAAGTGTTAACAGGATCATAATGTTTGACGGACTCTTCCCCCCACCCCTTTTTTTTTTTTTTTTTTTTTGCAATGCTAAATTCTTACAATGCTAACTTCATATATTAGGCAACTGTCACACCATCTATTGGCCAATGTTAACCATCGCTACCATCTCTTACCACAGCGATAGCAGTCGCATAAAACCTAAGGGTCACAATTACCACAGGCGACGCAATGAATATGTTCTACTGGAGTCTCTGCTCTATTGTCCATAAAAGCACTGCATCAGTCCTCCGAATGTTCTTTGGTATGCCGTTCAGGGGAATGATCTAGCTGTGGATTGGTGTTGTGGCCATCCGATTGTGGTAGGGGTTCACGGAAAGGTCGCACGCTCTTCGCTGGGATCCACCTGGGGCCTCGTTCTGTGGAAACACAAGCATAGCCTCTGCCCCATGTGACAAGGGGGTATGGCCCCAAGACCTTACCTGTCTCAGGGTCGCGGATCAGGACTGGAGCTTTTACGCTGGCTTCGAAAGAAGTGTTTGTGTTAAAGTGGCGAACGATCGGAGGGTTGTTATCTATTAAAGAACAATTTAAATAGTTAAAAACATACAGGGCTTTCTGTAGACGTTCTTCAGGGGTGGCTGTCCCTACTCCCCCTTTCTGTTGTTGTAACAAGCGCTTTAAAGACTGATGAGAGCGTTCAATCAGGGACTGGCCCGTAGGGGAATGTGGGATCCCAGTGATGTGAGTGATCCCCCAAGAGATAAAAAAAGTTTTAAGTGCAGCTGAGATATAAGCAGGGCCATTGTCTGTTTTGATTTGTGCAGGGATGCCTAAGGTAGCAAAAGCACGCAGCAGATGCCTGCGAACATCTTTTGCCGCCTCCCCCACATGGCAGGAGGCAAATAGAGCCCCTGAAAAGGTGTCAATAGAGGAATGGACGTATTTTAATCTCCCAAATTCTGGATAGTGTGTGACATCCGTCTGCCATAATTGCAGGCTTTGTAAGCCTCTGGGATTAACCCCACCTGGTGCCGTAGGAAAAGAATGTTTTTGACAATCAGGGCAGACAGCGATAATGTTCGCCGCTTGCTGAGAAGTGAGGCCAAACTGACGTTTGAGGCCCCCTGCATTCTGATGGAAAAAGGAATGACTAAGCTTAGCTTGTGCAATACGGTCAGGTAAAGCTTGTACCGGCAGAGTGAGCATATCGGCCTGTCGATTGCCTTCTGCAATAAACCCAGGTAAAGAGGTGTGCGATCTAACATGTAAAATAAAATAGGGATGTGTTCGAGAGGTTAAAAGGAAAACAAGTTCCTGCAACAAAGCAAACAAATCAGCATGCGAAGTATGACGCAGCACCGAGGCCTCTGCCCGTTCGACGACGCCTGCAACATAAGCAGAATCAGTAATAAGATTCAGTGGTTTAGACCACTTACGAAAAGCTCGAACAACAGCGGCAAGCTCTACGATTTGAGGGGACCCGGAGACTGTCTCAACGTCTGACTCCCATTGTTGAGAGCGGTCATCCCACCAGACAATCACCGACTTGTGTGTTTTTCCAGACCCATCGGTGAACACAGTAAGGCCTTGGAGGGGCTGGTGACATCTCTTTGGTATGGATATTAAGTTAAAATGAGCATGTAGAAGCTTGTGGGACGGAGGATGTGAGGTTAGTTGACCCGTATAATCTGTTAAGGCAAACACGAAAGCATCAGACTGTTGGAATAACCATTGTAGGTACATATTAGTTACAGGTAAACAGATAGAAGCAAAGTCCATCCCTGACAGGGCAAGCAAGCGCTGCCGTGCTTTAATTATCAAGGAAGCAAACATTTCATGTTGTGTCCAAATTGTTTTAGTGGGCTGGTTGGGTAAAAAGACCCACTCAATGATTAATAAGGGATCAGGGTTGTTAGGGTCCCATTGAAAAATCAAAGCATATGGCTGACGTGCAGGGTTCAAAATAATTAAATTGAAGGGCAATTCAGGCGCACAGCGGTGTGCTTGCCGTAAGGCGATGGCTTTCGCTACTTTTTGTAATGAGGCAGCGGCTTCAGGACCAAGTCGACGAGGGGAGCGTAAATCGGAATCTCCCTTGAGGAGTTCAAACAAAGGGCTTAAGTCTGAATTGGAGATTCCTAGCAAGGGTCGGACCCAAGTAATGGTCCCTAATAATTTTTGAACATCGTGCAAATTTTTAATGTCGGCCTGTATATGCACAGGTTGGGGAACTATCGTCTGGGTCCTGATGCGCCAACCCAAGTAGGTCCAAGGGGGCATTTTCTGGACTTTTTCGGGCGCAATACAGAGGCCTGCCGAATTGACAGCGGCCGTGACAAGGGCTACGGCCTTTTCCATGAGCTCAAGGTGAGGCGCAGCCATCAAGATATCATCCATATAATGATATAACAGAACTTGAGGCAACGCAACCCTGACAGGGCTAAGTACCTTAGCGACATACCATTGACAAATTGTCGGGCTATTTTTCATTCCCTGTGGCAGTACAACCCACTGATATCGTTGCACAGGGGCTTGCATATTGACACTTGGGACTGAAAAAGCAAATTTGGCAGCGTCATCAGGGTGTAGTGGAATGTTAAAAAAGCAATCCTTAAGGTCAATAACGGTGAGATGCCAATTGCGGGGGATCATAGTTGGAGAAGGGAGCCCTGGCTGCAGAGCTCCCATATCTACCATAGCATCATTGATTTTTCTGAGATCATGGAGCAGGCGCCACTTGCCAGATTGCTTCTTAATAACAAAGACAGGTGAATTCCAAGGACTAGTAGTAGGTACTATATGTCCTTTTGCTAATTGTTCCGTAACCAGTTCTTGGAGAGCGCGAAGCTTTTCGAGTGGTAGGGGCCATTGATCTACCCAAATGGGTGTCTGAGTTTTCCAAGTCAGTTTCAGGGTGTCGCGCACCTCAATGGCCCCCCCTAAAAATGCGACTGAATGGAAGTTCCCCATTGTGATAGCACATCACGTCCCCATAAGACCATAGGAACAGGCAGCACAAAAGGCTTGACGGAAGCCACTCGTCCTTCTGGGCCTTTGATTTGGATCAATTCCGAGGATTGGTGGCTTCTACCAACTCCTCCGATTCCGGCTAGTGCCTGAGGCACAGCTGCCAAAGGCCATTGTGGAGGCCACTTCACCTGTGAAATTACGGTAACATCGGCCCCTGTGTCAATAATCCCATTTAGGATTACTTGCTGAGTGCCGTGAATAAGAGTACATTGACAAAGTGGTCGCTTCTGGGAAATGGACTGTACCCAGAGAATCTGTGGATCCCCAGTAGATCCAAAACCTCCTTGTCTTTGCTGCGGAGGTGGGTGAGGCGAAAGAGAGCTTGCGTTCTGCGGGATCAGTAGTAATTGTGCAATGCGGCTTCCTTTGGGTACTGTGCAAGGGGGAAATGGGGTCCAGGCCATGATTTTAATTTCCCCAACGGTATCCGCATCAATTACTCCAGGCAATACAAAAAGTCCGGCTAAGGTAACTGATGATCTCCCTAATAGTAGCCCTTGTGTTTTCGGGGATAAAGGACCTGAAACATTAGTTGCTAATAAATGAACAGAGGAATCAAGCAACGTTACTGCGTGTGAGGTTGCCAGGTCCAATCCGGCGCTACCGGCTGTTGCTGGGCGAAGACTTGTGGCGAGGTCACACCCATCTGCATGGCTCGATCCACCGGTGACGATACTTGTGTCTGTGCGCGTCGCTGCCCCGCGCTCCGCAAGCGGTTTCCCTGTATCGGCTGCCCTTGAAAATTATACTTAGAACGACATTGATTAGCATAATGACGCCCCTTCCTGCATCGGGGACAGATCCCAGGGGCTTGGGCTTTAGCCCCCCATTAGAAGCGAGACAATTTCGTTTGATATGGCCTGGTTTACCACAACCGTAACAATTTCCTCCCCCAGACATGCCTCTCATAGCTGCGAAAGCAGCTGCCATCGCTTCAAATTTATGGTCCACAGTACCGATACGATTACAAGCCTCTACCATTTCAACCAAAGTCGGAGCTGGGTTAGGGAGAGATTTAAGGAATTTTTTACAGTCGGCGTTAGCATTTTCAACTGCTAATTTTAATAGCAAAATTTCTCGAGCTTCGGTATTATCTATTTGGCGTTCTAAAGCTTGCTTAAGTCTATCAATGAATTGCATGTACGGCTCCCGAGGTTCCTGCGTAATAGAGGTGAATGCCTTTTGAGGTTTACTGGAATCGGGTATTTTAAGTAAAGCCTTTTTTGCTTCTTCGCGGATCGCTTCCAGGGCCTCTCGTGGACAATCTCGAGCCTGTGCCGCTGGATTAGAGTGCTGACCCGTACCCATAAGGTGCTCCATGGTCAGTGCGGCAAGAGCAGCATTATTATGACCCACGTAGCTGGTGAGGAGAGTTTGAAGGCCCCCCCTCCAGTGCGACTCCCACAGGGAATACTGGGAAGGGGTTAATAACAATTGCGCTAGCGATTTTAAATCATGGGGAGTCATAACATACGTATCAAAGACAGAAGACAGCAGGCTCGCAAAATATGGGGAAGAGAGCCCATGTTCTGTGACGGTACGGCGCAGCTCTTTAATCACCGGGAAGGACAAAGCCTTCCACTGCACTCCCCGGCCTTGATAAATAACAGGGGCGACTATCGTTCGCGCTATTTCCAAGTCACCTTCTTTTAAAGCTTGACGTCTAATATTCGCCCACGTATCATGAGGGTCAGGGGGGGTACAAGTCAGGCTCTTTATCAGGATCAACGGGCCCCGGGTCAAGCGGATCTTCCTCAGGAGGGTAGCCTGCGGCACAGACCTTTAAGGGTCCGGGCGACTTAGCACGTCGCGGAGGTAGCGGAGGGGGAAGCAAAGGCGGAGCTGATGAAGGTTCCCCCTTAGTATCTGGAGAGTCTTTATGGCCCTTTTTCTGTGCCTTAATAGCCTCAAAGATTATTTCTCCACCACGGAAGCAAACGCTGAGCCTCGGCATTCCCTGACGTCGCTAAGTCCCACAACTTTACCCCCACATCGTCCCAAAGTTCCCGTGTAAAAATACTGGAGGCCGTAACAGTGGGGATCTTCATTTGTACCCACTTAAGCATAATCTTTAAGTCCTGCCCGGAAATATCTTTTTTATGTTTCCGGAGGAGCGTTTTCATAACTTTATATACATCTCTCTCTGCGGGGGACATCTGATTCCCCATGTTTCCCACAGCTCACCTCTTAAATCCAGAGGGATTCCTGGCCAGTTCCTGCTTCCTTTCAGCAGCTCATTCAAAGTTCCGTGGGACTCGCAGCAAGCCGCTCAGCTAGGCGGTTCACCACCCCATCACGTCGGGGTCACCAATTTGCCGCGATTGAGAGACGGGACGCTGCTTGATGCAAGCAAGATGTCAGTTCATTAGACGCGTTGGAAGGCTTTTTATACAGCTACTTAACAGTTACATAAATTACACAAATTCTATCATTTCTGATTGGCTTAGCTCTAAATGTTTCATTACAATAATCCCTCCTACCTGCGGTTTCGCTACATGCTAGAAGCTACAGTTTTGGAATGTGCTAAAAGCTACAGTGATAACTTGTTGCCTACTCCCTACTTCTTCAAGGTTATTTATCTCAGACCTGCAAGGCCAGTTGTTCCCTGGCTCCTCAGATTTATTTGTCTCAGGTCTGCAAGGTCGGCATACCCTCGAATTTCTTGCATACTCGTACTTTTCTGCTAGCCGCCCCCAACACAGGGCTTTCTCATTTCTAAAATAAATACTCACTTACTCAACCCCAAAATACTCAGTACATCTCCAAAAAGAAGAACAAACACTGCAGGGATGAATGCGGCACGTTGAGGGCCTGGATCCCAGCATGCCGTCTTTTGTGCAGGTTTGAACGGTTTTTTAACCACCACACCCCCCGCCCAACTTCCAGACATTTTGGGGCCGTGAGCCGCCTCTTTTGGGGGAACTCCGTGTAACCCCCACATGCCCCCCTCGCCTGCTCCTCCCCCGTGGGGGCCGGGGGATGGAGAGCCGGGGAGAGAAGAGGTGGGCGGAGGGGGAATGGCGGGGGCGGCTGAGCCGGCAGGACCTGCCCATCCCAGCCACCGCCGTCTCGCCCAAGCAGGCCTTCGCCGCCAGCCAGAGCGGCCTGGAGTATCGGCGAGCCGTCCTGGCGCCAGAGAACCTGGACCAAACACTCTTCTTGCACCAAAACTTGCATTTTTTAGAATCAATCAGGAACAGCAATGAGGCGCGGAGCAGGAATCTCCATGCCCAGCCATTCCGGGGGTCGGCGGGGGTTTAAATCCAGACCCGTGGCAGGGATTTGGGACGCCAACTATTTTGCCAAATTCCTGCGGTTTCGGCATCTCTTTGGCAGCGAGGAGGCGTGAACACGCCGCTGCCTCCTGGCACTCGCTCTCTCACCCTGCCTCCGGAGCCAAACTGCTCAAAACTCATCCCTTTCTATGGAATTAGAAAATCACTCAGCGCTGCAACTTCCCACCTCCTTTTCTTTTTTGAAAAGGAAACAGCCCCCAGGGTTTTTTGGTTAAAAACTCCCAGTCCTCCCAGCTGGCAGGGCTGCCGCTGACTCCAGCCTCACTGGGAGGCCCGTCTTCGATTTCGGGAGGCAGCCGGTTTCCCTTTGGAATCGTTAAGGGCTAGAGAAAAACGTTACTCTGAGGTCTATTTTTAAAAATACAAGCCTTGAGAAGCCAAAGGAGAACGTTCCCACCCGCCTTCTGCTTTGGGGAGTTTGTGGAGGCCCAGACCTGAGCATTGGGCCTTTCAAGAGAAAAACGGAACCAAACTATAGATTTTTTTTTTTTCTACTGGACGTGAATATTCTACAAAAATTAAACAAAGTCATTCATGAATTTGGTGGCCCGGAAACAAAAAAAATCAGCCTTTTTTATACTGTCAGTAGAGACAAGACACCTTTCTTCCCATTTCCTTCCTTCAACTAATCGAACCCTCCATGCTCCCTCCCAACCGCCACGTTAATTTATGCAAATAAGCACCAATTAATAAAATAAACACGCAACGGGTGCTTTACATATGATCGAGACACCTCATGGCCACCCAACAGCTTTAACCACCCCAATTCTGCTGCCCCAGAACCAGAGGAACGAGTTTTAAATCATTGAATTATCGCGCAAAGAGCTAGAGCGGGGCAAGAACTTTAAAACTGATGAACCAAATTTAATAAGTAAACAAAAAACCACACGTGAAAACTAACCTTATCTCTATCAAAAGGGTGCTGCAGTCCACATCTTAAACGCTGCACACGACCATCAGGGAAAAACGTTGTTAGACATGATGAACGTTTTGGGGCGATTTCCCCTATTCCCTCTCTTTTTAGAGCGGGGGCGACAGCGTGTTCTCGAATCCTCAAAGCCCAGCCGCTGCCCAGGTGCCGAGAAAAAGGTGGGGTTTTTTAAGAGAAACGGTAAAAACTGGCCTCGTGGTTGGTTTGGTGTCAGTTCCCGGGTGTTATGGGAGGAGGTCAGCGGAATGCGGGGGGTTTGTGGCTTCGCCACCCTTTAAAAACGCTCCCGGGGACCTTTTAAACATCTTGTGGGCGATGGAGTCTCATGTGGGCGTTTCGCCCCTGGATCTTCTCAAACACCCTGAAAGTTAGAAAAGAAAGGGATTTTTAAGTCTTTTCTTTTTTTTTTTAAATTTGTTAGACCAAGCTTCGTTATTCCTACTTTTGGGAACTCTTATGCTTTGCTGCATAGTTTGACAGAATTTTGGACGTTGGTGGTTGAACAAGGCAGATCGTGGGGGATTAAAATATTAGAATTAATTGTGCGATCGCTTAAAACGAGGTTGAATTGAAACTCGAGGCATTTTGCTTGGCGTGAGTG
Source organism: Larus michahellis (assembly GCF_964199755.1). NCBI lineage: Eukaryota > Metazoa > Chordata > Aves > Charadriiformes > Laridae > Larus > Larus michahellis. The sequence goes on along the minus strand of NW_027436116.1, from coordinate 755,255 downwards.
AGTGGAGTGGGGAAGCCTCAGGCTGCAAATCCCTACGAAACTTGAGGGTTTTTTGGTCAAAAGGGAGAAACGCTGTGATTCTTGCACAAGGAGGGTCCTTTCTGAACCTCAGGGCTCGGTGGAGGGCCTCCCCGACTCTGAAAACACTGATTTTTTGGGGTTGAAAGCCAAATAAAACCGCCAAGCGGCCCCAGGGCAAGGGGAATCCTCAAGCTGCCCTCCCCCTCTGCCCCCCTCGGGTCGTTTTCGAGCCTCAAAACAGCCGGGATTTAGAAGAAAAATGAAGAGCTGACCTTCCACACTCGCCACAGGGGAAAAAACCCGGATCTCCGGCACTGCCGTCCCAGCACCAGAAAGGACTGGGATCGATGGAGGAGCTGCCGTCGCTGTTGCGCTCCTCTTCTTGACTCCCTGGCTTTGGATTTTCCTTGGGCATGACGCGGTGCCTCTTCTTTGTGCTGCAAAGGGCCTGTAAATCAGATGAAAAATAGCTTGAAACAGCTGCGGGCGGCAAAAGAATTAGAGTTTTTTGCGACAGAGGTACCGCGTTTTACCAGCCCAACCCCACCCAGGTGGACTCTGAAAACTAAACGGTCGAAAAAAACCACTTTAGTTCGACTGGGAGAACCAGACCTTGAAAGAAAAACTGTATTATTTCTCTATTTTAAGCAGAAAGTGCTTTCCTCCCCAAAAATCTATCCAAAACGTGGAATTCCGAAGAAACGAAGCGGCGCGGCCACCCCGTTTCTACCACCAAAAAATAACAAATATTTCTGTGAACCAAATCCGCTGTTGAGACACGGTTTTAGTCTGCATCTGCTGGGAGGAAAACCAGGAGCCATTTAATAAGGGAAGCGCGGCAGTAAAATATCCAAGGGGCACATCGACGAGGATTCTCTCCCCCAGCACACAAGCAAGCCAAAGCGTTTGAAGCAGACGTTTTGTGGATGTGCTACAGCGACAGAAGGAACCCAGCATTCCTCCCCTTCCTCCTCTCTCTCCCCTTCCACTGAATCCACCCCCAGCTCCTCATAATCCTTCTCCAGGGCAGCCATGTCCTCCCGGGCCTCTGAGAGCTCCCCCTCCTCCATGCCCTCCCCCACGTACCAGTGCACGAACACCCGCTTGGCATACATCACGTCAAAGTTGTGGTCCAGGAGGGCCCAGGCCTCGGCAATGCCCGTGGTGTTGCTCAGCACACACACAGCGCGCTGCACCTTGGCCAGGTGCCCCCCGGGCACCACCGTGGGCGGCTGGTAGTTGATGCCCACCTTGAAACCTGTGGGGCACCAGTCCACAAACTGGATGCTACGCTTGCTTTTGATGGTGGCGATGGCGGCGTTGACATCCTTGGGCACCACGTCCCCGCGGTACAGCAGGCAGCACGCCATGTACTTGCCGTGCCGCGGGTCACACTTCACCATCTGGTTGGCCGGCTCCAAGCAGGCGTTGGTGATCTCGGCCACCAACAGCTGCTCATGATAAGCCTTCTTGGCCGAGATGACGGGGGCGTAGGCAGCCAGTGGGACGTGGGTGTGAGGGTATGGCACCAGCTTGGTCTGGAACTCCGCCAGGTTGACACTGAGGGCCCCATCGAAGCGCAGGGAGGCCGTGATGGAGGACACGATCTGGCTGATGATCGTCCGAGCTAAGGGGGACAAGCTGGGGGACCCCCGCCCCACCTCTGCCCTCGGCAGCGGGGCCAGGACGGACCCTCCCCGCAGAGAGAAGGGGCCTGGCGCGGATTTCATCTCGAGCCCTCTTCCTCAGCCCAAAGCCACACAACTCCCTCTCTTTCTCAGCCCCCAAACCAGCCACGCCAGCCCCTTTGCCAGCCCCGCCAGCAGGAGTCCCGCTCTCCCTGGCAGGCCCCAAACCAGCTCCCCCCTCTGCTGCCTATGCCCCTCTGCAGCCCCCCTGGGCAACACTGAGGGAGCGCAGCCACCCCACAGCACCCCAAACCCCCCAGGACATAGGCACCCTGCGGGGAGCCGGGCCCAGCCACTGCCCTCACACCCGCCAAGGCCCCCCCTCAGGCCCCCCGTGCCCCCAGCCCCACTCAGGGCCCTCCCGCCGGAGGCTCACAGAAGCCATTCCAGCATGGGATTTTTGCTGAATACACTCAAAAATCACTAAAATCACCACCCACCTCCTTCCCTGCTGGCAAATTCGTTGTCATGGATGGTACCAAGATGTTTACCAGTAACTATTTTTGAGAAAGAAAATAATTTACAGCTTTAAAATCAGTTATGACAGGAAACTAGGACAAAACATAGAAATAACCTTGTAGTTTTCAGCCCCCCCAATCCTTCTCTCTTTGTCTCAGAAAGAAAGACCAAAAAAAAGTCAAAAATGCGCCTTTCTTACTTTAAAAACTAGGACTTGATTTCAGTTTAGTTACACCTCAGTAAATCTGTGCAAATGTGTGGAAGTTCTCTGAAACGTTGAGGCCACTCGTCGTGTTGAGTACTATTTATCCTAAATTCTAAATTCAAAGTTGCCCCTAAGTGATACAAACCGTGTTAATTTGTGACATGAAACGGGAGAAGAAAGCTTTGCACTCTATTTTGATTTCTTTCTCATTGGAAATAATGCCATGAGCCATCTTCTTGAGTATGAGCTCTGTTTCTACAGATCTGAATAAGAGAGCCCTCAACCATAATCAGTTCACAAACGGAGTTGAGACCGGGCAGCATTTCCAGCTAAGGCAGTTCCAAGCAAACAAAAGAGACGAAGAGACGTTACAGGACACCAGCAGGGAAGGGGCTTAAAAAGAGGCCTCTTTGGTTGTCCCAGTGCTGCTGGAGCGTTCCTCTTCTTTTCTTAAAACAGTCGTTTTTCTCCGTTCCTCCTCGAAAATAACTTTTAATTGCTCCTACCCTCTGAAGAGTGTGACTGCTGCAGAATTAACCACTGTGATGAGTCCCTCTCTTAGGCTGAGCCCAGCCTCAGTGTCTGGGGTCGCTCCTGCCGTGCCGTGTCTCACCTGTGCTGCGCTGCTCCCTGCGTTTACTTCTGAGGGGTTCTGGTGCTGCAGCGAAGGAAGGTGCTCTGGGGAGCCATGGAAAGCAGAAACACCGTAGGGAGGTTGGGAGCATGGGAGGAAGCAGTCTAGGTGACACCACTTTTCATAGTCCTCAGAAAGAAAGCGAGGAAGCTTTCTGTCCTGTTAAAATCTTAGCTCCTGGTTGAACCTGCTTCCTGCTTTGCTCTCCTCTGTGACCAGGTGCAACCCCATGTGCAGTATCTCTTAGCCCAAAGACAATGCTGAGTTTGGGCTCTTGCCCTGGGAATCAGAGGAAAAAGTTCTTTTCCTCCTATTTGCAAGCCACTTAGTTCTCATCTCCTGCGGTTGGTCGGTGGCGGATGGTGCAGGCGAGCGGTTGGCATGAGGCACCTCCTGTTGGTGCTGCTGCTGCTGGGTGCCGTGTGGGCGGACGACAAGGAGGAGGAGGAGGAGGACGTGGGCACAGTGGTGGGCATCGACCTGGGCACCATCTACTCCTGCCTGTGTGGGCATCTTCAAGAATGGCCGGCTGGAAATCATCTCCAACGACCAGGGGAACCGTATCACGCCGTCCTATCCTACGTGGCATTCACGCCCGATGGGGAGCACTTGATCGGGGACGCCACCAAGAACCAGCTTACATCCAAACCCGAGAACACTGTGTTTGATGCCAAGCGGCTCATCGGCCGCACCTGGAATGGCCCTTCCGTGCAGCAGGACATTGAGTACCTGCCATTCAAGGCTGTTGAGCAGAAAGCCAAGCCCCATATTGAAGTCGATGTTGGAGGTGGACAGACAAAAATCTTTGCTCTTGAAGAAATTTCTGCTATGGTCCTGACAAAGATGAAGGAAACTGCAGAGGCTTACCTGGGGAAGAAAGTTACCCATGCTGTTGTTACTGTGCCAGCCCACTTCAATGATGCTCAGCGTCAGGCTACAAAGGATGCTGGTACCTTTGCTGGGCTGAATGTGATGAGAATCATCAATGAGCCAACGGCTGCTGCCATTGCTTATGGACTGGACAAGAGCGAGGTCGAGAAGAACATCCTGGGTTTGACCTGGGTGGTGGAACACTCACCCTCCTCACCATTGACAATGGAGTCTTTGAAGTTGTGGCTACTAATTGTGGATGCCGAAGGACCTGCGGACGCGGCACCCGGAACGAGCCCTGGAGTTCTCATCGCTCTCACTGGCGGCAAACCGTGGGATAAGTAAACAAGCCCTAGCTACACAGCACCTGGGCCATGATAAGAGGAAGAAAAGGAGAGAGCGCTGAAGGCCAGCCGGGTTGCTAAAGATGACTAGCTTGTCTTGGTTTACACCATGTATGGTATGTGGTATGTGTACGATGTGCTGTGTAATCACATGATAAGGATGTAGCAGTGGGAAATTGCTAGCTCTGTTGCAGAGGGTATTTAAGGAGGCTGCTGCCTAAAATAAAGCGATTTCGTTTGTGCACCGAACGGAGTCCATGCCTAATTGCCACAAATGGTGCCCCGTGTGAGACGGAGCGATTAACGAGGTTTGACCAGTGGCGAGCCCCACAGAACTTAAGTGCTGCTGAAAGGAAGCAGGAGCCGGCTTCAATCACCTCGTCAAGAGAGGTGAGCTGTGGGGAGCTATGGGGAGTAACAAATCTTCAGAAGAAAAATCGGGACTAGGGCTAATGGAGGGACTCTTGCGGAAACATCACGTATATACGAGCCTCCAGACCTTAAAAAAGATACTGAAATGGGTCTCTGTTAATTGCGATGGTGTCAGTGCAATCGCTATTTTTAGTATAAAAATGTGGGACGCAGGAGGGGTTAAACTTTGGGCCAGAGCCACGAAGGTGGACAAGGTTGCCCCAGGTAGATAGACCAGGGTGGGCCGTAGAACCGATGGAAGTCCTGAAATATTGGTGGAGTTTTCACCAGCCGACACGCTTACGCTCTCGGGAACGGCTCGCCCGTGCAGGGCGTATGGCTGGCTGTTCGTTGTTTGTCTATAAGATCATGGTTGATCAGGAGAAGGAGCTGAGCCAAAATCTATAGGATGCTCTGTAGGAAAATGAGGAACTTTAGGGTGAGCTCTTGTTGCAAAGGCAAACTTTTATGTCAGTCGTAAGTGATGAAAAAAAAAAAAGAAAGAAAAAACAAAAAAAAAGAAAAAAGAAAACAAAAGAAAAAAAAAGAAAAACGAGAAAAAAAAGAAAAAAAAAGAAAAAAAAGAAAAAAAGAAAAAGAGAAACCCAAACAGGAACAATTAGACGGGGAATGTGCCACATTAGCACAAAAGTATGCCATACGCGCTACGAGAAAGCAGCAGAAAAAGAGAAATAGGACACCTGATTCAAAGCAGTACCATAGAGATATGTTTTTGTTTTTTTCCTATATGTTATTGCATGCCCTGGTAAATTACTCTGTGTTATACCCTGCGAGACTAAATGGACCCCAGCACCCCTCTGCACAATACCCTGCGGCTCCAGGATAGCCCAATTGCTGTATTTTGGTGCCTGTCCCCCGAAAGTTGTTCAAACACAAAGGAGGAACCGAGGCTTTGGCTCAGCCAGGAACCCACAGATACTACGGACGCAATCCGTCAGTGCTGGCCGACCATTGATGCAGTGCACATTAACGATGCAAGGAAAGATCCTGTTTGCATGAGCGGTATTCCGGACACCGGAGCGGATGTCAGAGTCATCTCTAAAGACAGATGGCCTGTGAACTGGCCGTTAGTACAAATGGGGAAGGCATTAATGGGCATTGGCGGGAATGCTTTGCCTTTACAGAGCAAACACATAATTCAGACCCAGGGGCCCGAAAATCGTGTTGCCTCAGTCCGTCCTTTTGTGTTAACTACGCCAATTACTTTATGGGGCTGAGACCGTATGAGCCAATGGGGAATACAGATTGGGTCACATTTGTCTCAGGGGCCACTGAGGTGCAAGCCACCTTAAACTTAACCTGGAAATCTAATAACCCTGTTTGGGTGGAACAGTGGCCCTTGTCACGCGAAAAGTTGCGCCACCTTCATCAGCTAGTTGAAGAACAGCTCCGAGAAGGCCATATAGTCCCAACGACCAGTCCACGGAATTCGCCTGTGGAATTCGCCAGGTCTGTTACCCTGAAATTTTGATTTTCACCTTACTAATGTACTGGGAATGTTGTGATCTGCGTGAGCATTTAGATAAAGCCTATAATTGCAGAAGTGAAGCTGTGGAGGCATTCTTTCAGAGCCTCAAGGAAGCTGTTCACGGTAGAAACCAGAACACGTAAAAGTCACAGCAGAAGAAGCCTGCACATAATAACCTTACAGCCTGTGAAAGCCAAGGAGTGCCATTACAAGTAAAATACCAGGATTTTTTACTCCAGAGAACAAGATTGCTGTGCGCTTTGAAAAACCAAACCAAACCAAACCAAACAGCTTGCTTCAGCGGAACCTAGGGTTTTTTGCAATAGAGGGGATCAAGTATTAACTGAAGTATTCCACGTAATGGTTACGAGAATGTACATGCTGCAAGACTGAACTCCTATTAGCAGCAATATCCTGCCAGTACTATTCATGCTGACTAGTACTCTACTTCTTGAGTAAATCAGCAATTTTTATGAATAGCCCGAAAGGTAAATACAAGACAAACTCTGTTCTGCACTCCTTCGGAGCAAAGATGGAAGGTGGCAGCTGAATGATAACACACTTTAAATGATGATGACAAAAGAACTTCTGTTGAAGGATAACGCTATCTGTATCAGGAAGATGGAACACGACCCATTCAGTACAGATTAGACAGTGATGGCCAATACCTGAGCGTGACTGAATCTCCTCAGGATAAGGCAGTTGGAACTTCAAAAAACAAATGAAGTCTCCCCAGTTCTGAGGCTTTGTGGGTACTTCTTTTACTCCTGATATAATGCAGAACAACCTCAAGAACACTCCAGTTAAAGATTAAGAACACCTACAGCACTCTGGGCAATTAATTACATAGAGGAAGAAACACCTCTGCCAGGCCCTTTTTCCTCCTGCCTGTTATCTGTGATTCATTACGGAGAAGGGCTTAGGACGGCTTCTCAGAGCTGCCCACTGCTACACAGCTCCTTGAGAAAAGGAGAACTAACCCCCCCAACACGCTCAACAGGGTGAGGCAGCGGTAGCTAACAATCTGCCCACAATACTTTTAATAGTGTCTATTGAAATGAGCGTAAGGCGGCAGTTAAATACAGTTCTTTTACAAAGTACCAAGCTTGCAGGAGGTACAACGTGCAGCCCCAGGAAATACAAAGCTCTTAAAGCAACGGCAATGTTCCTAATGTAACCCTACAAGTCGACCTCTGTGCAGTATGAAAATAAGAGAACTTGGAGAAAAATACATAGCCAGGGCGCACCGGAAAACAAGATGTTGCATTGTTATTAAGGTGTGTTCTGCTGCTTGGTCTGCACTGAACACACAAGCAACTGCCCTCAGTGTCATGTGAAACTCTGTTTTTAAAGATCTAATGAACCAAGAAAGACAGTAATTCCACTGGGCAAAAAGAGAGTTTTGCAAAATCTGACCGTGAAAACTTTTCAAATGTTTCCATTTTCCAGCTGTTCACTGACAAAAGACGTGAGGCCTGCCACTCAGCCAAAACTTGCAAAGAATAGGCAAAAAAATGAAATAAAATACAGCACATATAGAGAAAAGATATCTTAAAAAACTGCTGGAAAGTTCACCTACCCATTTTAAAAGTGAATCATCTTCCAAAGTATTGTGATTGGATAAATTACGGTAAGAGTTAGTATGATGGTCCAGTATGTCTATATTCTTAGTATTATTACGCTAAGAATTCGTGTAATGGTCCAGTAACATTACATTAATATTTTGGGCTTAAAATAGTCAAACTGAAATATTTGACTTATAAAAAAGGTGGAATAAAATTGAAGTTCTTTCACTGTCCTCCACTCAAAGAAAACAGCAGCAAGTGAGTATACGGACCTGTATTCTATTCCTTTCAGATCATGTAAACATGTCACACCTTCAACTCGCCTATTATGTTAAGTACTGACTACCACCAGAAAATGTGAGCAGGATTACTCTAAACTTGTGTCTTACCAATAAAGGGGACATCAATTTCGAATCTATACATAGAGGAGTATATGAACAACTACATGAAGAAAACAACCCAAACAGATTTAGTCTTTAATGGAAGAAAAACCTCCAACCCAACCAAGCCCGAGAAAAAATATCTGCCTACTGAAGAAAATAGTCGCTAGAATCAGTGACACATGTCACCTTCCCAATCACGTAACATTTTTGACTACAACCACATCAAATCCTATTGACTCAAGATTGGGTTAGGTGTATCACACCATCTTACCTGCAGTCCATCTTGGTATTGAACAGCTGCCTGCAGAGCTTCAACAAGCTTATCTGCCCGTTCTTTCCGTGTTTTGCTTAAGGCATCCCAGGCAGAATTCAGCTGCAAATAGGTGAAATTTACTCCAGTGGACAAAAGAATGTTACTGCTGTATAATGTGCGTTCGCTAATTATTCACTCATCAATAACACCAATAAACTAAGCATGAATAGTTCATATTAATTCCATGTTAAAACTCTTGTTCTCCTTATCACTGCATAGTTACTTTCCTTCAGAACACACTCGACGTTCTGGATGACAAAAGCTGTAAAATTCAATACTGATTATTGAATAGTTTTCTTAACCTACGGATTACAGTCAATATGGGAAATAGTATTATTAAATCATTTGGAACTGCATCCTTATCAAAAAGGTAGCTTAAAAGAAACATACACTGCTGAACACTGGAGAAATTGTCAGTACTCTGTAGTCATCCAAGCAGGATTGTCTCAGTCAAGATGTTGCACTTGGCATAAACCAGACACGTTTCAAATTTATTCTAGCACCCCTATTGCAAAAAAGAAGCCATCTGTTACATTAATCAGTGACTCTTTCACAAAAAACCTTTCTGTCTTTTACAGAACTTTTAACCCATAAATCGATAAAATAAAATTCTCTATACATTCTAAACTAATACGAGCCAAGATCCATTTACTTGAAAAGCAAACCTTATGTTATCATAAAAGCTTCAGGGGTATCTTACATTTGCCACAAAAAGTTTATTTTCAAAATTTGTTGGGGGCAGGGAGGGGATGGGATATTTCCCATACCTCATCTATACTCTTGTTGACAACAGGTTTGTCAGGCTCTCCACAAGCAGCTCTAAGCTCAGAGCCAAGGCTCAGAACTGTTGCTAGTTCCTCTTGTAGTCCATCAGTTTCTTCTTTAGCAGCCTACAAAGAGAAAAAAATTCAATGCCGCTCACACTAACTTTAATAATCTATGTACAGCTTGTTTTCAAGAGAGGACATGGCAGGATTCGGCCTGTGGTTTCTTTAAAGTCCCTTGGACTCACAATCTGACGCTTCAAACACAATCATCCTTTTGCAGGGTCAGAGTGAAATCAACTGACATCAGTCTAAATTATAACAATGGCTTATGATGTCATTTTGCATGAGATGAAAAAAAAAACCAGGAAGTTTTCAATTAGATTTCTTTAATCAGAGTGATTTCTTTTTCAGAGGTTGTCAGTCAACCCTCAAATCTTTAACTATCAGCATGAATAATTACAGGCTTAGAGCATAATACATAGCGCAGGATACATGCGTACACCTTTCATTTAGATGTTCCCTATTACTCAGGGAATCTAAAGTACGTATAACTTTTAAAAGTCTCAGTGACGTGCTTATTATATACACGTTTATAAGCAGATATGCAAATATAAGGACAGGCACATGTTGCATGCTCATTGCAATTCAGAACTGGTACACGTTATTTACCACAGACTCTTGAGATATCACTAGAGTAAATTTCTACACAATTATCCCTCTTGGTTTCTAAAAAAATAGCCTCCTGTGGTATTTCATAGTAATTCTGTCTTTTCTCCGCATACTGTAAATAAAATAAGTCAACAAAATACTTTCTACTGACCTCAGCATCTTCTTGCTCTTGCGTGACTACAGACGGGTCAACTCCAGGTCCCTCCAGTTCTCCAATGAGCTCCTGAGTATCTTTAATAGTAGCTGCAAGAGCCACGTGACTACACCATAACTTCGCGGCTAGTTTCATTACATCCAACAATTTGGCCTCCCTCTCCTCAGTCAAGCTCCAGACGTCTTCCCAAATGAGGACCATTTGGTCTAGTTTATCTTGAACAGCTAAACAACAGAGGAACTAGATTACTACCTTGGCAAACGATTCTTGGCCATAAATCTCTCTACAGTTCTACAGCAGAAACATATGGGTATCTTTTAAAATTTAGACTGTAAAATTGTTTCCTTACAGCACTCCTTATAATCTTAAGTGGAAACAGCCACCATAACCCTAAAAAATAAAACAACGGTCATATCCACGATGAATTATTTTAAACAAATACTTTGCTTTTATACATCTTCTCCAGCTTCTCCAGGAGAACACAATCCCCGGATCAGTGGTCATCAGAAATGAAGATTTTTATATGCTGCAGCTTGCTGCATTTCCACTACATGAAACTTTCCTCCCTCTATTACCTTTAGCAGATATATCCTTATCGACTCCTTCTGAGCGAGCAATCATTTCCTTCCCTCTCTGTTTAAGCGTCTCATACACCAGCTGAAGTTTTTCCAGATCCACTGACACGTTCTTATTTTCACTGATTTGCTCTTTAATCTTCTCAACCTCTGCTGAGATTGAAGGTGGCTGCCTCAGACGTTCAACTATGCCCTTCAGACTCTCAAGAGTTGGATCTGTCTTGTCATGAAACTGGTAGGGTGGTAAAGGACAGAAAAAAGTGGCAGAGAAATTAGGAAAAAAAAAACCAACTGAAAAATGGCATTTGAAATTCTCTTGGAAAAAGCTACTTTAAAATTAACATATTTAACATCTCTAGCCAACATATGTATGTGCCACTTGCAATACTGCCCTTCGTGGTTGTTCCCCTCTTTCAATATCTAAATTACAAAAATGACCTTGCAAAATGGTACTTCCTCTCAGATGGAAGAATTTTACTATGAAGTCTGGTTTCGGTCCTGAGACATTCCATCTGAAGATGGAGAGCCATGACTCATCGGCTCTTTCATGAGCCATTTCATCATTTTAGCAAGCTGTTTACCTGAGTAGTATATGCATACTTTTTCATATCAGGACCAATATACTGGCATATAACCACTGGTTAAGATTCGATATGTAGGGTCATTCAAAAAGATGTTTGTTAGTGCCCAGGCGATGCTTGTTACTGCAGTAAAGGAACGTTACTTTCTGCAACTAAAAGCACACAACAGCATGTGTTATGTTGACCCACAGTTGACTGAGCCCAGGGAGGTGTCCAGAAACTCAATTACAGCTCTGTAACATGATTCCATAGGTTAACATGTAACATGGCTCCATAGGTTATGTGGTGCCTTTGATGCGGAGTGCAACTTAAAATAATTTAAAACCTGAAGAGTTAAATAATTCTTCTTCCAGGACTGTCTAGACAAACACTGACGTAAACCATCATAGTGCAGAGCCCTAATAATATATATTTATGTATCTTGATAAAAAGAAAGATTATATAAAATTACATTCCGGGCGTTACAATGTTTTGCTTTGCCATCTGCATATACCTTAATGTACAGAAAATGAACCTTAATGTATTGCGTAAATAATTAAGCATTTTCTCAACATCTCATTATACTCTACCTGTTACCAAAGAATGCATTTTTATTCTTGCTTTCTGTACTTAGCCAGTACAACATGTTAATGTCTACCGCATACAAAGCAGGGACTCCAATGCTAAGTAAATATCTTGATTTTCAAATGTGCAGCTCCATGCATCTTTCAGAGGTGTGAATAAGGAAGGTGTTTAGAATGACTAAAGTAAAACATAATGTCTATAACAAGTTCAAAAGCAGGATAATATGTCACTTCTCTTCCTTAGCTTCTTAAACTCAGTCCGTAGGGGCTAGGAATATGACATGAAGTACAATGACCTACGACAAAAATGATTTAGAATGTCGACTTGATGAGAACTTTAAGGTGTATTTCTTTAGTTAGTATTTTGGACCTGAGCAGAATATAGCACTTAATTTCCAGTGAACACAGAAAAGGGGGAGCTTCCTATCAAAGGAGCGGTATAGAACAAACCATTTTTATTCCGGTTTTTGTATGGGTTCATGTACAGTTTTACTGAGCTCTTTTCTGAATTTGGGGTTGAGTAAAAGAATTTCAGCTTGGGTTTAATGACAGTTAACTCAATATTTAAAAGTCTCCAAAACGTGATACCTAACAATCCTCTGCCGAGGTTCACTGCATAGGCTGATGAATCTAAGATGGGCAGCTTTTATGGACGTGATCTGAATTTTATGCTCACGACAACATTTTGTGAGGTCTAATTTTGCTCGCAATACTTTTACATAACAGCTTAAGCACACGTTACGTTAAGTTCTTGTGGGTCTGCAACGAAGACCAAATGCTGGTACCGCTGCCAAACTACCCTCTAGTTCCGTTGGTAACGGACTGTAACTAAAGCTGCCAAGTTCGAGACACGACTGTATTCAAGTTAACTGATCAACAGTGACATCCATATACAAAGGAAGCATCAGCTAGTAACGGACCAGCAAGAGAAAAAAGAATAAAGTGAAAATAAAATCTCACACTTTTAGACCAAATGTTCCTTTTTTTTTACTTCAAAATTAAGAAGCAATACCATTTTTCAACTGCAGCAGTCTTAATACTAATATATCAAATTATAACCCCTCAAGAAATAGAAAAATCAAGGCCATAAGCAGTGATACGAACATTCACAGGCCTTTAGGTTGAAAAATACAGAGAAAACAGAAATTTAGTCTTGATACAGACATGTAAGATGACAATGTCTGCGTATCTTTCCATTTGAATGAACCCAATTATACTTTAAACTTAAATTGATACCTGGGTACACTGAGAAATGGCTTCATCCAGTGCCAGTGCGCGCTTTTTGACTTCTTCCTTAATTTTACTCTAAAGGGTGTCAGCTGCCACATATTCCTCTTGGATAGAAAAACCTTCCCCTGGGCTCAGCTCCCGCAACTGAGGCCCAGTTTTGTTCATCTTATCTATAGGAGGCTTGTGCTCAGCCATCAGCCCACGCAGTTGCTATAACAAACAAAACAACTTCTCAGTTTCTTATGCTTGCACCACCACATTACAGCTGTCCACACTTCTAACACAACCAGCTGGCGAGAAATTCCAAACAAATTCCCTTCATCCTAATGTCAAGCGCAAATAATATTGAACAAAGGTAGTGATTGCTCTGCCAGTGATGGCTCCCATTCCAACAGAGAGCTATCCAGGCTTTAAACACCACAATTAGAGACGCACTGGAAAGGTCCAGGCAATACTCTCGTAGGACAGATGATTGGTTACAGGCAAAATATAAGATGCTAACTATGCATATGATCTTGGCAACAGACACTCCCCATACCTAGTACCTATAATGACAGAAATGTCAACAATATTCCAGGCATGTGCATAACACCACTGCATATATACTTTTCGTGTTGGTATTTGTCACTTGCCTCAAACCCTTCCATTGAAGAACATCACAGAAAGAGGTACCGGCATTGCAAGAATATGAATTCAAATTATCCTTGCTTTAAGAAGAGGGAAGTAGCACAAGGAAGAGTCAAAGAAATCAGTGAAAAGGAGAAACGGACAAGGAAGACCGATTGGGAGAGACTATCAACCTAGTTTAGCAGTCTCCTCTCTGGCCACAAGACCCCTCTGTCTTCACAACAGCGCTATTTCTTAATTGACACAAAGTTTAGCAAGTAATTAATAAGTAAATTAAATTTTATCTCAGCTGTCTACTCCCTCTCATCATCCACCCCCTAAGTAAGTCAAAACTGTGCATAAAACTTGTGGAAGTGAAAGGTCACAAGGTGTCTTCCAACTTGCCAAAGGATTTGGGTTTTGTTTACTTGCACCCGTAGATCTGACAAAAGGGAAAGGTTTTTTGCAGGAGTAGCCCGATCCTTCCCTCCACTTTTATTTATTTTCTCAGCTCGTTCCTCCCTTTTCAGGAAAATCCCACTCTCTTGTCAGGCACTGTCCCTCCTGGTGCTGTGAACTCCATGCATTTCTACCCTATAGCCCCTGCGCAGGAACATGAGAGGCACATGCTCTGTTCCGCTCAGCTCAGACTTTGTTTAAGTTAATGAAGGCACAGAAAAGGGCCTGTATCAGTCTCGGTGTAAATACATCCTCTTGTCTTCAACTAAGCTTCTTCCCTTAAAAAGACATCCTGATACTGGCTTGCTTACTTGCTCCTCCCCAGAGAAGGAGAGGTTGAGAAGATTGAAAAGACAGTGACCATGACTCTCAGCAGCCCTCTGAGGGCAAAACAGCAATGAAAACACAAATCCCCCTGACTCTAGCTCTTACCCAGAATGTAACTCCTTGTGTACCTTGTAGCAGGGAAAATAATGCTGGTTAGCGGAGAAGAGGCAAAGGTGAAACTAAGGGCAGCCTGAAATTTTTTAGAAAATAATTTTGTGTGGTTTATTTCTGTGCACAAATAGATGATTTGACACAAGGCCCACAAGAGTGCACATTTCTGGGTCCAAACCTTACGCTAGTGCTCTGCCCACGGCTTAGTTCAAACCAAACTGACTGCGTGCTACTCACACAGAACCGACTCTATGAATTCCATGACTTGGAATAAAGACAGTCATCAGTAAATACATCAGAACAGAAAGGTAAGTAAATACAGAAAACGGTTTTCAATTCACATTCAGAACCTTTTTTTTTTTTGAATACAACAATAAATGACTTGATCTTCTCCACGATCTACTATTGGGTAAACAATTCCAGTAAACAAGTATTCCAGATCAGATTACGTGTTAAAATTGCCTGACATTAATCTTCTACTTAACAATCAAATCCCAGCTAATGGCATAGCCCAGGGAAAATGCAAAAATAGAAGCTCATCTGAAGGGCCTCTCATGCAAGCAGAATGACTGGGGGGACAATCCTGGAAGTAAAGCAAGCATGATTTGGTTCACAGTGACTAAACAAGATAGTTTGTCAAGCTCATGTTATATAGCTAGTCTTAACAGAGCCTGTTTGTTCATTGTGGACATAACAGGAAGACAAATGAGTGAACCCACTGTTTACCAGTACATAGTAGTGGCATATCTTCATTAACTGGTCCCAGAGTAAACAAAAAAAAACAGAGTAAAACTTTGAAGCCGGGGTTCATCCTATCTAACTGGAGTCGCTTAATTGAGGCGGCTAAAAAAACCCCAATCCTAGTTACTCTATGCTCAGCAGGGAGAGAGAGGTCTGTCCAGTAGCCATATGGGTTTGACCTCACTGCACAGTGCGAGCTGCACACTCAGCCTGGGGCCTCTGTGCAGAGGAGAGAGAGAGAAACCAAGAGGCCCAGGGAGCAGGAAAGAAGGGTGACGGGGAAAGTAGAGGGAGAGGAAGGATGACAGAGAGAGAGAGGGGCTTGGAGAAAAGAGAAAGGGCGGACAGGGAGCAGAGCACAGCAAGAGAGAGGAAGGGAGGTACAGGGAGGCGAAAAACAGGACCCAGAGGGAAAGGGGAAGGGCAGGGAGGAACAGGGAGGCAGAAGAGGGCTGACAGGAACCCAAGGGCCCAGGACTCACCGCAGCTCCCGGCTCTGCAGATCTGTCCTGTCGGCCTGTGCCAGCCTCCCCTCAGCCGACACAAGATGGCCGCCGGGAGCCTCATGCCGGGTCCACAACTCCCAGCGTGCCCCGGGGCGCCCCCTCCTGCCCTCTGACCCCGCGGGAAACATGGCCGCCTCCCCGGGGCTGCCCTCGCCCAGGGCCAGGTCCTGGAGCACGCCGGGAGGAGGAGGTCAGGGAGGGAGAGAAGGTGGGGAGAGGGGCGGGAAGGGCCAGAGGGCCGGGGAGAGCAGAGGGGAGCTGGTCAGGGAGGGGAGGGAGGAGAAGTTCTGGTGAGGAGCGGGCAAGAGACGCTGGTTAAGGACTCGTCTGCTGAGACATGGCTCAGGACCACACCAGGGCCAGCAGCGCTGCTTTCTGCATCCCGTGGCGGCGCTGGGCAGAGGGACGGGTTGGCAGGTCCCGGCACGAGGTACGTGTGTGGGACGTCAGGGTGACTCTCGCCTGGTTTTTCCCAGCAAAGCCCCAGCCGGTGCCAGCCCCGAGCTGCAGCCCCGGGGCCGAGGCTGCAGGAGCCGGGCATTTCTGCAGGTGCCGCACCCTGCCGTTGGCTGCCCTGGGCTTCCCCCCCGTTGTCTGCAGCTCTGCTTTCTGCCAGCTCTGAGGGCACCGCAGAATGGCTCTCCTGCTCCCCAAAGCTGTCCTGACCCATGTCTGCAGCTCGTGTGTGGCGTCTGCATCACACAGCGGTTTGGGGCTGGCAGCTCTCTCTTGTGGCACCCTGGGAGTGGGGGCCAGGCAAACCCCATCTCTCCCTTTCGATCTTTGCCCCCCAGGGAGACCAAGCAGAGATGTACCATGTGCTGGAGAGCATCCTGCAGGGAGGCGACGGCCGATGGCAGAGCAGCGCTGAGAGCCTCCTGACAGCAAAGGTGCCCAGTGGCCGCAGAGGAGCCCAGGGGAGCTGATTCTTTTGGAGGCCACCAGGGCAGCCTTCCTCCGCCCCTGGTTTTAGTGAGTGAGGGAGCAGTGCAGAGCCGTCTCTCAGACATGCAGGCCTCAGGAGGGCTTCCCACTGCCCCAGTGAGAGATCCTGCTCCCAGGAAGCGCCTCCCCATGGAGCAAAGGCCATATCCAGCCACCCGGCGCTGGGTACGGCTGCCCCAAGGGGTGTCTCAAGGAGGACGGGGTCATCTGTCTGATGGCTCTGACACAGAAATGGTGAGCTGAAGCCCCGTGGCCATGGCTGGCTGGGTCAAAGTCTCCGAGTTTAGTGACATTTGGTGAAGTCCTGGGCTAAGTATCGCATGACTTGAAACATTGCTGAAAAAATGGTGGAGGTTTGTCTGCGTGTTCTGGATGCTTCTGGATGCTGGACTGTGGCTAGGAGGGAATGTGCTTAGTTATTTCTCAAAGGGAGACAAAGTAAGTGCCTAAGTAAGGGTCAGTGTAACTCTTCAGAGCTTTGGCTGTTTAAATGTTGACCTGAACTTCTACAGAAACGGTAAAACGCTTGCACTTCTCTTCTAGTTCATGCGTGGGTACAGGGAAGAAGGCAGCAGACGTACACATTAGCTAAACCCCCTTTTTATTGCTGGCGGTAAAGGCGCCTCTCGGCTGGGAGCCCGAGAAGGACCCCGTGTTACAATTCTTGCTCCCTTACATGCCATCCTAAGGCGATTCACATATGCATTGTTACAGTCTAAGAAACCTATTGGCTTTGGCCATGAGATCGCCTGTTACCATTCACTTTGGAGGAGTTGTTGACGTGACCCGCTTTGCAAGCACGCTTCATTCATATTTAGTAGCTGAGTTTGCCCTCTTTCGTTGCACCTTGGCGGCTTTCACCTTGTTTCCGTCTGGTTTCTTGTAACAACAGACCCACTTGCATAAGTGAGCTCACTGCTGGTCAAGTTCTCTTGCGCGTGTCTCGGAAGCCATCTTTACAGAGGAGCTTTTTCTTTGTAGCCCAGTGCGCTGGTCAGCTTTTTCAGCAGGGCTAGTTCAGAGCCTATGCGGCAGGACACAGCTGCTGCATCAAAAGTTTGCCTTCTATCCCACAGGAGCTTGATGGTGAAAGCGCCATTTCTAGCTTTACGAAGGAGACAGAGAGGACCAAAGCTCCCTGAGCTTTGTTGGGCTGAGCTGGCCTTCGGGATAACTCGGCTCCTTCCTTTGCCACTTGCTTGGCTACTTTTTTCCAACCGTTGATGGTTTACTGCCCACTTCTCCTCAACGGCCATCCTCTTGCAAAGGTAATTACGATTTGAACTTTAGGACAGATGGTACAGTAGGTAGATACGGGATCAAAGTATAGGCTGTTCTCTACCTTGGGAAGGGTAGGATGAGCAATTACACCTTGATAGGCTGTCCAGGTATGCGCTATGGGTAGAGTTCCTATTTGCTAATTGTTGTTTCTTTAGCATGTGCTGGGGGCTCGGTCTGGAATGACAAGAAGCCCACCCTGACTGATGCGGTGGGAAGGGAGACAGCAGAGGAGCACAGCAAAGGCAGCTGTTAAAGGAGCGGCTGAAAGGCAGTGCCTCCTGCATCCAAGGTGGGAAAGTGTGGGCTGGAGAACCAGAGGGCTCTGCTGCTAAAGGCAGCCACAGGGAAGCAGCAGGTCCTCTTCCGTGAAGGTGATGCACAGTGCAGCCTTCCCAAAGGGCCTTGGTAACTGCTGTCAGTGAGAGTCCTGTGACAGGGCCAGGAGGGCCATCAGCCTGCAGCTGTGCAGCGGTTGTAACTACCGCTGAAACCGTTGTAGAGGGGGATGCTGTGCTGTGGGTTTGGCTTGGGGTTCTTTTCTTAACTATTTTGTTGGGGTGCAACTATTTCTTTGCACTCAGGTGGGGGGACTGGCGCTGATCTTCTCTTTCTGGAGCGTGTCCTGGCATCCTTTGTCACCCAGAGCTTTCCCCTCTGTTCCTGAAGAGGAGCGATGTCCCCGAGCTGCGGGGCTGTGCTCTCCGCACCCAGTTCATCAATAAATTTGTTGTGTTTCATAAGATACTGGTTTTGCACAGATACATAGTGAAGGTAAGGGTGTTTTCCATGCGAAAACACAAAAATACCCCAGTGGTTTTCAGAGCACAGCTAGGGAATACGTTTTGGTGTAACATGTATGAATGCCAACTTTTGGGTTTATATGCATAACCGTGACTTGCAGTTGTTATTCGTCAGATGTAGATGCTTAAACTCACCTTCAGAAGAAAAAGGGAAAAAAAAACAGACCAGGATTTTCTGCCTAAGTGGGATGTTTGGAATTCCTATGTGTGGACATACAGTATTGCATTTTATACCTTTGTCTGTGCAGCAGTCCTGACAAAATGTTGAAATGATCTTGGAAAGAACAAAGTGAAGGTTGAGTGAAGATGGCCTACTTGTTCAGATTTTTCTGAGTACTCCAAGCTTTTACAGTTCAGTGACTGTTACTTTTCACAATGGAAATCTAGTACTAGAAGCAAAGCTAATATGAGGTAAAAGTAAACAGGATTTTAAAAATCAGTGGAAAAATATGAGATGATGCTTTTAGAGATGCCAGGAAGGCAAAGGGATGGTTGGGACCTATTTTACAAAGGGGGTGGGGGGATGTCCTCTTCCACGTTTACTCCAGAGGCGTGTTCTGTAAGGGCAGAATTCCCTTCAAAAAGCCCATACTCAAGAATAGTGCATTTAGACTTGCCTCCTTTTAATTTGATCTGAATTTCTTATCATAGATGTTCTCACAATATCGTGGTAGAACGGTAAACTCCAGAACTAGGGTTTCTTGAGTACTCTTTCCTGCCTGTACCATTCTGTCTCAAGCCCCTTGGAGAATGTGCTATTCTGCTTATCAGGCAAAAGACAAAAAAGTACAAAACCAAAAATGGGACTCTGAACTGCTCTTAGGTGAATAGTTTTAAGGAAGAAGAGGGCTCTTCAAAGACTGTCTCTGCAGCTCGGAACTTGCTCGAGTTCAGTGTTACAGCATGCGCTTGACGGTTTTAGTAATGCTGTGATGCGATGTCTTCAAAACAAACTCCTGCTAACTCCAAAGGAAGTCATGCCCATAGGAAGAATATACTGAAAAATGATGCCTAAATTGTGAACTATTCCTATTTTGGGTCTGATCCCTGAGCAAAATCTCCCTGACAGAGCTTGGCTTGATATCCGGTATCTTTGGTTTTCAGGCCATCGTTCTGCAAAGGTAAGGGCTTTTAGCATTTGAAACCGTAGGCAGATTACAGGGAATGGCTGCTGGTAGCACTTTAAAAGAGTTACTCATATCCAGCTGGTGTAAGTACAATATAAAACCATTCTCATGGGAAAGTCTTTGCATTTTAAGCTTGCTCAGTCCAAGTGTCTCAGGTAGTAAGGGCAGGTTTTTTTGGGTCGTATGTAAAAGGTCAGAAGGCTTTCCTCCGTTTCAAAAGACTGACATGGTGTAAGCCAAGGCAAAGCACGGGTAGCTTCAGGCACACACTGTTTTCTAAAGGCTTTTAGAGGCTGTCTTCGTATGTAGTTTTGTTTGAGTCTCTCTGCTCTGCAAGAAGGGAATTGAAAGAATTAACGACCCTTCACGTTTAATTCAAAGGAGATGATTAGCTTCAGAGGGGAGATACCACTTTAGTTTGAGCCAATTGTGCCTACTTGTGAAAGCAAGCTCAAAAAAGGCCAAAAGTTCTGTGATGCAAATTCTAGCACTGCCAGTTTTGGCTCCATTCAAATGTAAAGCACTGAGAGGCCGAGAAGTGTGGTTGTTGGTGGAAGAAGCTCCAAGAAATAGGCAGAGACGGCAGGGTCTCTTCTGCGTTCCCTCAGTCTTGAGCACTGGTGGCATTAGGTGAATTGTTTGAGTTAACAGCTCTGGAAGCAATGGCGTTTTCATGCTTTAGCTCGGTGCCTGTTTTGTTGCAGGGCAAGCTAGACAGACTTTCTATCTGTCAGGGGATTCTCTGAAGTGCTGTGGAATTACGTATTAATACTTAATCCTTAATCCTTATGAACGGACTAGGGTTTTTTTCTGTGTTTCTCTTGTTTTCAGAATACACCGATGACAATGCCCTGATTCCTAAGAACTCATCGGTGATTGTCAGAAGAATCCCTGTTGGAGGAGTTAAAGCTACCAGCAAAACATCTGTTAGGTAAGTATCCACGAACCATTGTATTCTTTGTTAGGGGTTTTGGTGTGTTCACTTTTTAAATTTATATTAGCTTACAGGGCTTTCAGCTTGTATCTTTCTTGTTAAAGCTGCTGTTAATTTTTGTTGTCCTGGGCTAGATTTTAATGTATCTGCCCCAAAGCAGGCTGACATTTTTAGTCCTGTTGGGACATGGGGTTCAAACTCCATCAATTACAACTTTTAAGGTGACTCTGTTGGGTTTGTTCTTGGGGCTGATTGTTCTGAGACCCATGGTCTCTACATGGATCTCCATATGGAGAAATTCCTTATTTTATGTGTTTGCTTTTACACATCGTAGTGTAATCTTAGGATTTGTTCCCATCTCAGAAGAGCCTGAGTCTCAGTGTTTGACTATTTCTTGCACTTGGGCTGGAGGGTATTCTTACGGCCCAAATCTGGGTTTTTTGCGTACTAGCTATAGAGGAAAGACCCAGGGTTGCCAGCTGGCAAACAATGCAAACAAGAAGTTTCATTCATAAAGGATTCCTAGTAGTTTCCTAAAGACAATGTCCGTTTAAGGCAAGAGAAAAAGAACAGTATCCTAAAGCCTTTTGTGCGAGTACGATGATACTGTTGTGTCTCGCACCAACAGTACAGCAGCACCCTGGTACTCATGAAGTGTCTGCAAGCAAAACCCCCTGAATTTATGTGGCTCTGCATGTCAGCTTTGGGCATGTTACTGCCGTAGTTGTTGCAGTGCTTTCAGGTACTCCCTAGTAATTCTGGAGGCCACAGAGTTGTGCTTCTAAACACTGGGGGTTAATTAAAATATGTATGCTTAGTGCTGCGTTGTCCGTGCATCCTCCATTTCCTCCGGCACCCTCTCCTGGTATTGTAATGCTGCCCCACAATGAGAGGATAGATGCTGCTAGCTCCAAAGATCAGGGAAATACCTGTATGTGGGGATAAGGGAAGAACGGCACTGCTGTTCTAGCATTGACAATTCACCAGGCAGATGAGCTTTCTGCTCCTCCAGCTGGAAACATTGCAGAAGCCACTGGCAGAGCGGCTAAAGTTTGGGAATGATGAACGTATGCTGTACTGGTGGAGAGGCCTTCAAAAATGTGTTACTCACCTTGTAGTATGTTCTTCGAGGTAAATGGATGAAGAAACCATTGGGTGGTCATTGACAGTGTTTCCTTGTACTTGCTCCCCTTCGGGAGCTGTGTGGCTGTAATTGTGAGCCTGGTGGTGGTCTAGCAGTGGCAGGAAGCGCGAGCCTTTCTCTTTGTACGTGAATTCCACAGCAGCCTTTGAATTGCCTCTGCAATACGGATCAATGAGTATGTGGAATCTCAGCAAGTTTTCAAATGTAATAAATAGTTCCTAAAATATTGTAGCATTTTCAGGATCATCTTAAAACAAATTCTGGCAATCAAGGCCGCTATTTTCTTTTGTCACGGGACTCCTCAGTTGAACAAAATTCTAGAAACTGCTGTCAGGTGACATTTCTAGTACTATTTTGAATCCACATAGCATATGTAACACGTTTAGTGGCTAAATATGGTAGCCGTCTGAGCACAGTGCTTGGGCTTCCACAAAGAAACGCTCTTCTAAAGACTCTGCTGCTGACGTTTTTGTTATGTCTTTGTCGGATGACTGATTTTTGGTTCGCTTAAGTAAAGGTGCGCTTTGAAGTGTTTAGACCATCACTGTTCTTGCTTAGAAATTAAAGTACTGTGTATGGCCCTATTTGTGATACTAGGGATATACAGACTGGCTAACGTTACCTTCCTGTTTTGATGGTTGATTATTTAAGAACACAAAATATAGTACAGACATGATGGTTTTGATACTTAGGTAGCAGAGACAAAATACCTGAGGACTTCCTCTTGTGCTGTTGTCTTCTGTATCTGTAAGTCTTGGAGTAATTTGTGACAAAGGTGAAATGTGATTTGGGTTTTTTTTTCTTTGCACTGAGTGTACAAGAGAGAACAGTTTATGTATACGAATAAATTTCCACATTCAGTAGACTATCCGAACATAATGTTTTGACAATCCGTTCTTATAATCTGTTTTTGCTGCTTTTTGCTGGGTACAAGTGCTTTATTTTAAATTCTGATCACCTTTCTTTCTTCTTCTAGAAGTCAAACTGAGCCAGTGAGTGAAACATCAAAAGCGGTATGTAAAATCACAGTCTCACCCTTTTTTCTTTTTTTACGTTTGGAAAAAGAGCAGCGTTTTTCTTCGGGTTTGAAAACACTGTCATTCGGCTGCTAAAATATAATTAACACAAGGAAATACTTGACTGGTGATGGTCTAGATCTTGATTTGCCACTTGGGTTGAATGCTATGCGTAACTACACATTTCAAAATAGTCCTTACAGTATAAAAATCACTATTTGGTGGTTTTTATTTTTCATCTTTATTTTAAGTACTTCACTGCTACGGTGTGAGGCATTCCACTGACCCTGGACCACTGGATCTGATGCCTTGATAAGCTGTTAGGATCAGCTAAATCTAGAAACAGATGAACTCTGGCTCTGTGTTCTGTGAAGAATGCAGCCTCTGATCCTCATGGAATAGTATCCAATCAACTTAAAATTGTAAATTTTTTGTATGTAGGTCTAAAAACACTACGTCTTAATCTGACACCTGTAATTCTGTCACCGAGTGGTTCGAATTCCTTTTTGGCCATGAATGCATGAATGCCTGGCATTGTGAGTTTGAGTTAGTTTACTGGCCCAGTGACCCAAGGAGTTAATTTTATGCATTTATGTAAACCATGTTTATAGTATTTCATCTAATTCAGTCGAGTTTTTATTTCTTGAAAAGGGTTATTTTTCTTGTTGTTTACTAGCATGTGCATAAACACAAATCACATGTTCCAAAAGCAGGTTAACGTTCTTTTCGCCTCGCGTCTTCCCTGGCGTGTCTGTGTCACGTTTCTGAGTAGCATCTCGCCATCCGCTAGCACAGATGTCTCCAAGAAAAGGAAAACTCCTGGAGTGGGAGGGAAGCCTCAGTGTTAGCTAGAACTACTTAAAGTAAATGAAAGACGAAGCAGAAACGTTCCCTTCTAGTTTGCTCTGCCTGGACCTGATTTGGGTTGTGGGTAGCCGTGGGGAGGGTGGAAGCCTTGCATCGCTCTTTACAAATCCTCTCTCTCTCTCCCTGTAAAAGCACTGCAGCCTCGGGTGCTTCTGGTGTTGGAGACACAATTAACTTTATTCTTAAAGCTAACTCACTCTTGGTTCAAAGCGTGGGCTTTTTGTTTTGATTTGGTTTTTTAAATACCTGTATTTCTGCATGTATTTCAAAGACAAACCTGGATCTTAGTGTGGGAGGAATAAATCACCAAAAAGCTTGCCAATTACTGTTGAACAGTAAAGCAGCAAAATTAAAATTAGTCATGGTTTTTTTGAACAGGATGCACAAAAGGTTTTACTTTGAGTATTTCTTCCTTGTCTTGCTCTTCTATTAGCTGTCATTCTATACGTCCAAATTTGCGCTGCTGTCCTACTGTTACTACAGCCAAAGCAAGAAAGTGCCTCCGTTTGGGTTTAGTATTACTGTTTCGGTAACTGCGAGGATTTCTATTAAGGGCTCGTCCTTAAAGGCTGCAGAAATGCAGCGCCAGGCCCATTGTTATAGCACCGTCAGGCACAACCGTGATCCTTCCTGGCTGAATGTTTAGTTCAGCCAAACAATCAGATTTTAGGAAACGGCTGTAATTTACACGTAACGTTCCAGCAGTGAGACTAGCCTTTTCCTCCTATTTTTGGTGCCCTTTCCCACGTGCTTCATGTTAGTTTCTGTCTAGTCTTGTGTTTGAAATGGGAGTTAATAAATTTACTGTCAGTTCTTGGTTTTTGAGGGTTGGGTTGGCTGGTTGGGTTTGGATTTTGTCCCCCCAGTTCTTCTGCAGTATTACCTTAGGGCTGTGTACAAGTTTCTTCTGCGTGATTGATTTGAGGGACTGGCAGGAAATACCTCAGTAGAAATTTAGAGGGGAAAAAAAGTCACGAGAATGTAGGATCATTGGAAGAGGAAGATGGCTGTTGGGCAAATGTACTAACTAGTACACGAATTATCTATCGCCTGCGTTTGATAACTGTTTAGTAGAAAGGAGTGCTATCGCCACCTTTAAGAAATCAGACTCTTGCCTGCAGGCCATATAATAACTGCTTCCTAAAAAAATGCAGGAACTACTTAATAGTTTGAGAAGCGTTATGTTTCAGTTCCTGGTCAGTACAGGACTGTTTAATGCTAGACTCCAACAGAGCACCTTCCCACTCTCTGAAAAACTGCAAAACGGTGGTGATTGTGCCTGCCGTGAGAGAGCACGGGCCTGTTTTGCGCATGGGAAAAAGAGTGGCAGATGGAGCGTGAAGGTGTTGGCCCAAATCTGGGTGTGCGAAGAGCTGAGCCACACACGGAGTGGAGACGGGTGTTTATTTCGTGTCTGCGCAGCGGTGGGGGCTGGGGGGAGCTCCGCAAAGCCAGCACAGCTTGGCTTACACATTGTAAGCTTTTATATTTTACGAAAAGCGACTCATTGGCGGACTAGACTAATTTCTCACACTTCCCAAACTGATTTGGGTAGTATGGCTTGCGGTCTAATAAAATACAAGAAATCAGTTTTCTGTTTCTGTAGACTGCTCCGTCCTGGTAAACACCTTTATTTCAATAAGTGGAGCAGTAAATTTTTTTCTAGACTAGGTGGTGTGTTACTTTTATGGCTGATGTTTTGGACTGGTGTTTTTATTTGGGTTTCGTGGGGTATGGTGAGTTTGGCATTTTTAAACGTAGTGACAGGAGAGACAGAGTTCACGTTTCGGGGCTGATATGCTGGTGCTTTATTTTGACAGGCACCTGCTGTCTTCATGCAAGTGTAACCGTGTGCATTTCTAAATGATGAGACACGAACTGATTAATTTTCAAACTACACTGAAGTTTCCTGTAGTGCTGCTTCCTTCTTGAATAAACTTCAATATATTTTCTACATGCTTTTTAGCTGAAAACTGACAGCTCCCTTACCCCTTTGACTTTTAAGCAGTCGTGAGCATTTGAGAAGGGTCCCTCTCTGAGATATTCCGGAGCAGTAAGTTGATCTCAAACGGGTTTGGTAATTGTAGTTTCTTCTCATTAACCGCATTAACCACGCTCTTAAGCTGTCGTAGGTCTGGGCTTTGCTTTGAACAAATACAAATGCCGCTTTCAGTGACAGTCAGAGGCTATAGTGCAGGCTTTGGGACTACAGTAGAGGTTAGCTATTGCTGTGTTTTGATTGTAGAACTTGAATATGTGTTTCTTTTCTCGTGAACAGATTGGTGACTCTTCTGCATCCATTTCTGCGGCCCAGATTACTAAGGTATATGAATATTCTCGTCAAATACTTAAAAAAGCATTTTCTTTGTACTTTTACATCTTATACTGTCATCTGTATCTGGCTAGCACTTGTAATTTGAACAAGACTTTAATAAAATTTCTACTAATTTAAAGTATTAATTTTAACTTTAAAATGTGTGTATATTTTGATACCATCCTGTAAAGAGTAGTTCCCATTTTGGAAGATAGAAGGAGAGTACCTTATCAGCCTCAAGATGACGTTGTAGTATTGGTCTTCTTCAGGACACTGAGAAGAAGCGCTTTAGCTGTCTACCGTTTTTAATAAGTTTTGTTAATTTTGCATTGGAAACTAACACAGTTTTTACGGAAGACTTGATTTGTCTGTAAGCTGTGGACATTTAAGGGGGGTTTTGAACAGCCAAAAGAGAAGCGTTTCTGTAACGTGGACAACTGCATCACTGTTTTTGAATTTCTAGTGATGGTAGTCAGAGAACCATTCTGTGAATGCTGCACAATTTCATAAATTGTAGTATATGTACAGTGGAGAGCGCAATCTAATTTGTTTGAACGCAGACTGTGTGAATTGTGAAAATGTGCCCAGTTGTTTATAAGTTGATACCAATGTGCCCGTGTGGCATAATAGCAGATGTGGCCCTCTGAAACTGTTGTAATGCCGTGTTTGGCTATGGAATCGCTTGCATTTTTGGCTCAATAACATGTGACTTTGGCCGGGAAAGCACTAGCGATAGCCCTTGGTGCACAGACGTAGTGCTGTGCAATGAAATTACTCGTCTTGAAAGAGCACAAAGATTAGAGGAGGCAGGGCCTAACGCAGAGGAGACAGTTCTTTCTTCTGAAAATAAAGGCCGGAATTCATTTCCAAGAAGGAGAGATCTCTTCCTGCTGGTAACTTCTTCCCTCTCATGTAAATGACATGTAAATGTCAGTGACTTCATAGATGTCGATCTGGATTACGTTACTCTTGAGAAAAAGCTGTGTATTTTGATCTTTTCTTCGTTCACGGTTTCAGCGTCACTGGCATAGCCGCCAGCCTGACCCGGATCGTCCGGGCGGGGGGCTGTCGGGCGAGGGGGGGGATGTGGGGGGGGCGAAAAAATAAGTTTTACCTTTTTTTCGTTCGTGATTTAAGCGCCACTGGCAGAGCCGCCACCCTGACCCGGATCAGGTCGGGGGCGGGGGTGGGGGTGGGGCGTGGCGGTCCGCGGCTTCGCGCCCTGCGCGGGCGCGCGAGCACACCCCTGCCCGGCAAGCGGCAGCGGCGGGGAAGGGGTGCCGGTGCAGAGGCAGGCGAGAGCGGGCGGCGAGCACGGCGCAGAGGTGGGCCGGGGAGAGGGCGGCAGGCACGCGGTGCCTCTTTTCGGAGTAGGTTTTGGGTCGGTGAGGTGGGGGGGGGGGGGCGGTGTGTGTGCTGGGGGCGGGGGGGGGTTCACTGGGTTCTCCAGCCGCGGCAGGGGCGGGCAGGCGCGCAGCAGAGAGAGTGAGCGAGCGAGCGGCTGAGAAAGGAAGGCGGGAGCGCCGGGGCACGGGCACGGCCAGGGGCGCGGCAGGGTAGAGACTCGGCAGCCGGGGTTAGATCCCCGCTCGCCACCGGGAATCCCTTAACCCGCCCGGGCACGGAGCCGGCAGGGACTCCGCTGGGTCCTAAAGTCTCCCGCCGTCCTTGCCGGGGGGGGGTGGGGGGGGTGGCAAACCTGCACGAGGGCAGCGTGGGGAGGGGGCGGCCGGATTCGCAGTGAACCGGGTGGTGAATAGAGGCGGGGGAGGGGGGGGGAAGGGGGACAGCGGGGTGTGGCGGGGGGGGTGGGCGGTAATTCGGTGGCGGCAGCGGGGCTTGGGGGGAGACGCTCTGTCTGCGTCTGCGTCTGCCGCACGCGAGAGGTTCGGGCCCGTTGGAGGGGGTGGGGTGGATGTTGTGTGCACGTGTGCGTGCGGCGGCAGACGGGGCATTGGGGCTGGGGGAGAGGCCTGCTGGGGGGGGGGGTGAGAGGCGAAAGGGGGGAATGGGAAGGGCCGGGGGAGATGGTGCACCCGTGTGCAAGTGCCACGGTGTGCGCGCAGTTGGGGTGGGGCAGATGTGACCCAGGGCTGCCGCGATTGAGAGACGGGACGCTGCTTGATGCAAGCAAGATGTCAGTTCATTAGACGCGTTGGAAAGCTTTTTATACAGCTACTTAACAGTTACATAAATTACACAAATTCTATCATTTCTAATTGGCTTAGCTCTAAATGTTTCATTACAATAATCCCTCCTACCTGCGGTTTCGCTACATGCTAGAAGCTACAGTTTTGGAATGTGCTAAAAGCTACAGTGATAACTTGTTGCCTACTCCCTACTTCTTCAAGGTTATTTATGTCAGACCTGCAAGGCCAGTTGTTCCCTGGCTCCTCAGATTTATTTGTCTCAGGTCTGCAAGGTCGGCATACCCTCGAATTTCTTGCATACTCGTACTTTTCTGCTAGCCGCCCTGTTGTGGTTTAGCCTCAGATGGCAACAAAGAACCACGTGCCGCTCGCACGTGCCTTCCTAATACAGGAAGGATCGTAAGAAAAGGCAAGACTCTCGGGTTGGGACAAAGGCAGTTTAACAGGACAGCAAAGGGAACAGGCAAACAACAACAACAACACGGATAGGGGAATATACAAACGCGATTACGGAACCGCCGCTCGCCGACCAGCCGGACCCGGGACGCCCCAGCCCGCTTTTAAGCAGCAACTTCCTGCCCCCTCCCCCGGCAGCTCAGGGTGGGCGTGGCTCACATGGCATGGAATACCAGGAAAAGTTAACCCTATCCCCACCGGAACCAGGACATTATCCACCCCTTATTCCATACCATCTATGCCATGTCCAGCAGGTTCCAATGAATTGCCACCCCTTTCCCCTGTTATATATATATATATACACACACATATAATGCCCTTAGTTTATGGGTCATCCCTCCAAAGTGTCCGTTGAGTTCTTTTAATCCACGGCTTTGGGCTCCATTTGTTAGAACAGTCTCTCAGGGCAGGTGAGATGCTGGGTGGTGCTGGTCTGTTGCATGCTGTATTTTTCGGAGCTTGTGACTGGTGCACCTGGTGTGGCTCATGCACGCAGTCCGTGGGCTGAAGATGTAGATCTTGAGGAAACTGCTGGGCGCCAGCTGCTGAGATCAGTTCTGATCCCATCATCCCTGTGCCTTACTTGTAGTACAACTGATAGCAATTATAGCAATGAGGACATACAGTGACAGTGTTACTTATCAATTAACAGCACACAATCTGATTCATTGGCTATTCTCGCCCAAAATCAGATCCCCATGAGGTACACATCGGACTTCCCCATCCTGCCGCATCACCCACCAAGTGCACCCAGGTCCTTGGGCAAAAGCAATCCCACGGATGGGTTTGCCTTTGCCTGAGGCAGGACTAACCCAGACTGTCTTCCCTAGCATATTCTTCATGTGCACTACGGGGACTTTATCCCCTTCTACAGTACGTGGAAGTTTTGATTGGGCAGGGCCAGCCCGATTGTTAGATCCCCTGGTGTTAACTAGCCAGGTAGCTTTTGCTAAATGAGTATCCCAGTGTTTGAAAGTCCCACCACCCATTGCTCTCAGTGTAGTTTTTAACAGTCCATTGTATCGTTCTATCTTCCCAGAGGCTGGTGCGTGATAGGGGATGTGATACACCCACTCGATACCATGCTCTTTGGCCCAGGTGTCTATGAGGCTGTTTCGGAAATGAGTCCCGTTGTCCGACTCAATTCTCTCTGGGGTACCATGTCGCCACAGGACTTGCTTTTCAAGGCCCAGGATAGTGTTCCGGGCAGTGGCATGGGGCACAGGGTATGTTTCCAGCCATCCAGTGGTTGCTTCCACCATTGTGAGCACATAGCGCTTGCCTTGACGGGTTTGTGGCAGTGTGATATAATCAATCTGCCAGGCCTCCCCATATTTGTATTTCAGCCATCGCCCTCCATACCAAAGAGGCTTCACACGCTTGGCTTGTTTGATCGCAGCGCATGTCTCACATTCATGGATGACCTGTGCAATAGTGTCCATGGTCAAGTCCACCCCTCGGTCACGAGCCCATCTATATGTCGCATCTCTCCCTTGATGGCCTGAGGAGTCATGGGCCCACCGAGCTATGAATAGTTCACCCTTACGTTGCCAGTCCAGATCCACTTGAGCCACTTCAATCCTAGCGGCACGATCCACCTGCTGGTTGTTCTGATGTTCCTCCGTGGCCCGATTCTTCGGTACATGGGCATCTACATGGCGTACTTTCACAACCAGATTCTCTATCCGGGCAGCAATATCTTTCCACAGTT
This sequence comes from Larus michahellis, assembly GCF_964199755.1. Lineage (NCBI taxonomy): Eukaryota > Metazoa > Chordata > Aves > Charadriiformes > Laridae > Larus > Larus michahellis. The sequence goes on along the minus strand of NW_027436116.1, from coordinate 724,839 downwards.
CAGCAGCCCAGATGGGTTTGCCTCTGCGCTGCCAGTTGCCCTGCTTCCACTGCTGTAACCACCCCCACAGAGCATTTGCCACCATCCATGAGTCAGTGTAGAGATAAAGTACTGGCCATTTTTCTCGCTCAGCAATGTCCAAAGCCAGCTGAATAGCCTTCACCTCTGCAAACTGGCTCGATTCACCCTGTCCCTCACTGGCTTCTGCAACCCGTCGTGTAGGACTCCACACAGCAGCCTTCCACTTTCGATGCTTTCCCACAATACGGCAGGACCCATCAGTGAACAGGGCATATTTCTTCTCATTTTCTGGCAGTTTATTATATGGTGGGGCCTCTTCTGCACGCGTCACCTCCTCCTCTGGTGACATTCCAAAATCCTTGCCTTCTGGCCAGTCCATGATCACTTCCAGAATTCCTGGGCGACTGAGGTTTCCCATTCGAGTTCGCTGCGTGATCAGTGCAATCCACTTACTCCATGTAGCATCGGTTGCATGATGTGTGGTGGGGACCCTTTCTTTGAACATCCAACCCAGCACCGGCAGTCGAGGTGCTAAGAGGAGCTGTGCTTCTGTACCAACTACTTCCGAAGCAGCTCGAACCCCTTCATATGCTGCCAATATCTCTTTTTCTGTTGGAGTGTAGCGGGCTTCGGATCCTCTGTATCCACGACTCCAAAACCCTAGGGGTCGACCTCGAGTCTCCCCTGGTGCTTTCTGCCAGAGGCTCCAGGTAGGGCCGTTCTCCCCGGCTGCGGTATAGAGCACATTTTTAACATCTTGTCCTGCCCGGACTGGCCCCAGGGCCACTGCATGGACTATTTCCTGTTTGATTTGTTCAAAAGCTTGTCGTTGCTCAGGACCCCATTTAAAATCATTCTTCTTCCGGGTTACTTGATACAGAGGGCTTACAATTTGACTGTAATCTGGGATATGCATTCTCCAGAAACCCACAATACCTAAGAAAGCCTGTGTTTCCTTTTTACTAGTTGGTGGAGACATAGCTGCTATTTTGTTGATCACATCCATTGGAATCTGACGGCGTCCATCTTGCCATTTTGTTCCTAAAAACTGGATCTCCTGCGCAGGTCCCTTGACCTTACTTCGCTTTATAGCAAAACCAGCGTTCAGAAGGATTTGGACTATTTTACTCCCTTTCTCAAAAACTTCTTCTGCTGTGTTTCCCCATACAATGATGTCATCAATGTACTGCAGATGTTCTGGAGCTTCACCCTGTTCCAGTGCAGTCTGGATCAGTCCATGGCAAATGGTGGGGCTGTGTTTCCACCCCTGGGGCAGTCGATTCCAGGTGTATTGGACGCCCCTCCAAGTGAAAGCAAACTGTGGCCTGCACTCTGCTGCCAAAGGGATTGAGAAGAATGCATTCGCTATATCAATCGTGGCATACCACTTGGCTGCCTTGGACTCCAGTTCGTACTGGAGTTCTAGCATGTCCGGCACGGCAGCACTCAGCGGTGGCGTGACTTCATTCAGACCACGATAGTCTACAGTTAGCCTCCACTCTCCATTAGATTTTCGCACCGGCCATATGGGACTGTTAAAGGGTGAGCGAGTCTTGCTGATCACTCCTTGAACCTCTAGTTGACGAATCAGCTCATGGATGGGAATCAGAGAGTCTCGGTTAGTGCGATACTGCCGCCGATGCACCGTTGTGGTAGCAATCGGCACCTGTTGTTCTTTGACCCTCAACAACCCCACAACAGAAGAATCCTCCGAGAGACCAGGCAAGGCAGACAACTGTTTAACTTCCTCTGTCTCCAAAGCAGCTATGCCAAAGGCCCAGCGGTACCCTTTTGGGTCCTTAAAATACCCTCTCCTGAGGTAATCTATACCAAGGATGCATGGAGCCTCTGGGCCAGTCACAATGGGATGCTTTTGCCACTCATTCCCAGTTAGGCTCACTTCTGCCTCCAGTACAGTCAACTCTTGGGATCCCCCTGTCACCCCAGAAATACAAATGGGTTCTGCCCCTCTATAGCTTGATGGTATTAAAGTACACTGCGCACCCGTGTCCACTAGAGCCTTATACTCCTGTGGGTCTGATGTGCCAGGCCATCGAATCCACACCGTCCAATAAACCCGGTTGTCCCTTTCCTCCACCTGGCCGGAGGCAGGGCCCCCCTAATACTCGTCATAGTATCCATTACTCACTTCTTGCATAAAGGACTTGGAAGTTCCTTCAAGAGGATCAGAAGCAAGATCAGGCCTTCTGCTTTGTCTGGGGAACGGCCCACTGGAAACCGGGGCGGCACTTTTCCTGGAGGGATCCCCTTTTGTGGTTGTCCTTCCTTGCAACTCCTGTACCCGTGTCCGCAGGATCGAAGTAGGTCGTCCATCCCACTTCCTCATGTCCTCTCCGTGGTCCCGCAGGTAGAACCACAGGGTGCCTCGTGGTGTGTACCCTCTGTATTCTCTCTCTTGAGTGGGGAAATGCCTGCTTCTAATAGCTGAGATGCTGGCCCATGCAGGTGGGGAGTAGAACATATTCTCTTCAAGTTGCTGGACCTTCCGCGACAGTTTCTCCACAGCTGAGACAAGGGGGGAAGAGAGACTTTCTTCATATCGCCGGAGCCGGCCAGCTACCTCATCCACCGTTGGTCCCTCTTCACCTTTCCATTCCATTACTGCCAGGGAGTTGGCATATGACGATGGTGCGCTCCGTACAAACTTCCGCCACATGGGCCTTGTGCATCGCACCTCATCAGGGTCTGTGGGTAAGTCGGCATTGTCCAAGTCATAATAAATCATCTCCCGCACAGCTAATTCTCTCAGGTACTGGATACCTCTTTCCATGGTAGTCCACTTGCTTGGCTGACATACAACATCCTCACTGAAGGGGTACCTCTCCCTCACGCCTAACAGGAGTCGTTTCCAGAGGCTGAGGGCTTGGGTCTTTTTCCCAATCGCCTTGTCAATGCCGCCTTCCCTAGACAGGGATCCCAGCTGCCTGGCCTCCCTACCCTCTAATTCCAGGCTACTGGCCCCATTATCCCAGCACCGGAGCAGCCAGGTGACAATGTGCTCGCCTGAAAGTCGGCTGAAATCTTTTCGCATATCCCGCAGCTCACTCAAGGATAGGGATCGAGTAATTATCTCTGGTTCTGCTTCTTCCTCCTGCTCTCGTGATGGCCCTGGTTCATCATCATCTCTTACTAAGCGAACTGATTTCTTTGTGTACTTCTTCTTCTGTATGGGGGCAACTGATACCGGCACGGGTTGGTTCTCTGGTTCAGTGGCAGTGGCTACCACGGGGGTTGCAGTAGCCGCAGTGTCTGCCGCAGGGGTTGCACTAGCTGCAGTGTCTGCCGCAGGGGTTGCACTAGCCGCAGTGTCTGCCGCAGGGGCTGCAGCAGCCGCAGGGGCCGCCGCAGGGGCTGCAGCAGCCGCAGGGGCCGCCGGTCTGGTTTCCATCTCTTCCCCTTGAGGGTGCTGCATAATTCTGAGCAGTGCCTGGTAGATACTGGCCAGGGCCCAGCACAGCGCGGTGAGTTGTGCCTCTCTAGAATAGCCACAACATTTTCCCTTCAAATATTCTACCACTTTATCAGGGTCCTGTAATTGTTCAGGGGTGAAGTCCCAGACCATTGGAGGCGAGTAGTTCTCTAGGTACCTGCCCATGCTCTCCCACATGCCATGCCACCCCTGACTATCCAGCCTCGGAGCAGATCTCCGGGTGGTAGTCTTAAATAGTCGCTTAACCCTAAACAAGACCTGGAACGTATTCAGGAGACATAGCACTAGGAACACACAAGTTTGAGTATCCCAAGGATATTCAAGATTCTCAAAAGCTGTCATACCTGACCCGAAGGAGAAAAGGGAGGCAAAAGGGCTGGGGAAACTATTGACAAATTCTGAGAGACGGTGTCCAATGTACGGACAGGACAACAAAACCACATAAACACCCCAAAATAACCGTCTGAACAGTGATGTTATCATATCATAAACAGATATCGCACAGGACAGCAGAATGATAATCCTCATCCCTCTTCCAGACACGGTAAACAGCATCGCAGGGAGTACATAAGCCATATAGGAATTTATGTAACACAGCCATGAGAACAAACCAAGCAACATGATGACCAGTGACTACTTACCTAATAAAATAAATGCATACAAAAAAAAAAAACCAAAACCGTTTTTTCCACGTTCTAGTTGGATTCTGTCGTTATGTCAACCCTTCAAGCCCCACGTTGGGCGCCAAAAAGGACTGTCGTGGTTTAGCCTCAGATGGCAACAAAGAACCACGTGCCGCTCGCACGTGCCTTCCTAATACAGGAAGGATCGTAAGAAAAGGCAAGACTCTTGGGTTGGGACAAAGGCAGTTTAACAGGACAGCAAAGGGAACAGGCAAACAACAACAACACGGATAGGGGAATATACAAACGCGATTACGGAACCGCCGCTCCCCGCCGCTCGCCGACCGGTCGGACCCGGGACGCCCCAGCCCGCTTTTAAGCAGCAACTTCCTGCCCCCTCCCCCGGCAGCTCAGGGTGGGCGTGGCTCACATGGCATGGAATACCAGGAAAAGTTAACCCTATCCCCACCGGAACCAGGACACGCCCCCAACATCTCCCCCTTTTTTGTTTCTTTAAAGGCAGAACTGAGGCGCGGGTTTAAAGGTCATCATACTCAGTGAGCTGGACAGAACTAACACTAGTGTAAATCTTCGGAGTATCGCCGTTTTGAATAAACCATGTATGTCGAACAACTTTAGTCACCATAGACCTAACACAGGAAAGAGCGCAGCTTAGAATCAAAAGGCCTACCAATATAATAACTAATATGAGTACAGCAGATTGTACCAGGCTCCTAAGCCAGCCCTTTAGCCCAAACCAATCACCCAAAGTACCCAATCCGAAGAAGTCCGTATCAGATTGCACCTTTTGTGAATGCGCAAGGAGTTGTGTAATTTGCTTATGTATCGAAGAAGAGTGGTCCTCTAAGTCCATGCAGCACATTCCGTCAAAATCCTCACAGCCATGTCCATGGGCTAGTAGCAAGAAGTCAATAGCGGCTCTGTTTTGCAGGACTGCATGTTGTACTGTAGACAAGTCTTCAGCCATCTCAGATAGTATGCGGCTGGTAGCATTTGCTTGCTTAACAACCCAACAGGCAATTGCATCTAAGTTTCTGTGGGCTCTCGCTGCTGCCACCCCAGGGGTAAATAGCGAGGCGAAAAAAACCTCCCAGCGATTCCATAGCTTAACATTATCGTCACAGGTATTTTCTAATGCTTGTATTGTGTCACGAGTAAAACGTAACCGCTGTTTTGGGCTTGGATGATAGTGAGGAGTGCCAAGACTAAGCTGTCCAATAGTACACGGGCCTCCTCTAGGGTTAGAAGGGATCCCAGACCAAGCTCTATTTCTGCAAATAAAAAGAACCCCAAGGGGAGCCGCCTAGGGAGCATGGTACCGGGGGCTGAGTGAGTGGCATCTCGAGCAATGCTCAAACACCATTGTTGTTGCCAGAGGGTAGCATTACCAATAGGTGAGATGACGGTCGGTGGAGAATCCTTTACTAAGGGCCCCTGACCATGACCTAAGGCCAATAAACAAACAATGAGAAATATTAAGAGAATCTACTAAGTCAATTTCCTGCGGCTGGGGCCCTATTGGTAATTTATCATCCCAATTATCGTATTTTTCAAAAAGGTCCTTAAGATTTTTCCATGAAAAAGGAAGCCTTCCAGAAATATTGTATTGCTTCCGTAAGGTTGTCATAGAGTTATTAAACAGTAAAAAGGTCGAGTTATTCAGTGGTACCCCTACTAAGCAGGTGGTGAAGGGCGAGCTGGGCGTAGCAAGACTGGCACAAAAGCTAGTTGTATTGAGCGACCTGGACAGAGTAACCCAGACATTTTGACGGGGGTCAAAAAGGTGAGGGTGGTACCCTGGCAAAGGATTGGCATGTGTCCAGGCTGCACATATACAAAAAAGTGTTAACAGGATCATAATGTTTGACGGACTCTTCCCCCCACCCCTTTTTTTTTTTTTTTTTTTTTGCAATGCTAAATTCTTACAATGCTAACTTCATATATTAGGCAACTGTCACACCATCTATTGGCCAATGTTAACCATCGCTACCATCTCTTACCACAGCGATAGCAGTCGCATAAAACCTAAGGGTCACAATTACCACAGGCGACGCAATGAATATGTTCTACTGGAGTCTCTGCTCTATTGTCCATAAAAGCACTGCATCAGTCCTCCGAATGTTCTTTGGTATGCCGTTCAGGGGAATGATCTAGCTGTGGATTGGTGTTGTGGCCATCCGATTGTGGTAGGGGTTCACGGAAAGGTCGCACGCTCTTCGCTGGGATCCACCTGGGGCCTCGTTCTGTGGAAACACAAGCATAGCCTCTGCCCCATGTGACAAGGGGGTATGGCCCCAAGACCTTACCTGTCTCAGGGTCGCGGATCAGGACTGGAGCTTTTACGCTGGCTTCAAAAGAAGTGTTTGTGTTAAAGTGGCGAACGATCGGAGGGTTGTTATCTATTAAAGAACAATTTAAATAGTTAAAAACATACAGGGCTTTCTGTAGACGTTCTTCAGGGGTGGCTGTCCCTACTCCCCCTTTCTGTTGTTGTAACAAGCGCTTTAAAGACTGATGAGAGCGTTCAATCAGGGACTGGCCCGTAGGGGAATGTGGGATCCCAGTGATGTGAGTGATCCCCCAAGAGATAAAAAAAGTTTTAAGTGCAGCTGAGATATAAGCAGGGCCATTGTCTGTTTTGATTTGTGCAGGGATGCCTAAGGTAGCAAAAGCACGCAGCAGATGCCTGCGAACATCTTTCGCCGCCTCCCCCACATGGCAGGAGGCAAATAGAGCGCCTGAAAAGGTGTCAATAGAGGAATGGACGTATTTTAATCTCCCAAATTCTGGATAGTGTGTGACATCCGTCTGCCATAATTGCAGGCTTTGTAAGCCTCTGGGATTAACCCCACCTGGTGCCGTAGGAAAAGAATGTTTTTGACAATCAGGGCAGACAGCGATAATGTTCGCCGCTTGCTGAGAAGTGAGGCCAAACTGACGTTTGAGGCCCCCTGCATTCTGATGGAAAAAGGAATGACTAAGCTTAGCTTGTGCAATACGGTCAGGTAAAGCTTGTACCGGCAGAGTGAGCATATCGGCCTGTCGATTGCCTTCTGCAATAAACCCAGGTAAAGAGGTGTGCGATCTAACATGTAAAATAAAATAGGGATGTGTTCGAGAGGTTAAAAGGAAAACAAGTTCCTGCAACAAAGCAAACAAATCAGCATGCGAAGTATGACGCAGCACCGAGGCCTCTGCCCGTTCGACGACGCCTGCAACATAAGCAGAATCAGTAATAAGATTCAGTGGTTTAGACCACTTACGAAAAGCTCGAACAACAGCAGCAAGCTCTACGATTTGAGGGGACCCGGAGACTGTCTCAACGTCCGACTCCCATTGTTGAGAGCGGTCATCCCACCAGACAATCACCGACTTGTGTGTTTTTCCAGACCCATCGGTGAACACAGTAAGGCCTTGGAGGGGCTGGTGACATCTCTTTGGTATGGATATTAAGTTAAAATGAGCATGTAGAAGCTTGTGGGACGGAGGATGTGAGGTTAGTTGACCCGTATAATCTGTTAAGGCAAACATGAAAGCATCAGACTGTTGGAATAACCATTGTAGGTACATATTAGTTACAGGTAAACAGATAGAAGCAAAGTCCATCCCTGACAGGGCAAGCAAGCGCTGCCGTGCTTTAATTATCAAGGAAGCAAACATTTCATGTTGTGTCCAAATTGTTTTAGTGGGCTGGTTGGGTAAAAAGACCCACTCAATGATTAATAAGGGATCAGGGTTGTTAGGGTCCCATTGAAAAATCAAAGCATATGGCTGACGTGCAGGGTTCAAAATAATTAAATTGAAGGGCAATTCAGGCGCACAGCGGTGTGCTTGCCGTAAGGCGATGGCTTTCGCTACTTTTTGTAATGAGGCAGCGGCTTCAGGACCAAGTCGACGAGGGGAGTGTAAATCGGAATCTCCCTTGAGGAGTTCAAACAAAGGGCTTAAGTCTGAATTGGAGATTCCTAGCAAGGGTCGGACCCAAGTAATGGTCCCTAATAATTTTTGAACATCGTGCAAATTTTTAATGTCGGCCTGTATATGCACAGGTTGGGGAACTATCGTCTGGGTCCTGATGCGCCAACCCAAGTAGGTCCAAGGGGGCATTTTCTGGACTTTTTCGGGCGCAATACAGAGGCCTGCCGAATTGACAGCGGCCGTGACAAGGGCTACGGCCTTTTCCATGAGCTCAAGGTGAGGCGCAGCCATCAAGATATCATCCATATAATGATATAACAGAACTTGAGGCAACGCAACCCTGACAGGGCTAAGTACCTTAGCGACATACCATTGACAAATTGTCGGGCTATTTTTCATTCCCTGTGGCAGTACAACCCACTGATATCGTTGCACAGGGGCTTGCATATTGACACTTGGGACTGAAAAAGCAAATTTGGCAGCGTCATCAGGGTGTAGTGGAATGTTAAAAAAGCAATCCTTAAGGTCAATAACGGTGAGATGCCAATTGCGGGGGATCATAGTTGGAGAAGGGAGCCCTGGCTGCAGAGCTCCCATATCTACCATAGCATCATTGATTCTTCTGAGATCATGGAGCAGGCGCCACTTGCCAGATTGCTTCTTAATAACAAAGACAGGTGAATTCCAAGGACTAGTAGTAGGTACTATATGTCCTTTTGCTAATTGTTCCGTAACCAGTTCTTGGAGAGCGCGAAGCTTTTCGAGTGGTAGGGGCCATTGATCTACCCAAATGGGTGTCTGAGTTTTCCAAGTCAGTTTCAGGGTGTCGCGCACCTCAATGGCCCCCCCTAAAAATGCGACTGAATGGAAGTTCCCCATTGTGATAGCACATCACGTCCCCATAAGACCATAGGAACAGGCAGCACAAAAGGCTTGACGGAAGCCACTCGTCCTTCTGGGCCTTTGATTTGGATCAATTCCGAGGATTGGTGGCTTCTACCAACTCCTCCGATTCCGGCTAGTGCCTGAGGCACAGCTGCCAAAGGCCATTGTGGAGGCCACTTCACCTGTGAAATTACGGTAACATCGGCCCCTGTGTCAATAATCCCATTTAGGATTACTTGCTGAGTGCCGTGAATAAGAGTACATTGACAAAGTGGTCGCTTCTGGGAAATGGACTGTACCCAGAGAATCTGTGGATCCCCAGTAGATCCAAAACCTGCTTGTCTTTGCTGCGGAGGTGGGTGAGGCGAAAGAGAGCTTGCGTTCTGCGGGATCAGTAGTAATTGTGCAATGCGGCTTCCTTTGGGTACTGTGCAAGGGGGAAATGGGGTCCAGGCCATGATTTTAATTTCCCCAACGGTATCCGCATCAATTACTCCAGGCAATACAAAAAGTCCGGCTAAGGTAACTGATGATCTCCCTAATAGTAGCCCTTGTGTTTTCGGGGGTAAAGGACCTGAAACATTAGTTGCTAATAAATGAACAGAGGAATCAAGCAACGTTACTGCGTGTGAGGTTGCCAGGTCCAATCCGGCGCTACCGGCTGTTGCTGGGCGAAGACTTGTGGCGAGGTCACACCCATCTGCATGGCTCGATCCACCGGCGACGATACTTGTGTCTGTGCGCGTCGCTGCCCCGCGCTCCGCAAGCGGTTTCCCTGTATCGGCTGCCCTTGAAAATTATACTTAGAACGACATTGATTAGCATAATGACGCCCCTTCCTGCATCGGGGACAGATCCCAGGGGCTTGGGCTTTAGCCCCCCATTAGAAGCGAGACAATTTCGTTTGATATGGCCTGGTTTACCACAACCGTAACAATTTCCTCCCCCAGACATGCCTCTCATAGCTGCGAAAGCAGCTGCCATCGCTTCAAATTTATGGTCCACAGTACCGATACGATTACAAGCCTCTACCATTTCAACCAAAGTCGGAGCTGGGTTAGGGAGAGATTTAAGGAATTTTTTACAGTCGGCGTTAGCATTTTCAACTGCTAATTTTAATAGCAAAATTTCTCGAGCTTCGGTATTATCTATTTGGCGTTCTAAAGCTTGCTTAAGTCTATCAATGAATTGCATGTACGGCTCCCGAGGTTCCTGCGTAATAGAGGTGAATGCCTTTTGAGGTTTACTGGAATCGGGTATTTTAAGTAAAGCCTTTTTTGCTTCTTCGCGGATCGCTTCCAGGGCCTCTCGTGGACAATCTCGAGCCTGTGCCGCTGGATTAGAGTGCTGACCCGTACCCATAAGGTGCTCCATGGTCAGTGCGGCAAGAGCAGCATTATTATGACCCACGTAGCTGGTGAGGAGAGTTTGAAGGCCCCCCCTCCAGTGCGACTCCCACAGGGAATACTGGGAAGGGGTTAATAACAATTGCGCTAGCGATTTTAAATCATGGGGAGTCATAACATACGTATCAAAGACAGAAGACAGGCTCGCAAAATATGGGGAAGAGAGCCCATGTTCTGTGACGGTACGGCGCAGCTCTTTAATCACCGGGAAGGACAAAGCCTTCCACTGCACTCCCCGGCCTTGATAAATAACAGGGGCGACTATCGTTCGCGCTATTTCCAAGTCACCTTCTTTTAAAGCTTGACGTCTAATATTCGCCCACGTATCATGAGGGTCAGGGGGGGTACAAGTCAGGCTCTTTATCAGGATCAACGGGCCCCGGGTCAAGCGGATCTTCCTCAGGAGGGTAGCCTGCGGCACAGACCTTTAAGGGTCCGGGCGACTTAGCACGTCGCGGAGGTAGCGGAGGGGGAAGCAAAGGCGGAGCTGATGAAGGTTCCCCCTTAGTATCTGGAGAGTCTTTATGGCCCTTTTTCTGTGCCTTAATAGCCTCAAAGATTATTTCTCCACCACGGAAGCAAACGCTGAGCCTCGGCATTCCCTGACGTCGCTAAGTCCCACAACTTTACCCCCACATCGTCCCAAAGTTCCCGTGTAAAAATACTGGAGGCCGTAACAGTGGGGATCTTCATTTGTACCCACTTAAGCATAATCTTTAAGTCCTGCCCGGAAATATCTTTTTTATGTTTCCGGAGGAGCGTTTTCATAACTTTATATACATCTCTCTCTGCGGGGGACATCTGATTCCCCATGTTTCCCACAGCTCACCTCTTAAATCCAGAGGGATTCCTGGCCAGTTCCTGCTTCCTTTCAGCAGCTCATTCAAAGTTCCGTGGGACTCGCAGCAAGCCGCTCAGCTAGGCGGTTCACCACCCCATCACGTCGGGGTCACCAATTTGCCGCGATTGAGAGACGGGACGCTGCTTGATGCAAGCAAGATGTCAGTTCATTAGACGCGTTGGAAGGCTTTTTATACAGCTACTTAACAGTTACATAAATTACACAAATTCTATCATTTCTGATTGGCTTAGCTCTAAATGTTTCATTACAATAATCCCTCCTACCTGCGGTTTCGCTACATGCTAGAAGCTACAGTTTTGGAATGTGCTAAAAGCTACAGTGATAACTTGTTGCCTACTCCCTACTTCTTCAAGGTTATTTATGTCAGACCTGCAAGGCCAGTTGTTCCCTGGCTCCTCAGATTTATTTGTCTCAGGTCTGCAAGGTCGGCATACCCTCGAATTTCTTGCATACTCGTACTTTTCTGCTAGCCGCCCCCAACACAGGGCTTTCTCATTTCTAAAATAAATACTCACTTACTCAACCCCAAAATACTCAGTACATCTCCAAAAAGAAGAACAAACACTGCAGGGATGAATGCGGCACGTTGAGGGCCTGGATCCCAGCATGCCGTCTTTTGTGCAGGTTTGAACGGTTTTTTAACCACCACACCCCCCGCCCAACTTCCAGACATTTTGGGGCCGTGAGCCGCCTCTTTTGGGGGAACTCCGTGTAACCCCCACATGCCCCCCTCGCCTGCTCCTCCCCCGTGGGGGCCAGGGGATGGAGAGCCGGGGAGAGAAGAGGTGGGCGGAGGGGGAATGGCGGGGGCGGCTGAGCCGGCAGGACCTGCCCATCCCAGCCACCGCCGTCTCGCCCAAGCAGGCCTTCGCCGCCAGCCAGAGCGGCCTGGGGTATCGGCGAGCCGTCCTGGTGCCGGAGAACCTGGACCAAACGCTCTTCTTGCACCAAAACTTGCATATTTTAGAATCAATCATGAACAGCAACAAGGCGCGGAGCAGGAATCTCCATGGCCAGCCATTCCGGGGGTCGGCGGGGGTTTAAATCCAGACCCATGGCGGGGATTTGGGACGCCGAGTATTTTGCCAAATTCCTGCGGTTTTGGCATCGCTTTGGCAGCGAGGAGGCGTGAACGTGCCGCCGCCTCCCGGCACTTGCTCTCTCACCCCGCCTCCGGAGCCAAACTACTCAAAATTCATCCCTTTCTATGGAATTAAAATATCACTCAGCGCTGCAACTTCCCACCTCTTTTTCTTTTTTGAAAAGGAAACAGCCCCCAGGGTTTTTTGGTTAAAAACTCCCAGTCCTCCCAGCTGGCAGGGCTGCTGCTGACTCCGGCCTCACTGGGAGGCCCGTCTTCGATTTCGGGAGGCAGCCGGTTTCCCTTTGGAATCGTTAAGGGCTAGAGAAAAACGTTACTCTGAGGTCTATTTTTAAAAATACAAGCCTTGAGAAGCCAAAGGAGAACGTTCCCACCCACCTTCTGCTTTGGGGAAAGGAGTTTGTGGAGGCCCAGACCCGAGCATTGGGCCTTTCAGGAGAAAAACGGAACCAAACTATAGATTTTTTTTTTTCTACTGGACGTGAATATTCTGCAAAACTTAAACAAACTCATTCATGAATCTGGTGGCCCGGAAACAAAAAAAATCAGCCTTTTTTATACTGTCAGTAGAGACAAGACACCTTTCTTCCCATTTCCTTCCTTCAACTAATCGAACCCTCCATGCTCCCTCCCAACCGCCACGTTAATTTATGCAAATAAGCAGCAATTAATAAAATAAACACGCAACGGGTGCTTTACATATGATCGAGACACCTCATGGCCACCCAACAGCTTTAACCACCCCAATTCTGCTGCCCCAGAACCAGAGGAACGAGTTTTAAATCATTGAATTATCGCGCAAAGAGCTAGAGCACGGCAAGAACTTTAAAACTGATGAACCAAATTTAATAAGTAAACAAAAAACCACACGTGAAAACTAACCTTACCTCTATCAAAAGGGTGCTGCAGTCCACATCTTAAACGCTGCACACGACCATCAGGGAAAAACGTTGTTAGATATGATGAACGTTTTGGGGCGATTTCCCCTATTCCCTCTCTTTTTAGAGCGGGGGCGACAGCGTGTTCTCGAATCCTCAAAGCCCAGCCGCTGCCCAGATGCGGAGAAAAAGGTGGGGTTTTTTAAGAGAAACGGTAAAAACTGGCCTCGTGGTTGGTTTGGTGTCAGTTCCCGGGTGTTATGGGAGGAGGTCAGCGGAATGCGGGGGGTTTGTGGCTTCGCCACCCTTTAAAAACGCTCCCGGGGACCTTTTAAACATCTTGTGGGCGATGGAGTCTCATATGGGCGTTTCTCCCCTGGATCTTCTCAAACACCCTGAAAGTTAGAAAAGAAAGGGATTTTTAAGTCTTTTCTTTTTTTTTTTTAAATTTGTTAGACCAAGCTTCGTTATTCCTACTTTTGGGAACTCTTATGCTTTGCTGCATAGTGTGACAGAATTTTGGACGTTGGTGGTTGAACAAGGCAGATCGTGGGGGATTAAAATAGTAGAATTAATTGTGCGATCGCTTAAAACGAGGTTGAATTGAAACTCGAGGCATTTTGCTTGGCGTGAGTGAGTGGAGTGGGGAAGCCTCAGGCTGCAAATCCCTACGAAACTTGAGGGTTTTTTGGTCAAAAGGGAGAAACGCTGTGATTCTTGCACAAGGAGGGTCCTTTCTGAACCTCAGGGCTCGGTGGAGGGCCTCCCCGACTCTGAAAACACTGATTTTTTGGGGTTGAAAGCCAAATAAAACCGCCAAGTGGCCCCAGGGCAAGGGGAATCCTCAAGCTGCCCTCCCCCTCTGCCCCCCTCGGGTCGTTTTCGAGCCTCAAAACAGCCGGGATTTAGAAGAAAAATGAAGAGCTGACCTTCCACACTCGCCGCAGGGGAAAAAACCCGGATCTCCGGCGCTGCCGTCCCAGCACCAGGAAGGACCGGGATCGGTGGAGGAGCTGCCATCGCTGTTGCGCTTCTCGACTCCCCGGCTTTGGATTTTCCTTGGGCATGACATGGCGCCTCTTCTTTGTGCTGCAAAGGGCCTGTAAATCAGATGAAAAATAGCTTGAAACAGCTGCGGGCGGCAAAAGAATTAGAGTTTTTTGCGACAGCAGTACCGCGTTTTACCAGCCCAACCCCACCCGGGTGGACTCTGAAAACTAAACAGTCGAAGAAAACCACTTTAGTTCGACTGGGAGAACCAGACCTTGAAAGAAAAACTGTATTATTTCTCTATTTTAAGCAGAAAGCGCTTTCCTCCCCAAAAATCTATCCAAAATGTGGAATTCTGAAGCAACAAAGTGGCGCGGCCGCCCCATTTCTACCACCAAAAAATGACAAATATTTCTGTGAACCAAATCCGCTGTTGAGACACGGTTTTAGTCTGCATCTGCTGGGAGGAAAACCAGGAGCCATTTAATAAGGGAAACGCGGCAGTAAACTATCCAAGGGGCAAATTGACGAGGATTCTCTCCCCCAGCGCACAAGCAAGCTGAAGTGTTTGAAGCAGACGTTTTGTGGACGTGCTACAGCGACAGAAAGAACGCAGCATTTAGTATTCCTCCCCTTCCTCCTCTCTCTCCCCTTCCACTGAATCCACCCCCAGCTCCTCATAATCCTTCTCCAGGGCAGCCGTGTCCTCCCAGGCCTCTGAGAGCTCCCCCTCCTCCATGCCCTCCCCCACGTACCAGTGCACGAACACCCGCTTGGCATACATCACGTCAAAGTTGTGGTCCAGGAGGGCCCAGGCCTCGGCAATGCCCGTGGTGTTGCTCAGCACACACACAGCGCGCTGCACCTTGGCCAGGTGCCCCCCGGGCACCACCGTGGGCGGCTGGTAGTTGATGCCCACCTTGAAACCTGTGGGGCACCAGTCCACAAACTGGATGCTACGCTTGCTTTTGATGGTGGTGATGGCGGCCTTGACATCCTTGGGCACCACGTCCCCGCGGTACAGCAGGCAGCACGCCATGTACTTGCCGTGCCGCGGGTCACACTTCACCATCTGGTTGGCCGGCTCCAAGCAGGCGTTGGTGATCTCGGCCAGCAACAGCTGCTCATGATAAGCCTTCTTGGCCGAGATGATGGGGGCGTAGGCAGCCAGTGGGACGTGGGTGTGAGGGTATGGCACCAGCTTGGTCTGGAACTCCGCCAGGTTGACACTGAGGGCCCCATCGAAGCGCAGGGAGGCCGTGATGGAGGACACGATCTGGCTGACGATCGTCCCAGCCAAGGGGGACGAGCTGGGGGACCCCCACCCCACCTCTGCCCTCGGCAGCAGGGCCAGGACAGACCCTCCACGCAGAGAGAAGGGGCCTGGCGCGGATTTCATCTCGAGCCCTCTTCCTCAGCCCAAAGCCACACAACTCCCTCTCTTTCTCAGCCCCCAAACCAGCCACGCCAGCCCCTTTGCCAGCCCCGCCAGCAGGAGTCCCACTCTCCCTGGCAGGCCCCAAACCAGCTCCCCCCTCTGCTGCCTCTGCCCCTCTGCAGCCCCCCTGGGCAACACTGAGGGAGCGCAGCCACCCCACAGCACCCCAAACCCCCCAGGACATAGGCACCCCGCGGGGAGCCGGGCCCAGCCACCCCCCTCACACCCGCCAAGGCCCCCCCTCAGGCCCCCCGTGCCCCCAGCCCCACTCAGGGCCCTCCCGCCCCACCCCACCACCCCTCGGGGCCGCCCACTCACCTTGATGCGCTCCAGCTGCCTTACCATGTGCTTGCGGGAGCCCTGCGGGCCTGGCCCGACCCACCACCCGTCCGCCGAGCCACGCTTTCCCCCCAGACCATCCCGCATTCATTTCCAGGCGGCCGCCGTTTTCCCCCGGCCCCCTCAGCTTCCGGAGCGCCCTGGCCCAGCCCGGCTCAGCTCCAAGAAGATCAGCCAGATGCAAAAGCTACCACCACCGAGCACCAAGTTCTTCAGAATGTTGTGTAGAACGTAGAAGGCCGGCAACGCTCCATGACAGCGCTTCGCCGGGCATTTCGGCACATTTCTAGCCAACTTTGGTTCAAAAAGCCTGCCGTTGAGGACTGGCCGAGCCACTGAGACAAGGTCAACGTCAGCTGGAAGGGCCTACGCAGCCTGGGCCTTGCACCAACCACACGCTGACTCCTCAACAGGGGTTCCCTTGTCCCCGCTTTTCCCAGAGTTTGCTCTTCTTCCAATGGCTGGGCGCACATTTTAGTCTTTCATCAGCCAAAACCCCCCAAATCCCTGGCCATTCTGCCCGGAAGGTATCAAAAAAAACACCCGAGAGGTAAATCATTCCGCCAAGACCATCCTTTAGCCTTTCTTGCCATCCTCAAGTATTTTGAATTGCGCATTTCTAACGCTTAGATTAAGTTTATACCCCAAACAATGTCGCACAATCAAATCAGGTCGTGGGTTTAGGAGGAACTTAAACCGCAACTCCAAAGTGATTAACAGGTTAAGTATTTCCCATAAATTCCACCAACAGGCCCCTGGAACCTTTACCAAGTCTGTTACCAATAGTGTTAATTACCACCAAACCCATTCCTGCTGCGTTATCTGAATAGAATTGGGGGTATTTTAAGGGAGGTGTGATGCTGAGCGCCTAAAGTGGTGACCGGTGGCTCACAGAAGCCATTCCAGCACGGGATTTTTGCTGAATACACTCAAAAATCACTAAAATCACCACCCACCTCCTTCCCTGCTGGCAAATTCGTTGTCATGGATGGTACCAAGATGTTTACCAGTAACTATTTTTGAGAAAGAAAATAATTTGCAGCTTTAAAATCAGTTATGACAGGAAACTAGGACAAAACATAGAAATAACCTTGTAGTTTTCAGCCCCCCCAATCCTTCTCTCTTTGTCTCAGAAAGAAAGACCAAAAAAAAGTCAAAAATGCACCTTTCTTACTTTAAAAACTAGGACTTGATTTCAGTTTAGTTACACCTCAGTAAATCTGTGCAAATGTGTGGAAGTTCTCTGAAACGTTGAGGCCACTCGTCGTGTTGAGTACTATTTATCCTAAGTTCTAAATTCAAAGTTGCCCCTAAGTGATACAAACCGTGTTAATTTGTGACATGAAACGGGAGAAGAAAGCTTTGCACTCTATTTTGATTTCTTTCTCATTGGAAATAATGCCATGAGCCATCTTCTTGAGTATAAGCTCTGTTTCTACAGATCTGAATAAAAGAGCCCTCAACCATAATCAGTTCACAAACGGAGTTGAGACCGGGCAGCATTTCCAGCTAAGGCAGTTCCAAGCAAACAAAAGAGACGAAGAGACGTTACAGGACACCAGCAGGGAAGGGGCTTAAAAAGAGGCCTCTTTGGTTGTCCCAGTGCTGCTGGAGCGTTCCTCTTCTTTTCTTAAAACAGTCGTTTTTCTCCGTTCCTCCTCGAAAATAACTTTAATTGCTCCTACCCTCTGAAGAGTGTGACTGCTGCAGAATTAACCACTGTGATGAGTCCCTCTCTTAGGCTGAGCCCAGCCTCAGTGTCTGGGGTCGCTCCTGCCGTGCCGTGTCTCACCTGTGCTGCGCTGCTCCCTGCGTTTACTTCTGAGGGGTTCTGGTGCTGCAGCGAAGGAAGGTGCTCTGGGGAGCCATGGAAAGCAGAAACACCGTAGGGAGGTTGGGAGCATGGGAGGAAGCAGTCTAGGTGACACCACTTTTCATAGTCCTCAGAAAGAAAGCGAGGAAGCTTTCTGTCCTGTTAAAATCTTAGCTCCTGGTTGAACCTGCTTCCTGCTTTGCTCTCCTCTGTGACCAGGTGCAACCCCGTGTGCAGTATCTCTTAGCCCAAAGACAATGCTGAGTTTGGGCTCTTGCCCTGGGAATCAGAGGAAAAAGTTCTTTTCCTCCTATTTGCAAGCCACTTAGTTCTCATCTCCTGCGGTTGGTCGGTGGCGGACGGTGCAGGCGAGCGGTCGGCATGAGGCACCTCCTGTTGGTGCTGCTGCTGCTGGGTGCCGTGTGGGCGGACGACAAGGAGGAGGAGGAGGAGGACATGGGCACAGTGGTGGGCATTGACCTGGGCACCACCTACTCCTGCCAGGAGTTGACAAGGTTGCCCCAGGCAGATAGACCAGGGTGGGCCGTAGAACCGATGGAAGTCCTGAAATATTGGTGGAGTTTTCACCAGCCGACACGCTTACGCTCTCGGGAACGGCTCGCCCGTGCAGGGCGTATGGCTGGCTGTTCGTTGTTTGTCTATAAGATCATGGTTGATCAGGAGAAGGAGCTGAGCCAAAATCTATAGGATGCTCTGTAGGAAAATGAGGAACTTCAGGGTGAGCTCTTGTTGCAAAGGCAAACTTTTATGTCAGTCGTAAGTGATGAAAAAAAAAAAAGAAAGAAAAAACAAAAAAAAAGAAAAAAGAAAACAAAAGAAAAAAAAGAAAAAAGAGAAAAAAAAGAAAAAAGAAAAAAAAAGAAAAAAAAAGAAAAAAAGAAAAAGAGAAACCCAAACAGGAACAATTAGACGGGGAATGTGCCACATTAGCACAAAAGTATGCCATACGCGCTACGAGAAAGCAGCAGAAAAAGAGAAATAGGACACCTGATTCAAAGCAGTACCATAGAGATATGTTTTTGTTTTTTTCCTATATGTTATTGCATGCCCTGGTAAATTACTCTGTGTTATACCCTGCGAGACTAAATGGACCCCAGCACCCCTCTGCACAATACCCTGCGGCTCCAGGATAGCCCAA
Source organism: Larus michahellis (assembly GCF_964199755.1). Lineage (NCBI taxonomy): Eukaryota > Metazoa > Chordata > Aves > Charadriiformes > Laridae > Larus > Larus michahellis. The sequence goes on along the minus strand of NW_027436116.1, from coordinate 705,933 downwards.
TTGCTGTATTTTGGTGCCTGTCCCCCGAAAGTTGTTCAAACACAAAGGGGGAACCGAGGCTTTGGCTCAGCCAGGAACCCACAGATACTACGGACGCAATCCGTCAGTGCTGGCCGACCATTGATGCAGTGCACATTAACGATGCAAGGAAAGATCCTGTTTGCATGAGCGGTATTCCGGACACCGGAGCGGATGTCAGAGTCATCTCTAAAGACAGATGGCCTGTGAACTGGCCGTTAGTACAAATGGGGAAGGCATTAATGGGCATTGGCGGGAATGCTTTGCCTTTACAGAGCAAACACATAATTCAGACCCAGGGGCCCGAAAATCGTGTTGCCTCAGTCCGTCCTTTTGTGTTAACTACGCCAATTACTTTATGGGGCTGAGACCGTAGGAGCCAATGGGGAATACAGATTGGGTCACATTTGTCTTAGGGGCCACTGAGGTGCAAGCCACCTTAAACTTAACCTGGAAATCTAATAACCCTGTTTGGGTGGAACAGTGGCCCTTGTCACGCGAAAAGTTGCGCCACCTTCATCAGCTAGTTGAAGAACAGCTCCGAGAAGGCCATATAGTCCCAACGACCAGTCCATGGAATTCGCCTGTGGAATTCGCCAGGTCTAAGTTACCCTGAAATTTTGATTTTCACCTTACTAATGTACTGGGAATGTTGTGATCTGCGTGAGCATTTAGATAAAGCCTATAATTGCAGAAGTGAAGCTGTGGAGGCATTCTTTCGGAGCCTCAAGGAAGCTGTTCACGGTAGAAACCAGAACACGTAAAAGTCACAGCAGAAGAAGCCTGCACATAATAACCTTACAGCCTGTGAAAGCCAAGGAGTGCCATTACAAGTAAAATACCAGAATTTTTTACTCCAGAGAACAAGATTGCTGTGCGCTTTGAAAAACCAAACCAAACCAAACCAAACAGCTTGCTTCAGCGGAACCTAGGGTTTTTTGCAATAGAGGGGATCAAGTATTAACTGAAGTATTCCACGTAATGGTTACGAGAATGTACATGCTGCAAGACTGAACTCCTATTAGCAGCAATATCCTGCCAGTACTATTCATGCTGACTAGTACTCTACTTCTTGAGTAAATCAGCAATTTTTATGAATACCCCGAAAGGTAAATACAAGACAAACTCTGTTCTGCACTCCTTCGGAGCAAAGATGGAAGGTGGCAGCTGAATGATAACACACTTTAAATGATGATGACAAAAGAACTTCTGTTGAAGGATAACGCTATCTGTATCAGGAAGATGGAACACGACCCATTCAGTACAGATTAGACAGTGATGGCCAATACCTGAGCGTGACTGAATCTCCTCAGGATAAGGCAGTTGGAACTTCAAAAAACAAATGAAGTCTCCCCAGTTCTGAGGCTTTGTGGGTACTTCTTTTACTCCTGATATAATGCAGAACAACCTCAAGAACACTCCAGTTAAAGATTAAGAACACCTATAGCACTCTGGGCAATTAATTACATAGAGGAAGAAACACCTCTGCCAGGCCCTTTTTCCTCCTGCCTGTTATCTGTGATTCATTACGGAGAAGGGCTTAGGACGGCTTCTCAGAGCTGCCCACTGCTACACAGCTCCTTGGGAAAAGGAGAACTAACCCCCCCAACACGCTCAACAGGGTGAGGCAGCTGTAGCTAACAATCTGCCCACAATACTTTTAATAGTGTCTATTGAAATGAGCGTAAGGCGGCAGTTAAATACAGTTCTTTTACAAAGTACCAAGCTTGCAGGAGGTACAACGTGCAGCCCCAGGAAATACAAAGCTCTTAAAGCAACGGCAATGTTCCTAATGTAACCCTACAAGTCGACCTCTGTGCAGTATGAAAATAAGAGAACTTGGAGAAAAATACATAGCCAGGGCGCACCGGAAAACAAGATGTTGCATTGTTATTAAGATGTGTTCTGCTGCTTGGTCTGCACTGAACACACAAGCAACTGCCCTCAGTGTCATGTGAAACTCTGTTTTTAAAGATCTAATGAACCAAGAAAGACAGTAATTCCACTGGGCAAAAAGAGAGTTTTGCAAAATCTGACCGTGAAAACTTTTCAAATGTTTCCATTTTCCAGCTGTTCACTGACAAAAGACGTGAGGCCTGCCACTCAGCCAAAACTTGCAAAGAATAGGCAAAAAAATGAAATAAAATACAGCACATATAGAGAAAAGATATCTTAAAAAACTGCTGGAAAGTTCACCTACCCATTTTAAAAGTGAATCATCTTCCAAAGTATTGTGATTGGATAAATTACGGTAAGAGCTAGTATGATGGTCCAGTATGTCTATATTCTTAGTATTATTACGCTAAGAACTCGTGTAGTGGTCCAGTAACATTACATTAATATTTTGGGCTTAAAATAGTCAAACTGAAATATTTGACTTATAAAAAAGGTGGAATAAAATTGAAGTTCTTTCACTGCCCTCCACTCAAAGAAAACAGCAGCAAGTGAGTATACGGACCTGTATTCTATTCCTTTCAGATCATGTAAACATGTCACACCTTCAACTCGCCTATTATGTTAAGTACTGACTACCACCAGAAAATGTGAGCAGGATTACTCTAAACTTGTGTCTTACCAATAAAGGGGACATCAATTTCGAATCTATACATAGAGGAGTATATGAACAACTACATGAAGAAAACAACCCAAACAGATTTAGTCTTTAATGGAAGAAAAACCTCCAAGCCAACCAAGCCCGAGAAAAAATATCTGCCTACTGAAGAAAATAGTCGCTAGAATCAGTGACACATGTCACCTTCCCAATCACGTAACATTTTTGACTACAACCACATCAAATCCTATTGACTCAAGATTGGGTTAGGTGTATCACACCATCTTACCTGCAGTCCATCTTGGTATTGAACAGCTGCCTGCAGAGCTTCAACAAGCTTATCTGCCCGTTCTTTCCGTGTTTTGCTTAAGGCATCCCAGGCAGAATTCAGCTGCAAATAGGTGAAATTTACTCCAGTGGACAAAAGAATGTTACTGCTGTATAATGTGCGTTCGCTAATTATTCACTCATCAATAACACCAATAAACTAAGCGTGAATAGTTCATATTAATTCCATGTTAAAACTCTTGTTCTCCTTATCACTGCATAGTTACTTTCCTTCAGAACACACTCGACGTTCTGGATGACAAAAGCTGTAAAATTCAATACTGATTATTGAATAGTTTTCTTAACCTACGGATTACAGTCAATATGGGAAATAGTATTATTAAATCATTTGGAACTGCATCCTTATCAAAAAGGTAGCTTAAAAGAAACATACACTGCTGAACACTGGAGAAATTGTCAGTACTCTGTAGTCATCCAAGCAGGATTGTCTCAGTCAAGATGTTGCACTTGGCATAAACCAGACACGTTTCAAATTTATTCTAGCATCCCTATTGCAAAAAAGAAGCCATCTGTTACATTAATCAGTGACTCTTTCACAAAAAACCTTTCTGTCTTTTACAGAACTTTTAACCCATAAATCAATAAAATAAAATTCTCTATACATTCTAAACTAATACGAGCCAAGATCCATTTACTTGAAAAGCAAACCTTATGTTATCATAAAAGCTTCAGGGGTATCTTACATTTGCCACAAAAAGTTTATTTTCAAAATTTGTTGGGGGCAGGGAGGGGATGGGATATTTCCCATACCTCATCTATACTCTTGTTGACAACAGGTTTGTCAGGCTCTCCACAAGCAGCTCTAAGTTCAGAGCCAAGGCTCAGAACTGTTGCTAGTTCCTCTTGTAGTCCATCAGTTTCTTCTTTAGCAGCCTACAAAGAGAAAAAAATTCAATGCCGCTAACACTAAATTTAATAATCTATGTACAGCTTGTTTTCAAGAGAGGACATGGCAGGATTCGGCCTGTGGTTTCTTTAAAGTCCCTTGGACTCACAATCTGACGCTTCAAACACAATCATCCTTTTGCAGGGTCAGAGTGAAATCAACTGACATCAGTCTAAATTATAACAATGGCTTATGATGTCATTTTGCATGAGATGAAAAAAAAATAAACAGGAAGTTTTCAATTAGATTTCTTTAATCAGAGTGATTTCTTTTTCAGAGGTTGTCAGTCAACCCTCAAATCTTTAACTATCAGCATGAATAATTACAGGCTTAGAGCATAATACATAGCGCAGGATACATGCGTACACCTTTCATTTAGATGTTCCCTATTACTCAGGGAATCTAAAGTACGTATAACTTTTAAAAGTCTCAGTGACGTGCTTATTATATACACGTTTATAAGCAGATATGCAAATATAAGGACAGGCACATGTTGCATGCTCATTGCAATTCAGAACTGGTACACGTTATTTACCACAGACTCTTGAGATATCACTAGAGTAAATTTCTACACAATTATCCCTCTTGGTTTCTAAAAAAATAGCCTCCTGTGGTATTTCATAGTAATTCTGTCTTTTCTCCGCATACTGTAAATAAAATAAGTCAACAAAATACTTTCTACTGACCTCAGCATCTTCTTGCTCTTGCGTGACTACAGACGGGTCAACTCCAGGTCCCTCCAGTTCTCCAATGAGCTCCTGAGTATCTTTAATAGTAGCTGCAAGAGCCACGTGACTACACCATAACTTCGCGGCTAGTTTCATTACATCCAACAATTTGGCCTCCCTCTCCTCAGTCAAGCTCCAGATGTCTTCCCAAATGAGGACCATTTGGTCTAGTTTATCTTGAACAGCTAAACAACAGAGGAACTAGATTACTACCTTGGCAAACGATTCTTGGCCATAAATCTCTCTACAGTTCTACAGCAGAAACATATGGGTATCTTTTAAAATTTAGACTGTAAAATTGTTTCCTTACAGCACTCCTTATAATCTTAAGTGGAAACAGCCACCATAACCCTAAAAAATAAAACAACGGTCATATCCACGATGAATTATTTTAAACAAATACTTTGCTTTTATACATCTTCTCCAGCTTCTCCAGGAGAACACAATCCCCGGATCAGTGGTCATCAGAAATGAAGATTTTTATATGCTGCAGCTTGCTGCATTTCCACTACATGAAACTTTCCTCCCTCTATTACCTTTAGCAGATATATCCTTATCGACTCCTTCTGAGCGAGCAATCATTTCCTTCCCTCTCTGTTTAAGCGTCTCATACACCAGCTGAAGTTTTTCCAGATCCACTGACACGTTCTTATTTTCACTGATTTGCTCTTTAATCTTCTCAACCTCTGCTGAGATTGAAGGTGGCTGCCTCAGACGTTCAACTATGCCCTTCAGACTCTCAAGAGTTGGATCTGTCTTGTCATGAAACTGGTAGGGTGGTAAAGGACAGAAAAAAGTGGCAGAGAAATTAGGAAAAAAAAAACCAACTGAAAAATGGCATTTGAAATTCTCTTGGAAAAAGCTACTTTAAAATTAACATATTTAACATCTCTAGCCAACATATGTATGTGCCACTTGCAATACTGCCCTTCGTGGTTCTTCCCCTCTTTCAATATCTAAATTACAAAAATGACCTTGCAAAATGGTACTTCCTCTCAGATGGAAGAATTTTACTATGAAGTCTGGTTTCGGTCCTGAGACATTCCATCTGAAGATGGAGAGCCATGACTCATCGGCTCTTTCATGAGCCATTTCATCATTTTAGCAAGCTGTTTACCTGAGTAGTGTATGCATACTTTTTCATATCAGGACCAATATACTGGCATATAACCACTGGTTAAGATTCGATATGTAGGGTCATTCAAAAAGACGTTTGTTAGTGCCCAGGCGATGCTTGTTACTGCAGTAAAGGAACGTTACTTTCTGCAACTAAAAGCACACAACGGCGTGTGTTATGTTGACCCACAGTTGACTGAGCCCAGGGAGGTGTCCAGAAACTCAATTACAGCTCTGTAACATGATTCCATAGGTTAACATGTAACATGGCTCCACAGGTTATGTGGTGCCTTTGATGCGGAGTGCAACTTAAAATAATTTAAAACCTGAAGAGTTAAATAATTCTTCTTCCAGGACTGTCTAGACAAACACTGACGTAAACCATCGTAGTGCAGAGCCCTAATAATATATATTTATGTATCTTGATAAAAAAAGAGATTATATAAAATTACATTCCGGGCGTTACAATGTTTTGCTTTGCCATCTGCATATACCTTAATGTACAGAAAATGAACCTTAATGTATTGCGTAAATAATTAAGCATTTTCTCAACATCTGATTATACTCTACCTGTTACCAAAGAATGCATTTTTATTCTTGCTTTCTGTACTTAGCCAGTACAACATGTTAATGTCTACCGCATACAAAGCAGGGACTCCAATGCTAAGTAAATATCTTGATTTTCAAATGTGCAGCTCCATGCATCTTTCAGAGGTGTGAATAAGGAAGGTGTTTAGAATGACTAAAGTAAAACATAATGTCTATAACAAGTTCAAAAGCAGGATAATATGTCACTTCTCTTCCTTAGCTTCTTAAACTCAGTCCGTAGGGGCTAGGAATATGACATGAAGTACAATGACCTACGACAAAAATGATTTAGAATGTCGACTTGATGAGAACTTTAAGGTGTATTTCTTTAGTTAGTATTTTGGACCTGAGCAGAATATAGCACTTAATTTCCAGTGAACACAGAAAAGGGGGAGCTTCCTATCAAAGGAGCGGTATAGAACAAACCATTTTTATTCCGGTTTTTGTATGGGTTCATGTACAGTTTTACTGAGCTCTTTTCTGAATTTGGGGTTGAGTAAAAGAATTTCAGCTTGGGTTTAATGACAATTAACTCAATATTTAAAAGTCTCCAAAACGTGATACCTAACAATCCTCTGCCGAGGTTCACTGCATAGGCTGATGAATCTAAGATGGGCAGCTTTTATGGACGTGATCTGAATTTTATGCTCACGACAACATTTTGTGAGGTCTAATTTTGCTCGCAATACTTTTACATAACAGCTTAAGCACACGTTACGTTAAGTTCTTGTGGGTCTGCAACGAAGACCAAATGCTGGTACCGCTGCCAAACTACCCTCTAGTTCCGTTGGTAACGGACTGTAACTAAAGCTGCCAAGTTCGAGACACGACTGTATTCAAGTTAACTGATCAACAGTGACATCCATATACAAAGGAAGCATCAGCTAGTAACGGACCAGCAAGAGAAAAAAGAATAAAGTGAAAATAAAATCTCACACTTTTAGACCAAATGTTCCTTTTTTTTTACTTCAAAATTAAGAAGCAATACCATTTTTCAACTGCAGCAGTCTTAATACTAATATATCAAATTATAACCCCTCAAGAAATAGAAAAATCAAGGCCATAAGCAGTGATACGAACATTCACAGGCCTTTAGGTTGAAAAATACAGAGAAAACAGAAATTTAGTCTTGATACAGACATGTAAGATGACAATGTCTGCGTATCTTTCCATTTGAATGAACCCAATTATACTTTAAACTTAAATTGATACCTGGGTACACTGAGAAATGGCTTCATCCAGTGCCAGTGCGCGCTTTTTGACTTCTTCCTTAATTTTACTCTAAAGGGTGTCAGCTGCCACATATTCCTCTTGGATAGAAAAACCTTCCCCTGGGCTCAGCTCCCGCAACTGAGGCCCCGTTTTGTTCATCTTATCTATAGGAGGCTTGTGCTCAGCCATCAGCCCACTCAGTTGCTATAACAAACAAAACAACTTCTCAGTTTCTTATGCTTGCACCACCACATTACAGCTGTCCACACTTCTAACACAACCAGCTGGCGAGAAATTCCAAACAAATTCCCTTCATCCTAATGTCAAGCGCAAATAATATCGAACAAAGGTAGTGATTGCTCTGCCGGTGATGGCTCCCATTCCAACAGAGAGCTATCCAGGCTTTAAACACCACAATTAGAGACGCACTGGAAAGGTCCAGGCAATACTCTCGTAGGACAGATGATTGGTTACAGGCAAAATATAAGATGCTAACTATGCATATGATCTTGGCAACAGACACTCCCCATACCTAGTACCTATAATGACAGAAATGTCAACAATATTCCAGGCATGTGCATAACACCACTGCATATATACTTTTCGTGTTGGTATTTGTCACTTGCCTCAAACCCTTCCATTGAAGAACATCACAGAAAGAGGTACCGGCATTGCAAGAATATGAATTCAAATTATCCTTGCTTTAAGAAGAGGGAAGTAGCACAAGGAAGAGTCAAAGAAATCAGTGAAAAGGAGAAACGGACAAGGAAGACTGATTGGGAGAGACTATCAACCTAGTTTAGCAGTCTCCTCTCTGGCCACAAGACCCCTCTGTCTTCACAACAGCGCTATTTCTTAATTGACACAAAGTTTAGCAAGTAATTAATAAGTAAATTAAATTTTATCTCAGCTGTCTACTCCCTCTCATCATCCACCCCCTAAGTAAGTCAAAACTTGCATAAAACTTGTGGAAGTGAAAGGTCACAAGGTGTCTTCCAACTTGCCAAAGGATTTGGGTTTTGTTTACTTGCACCCGTAGATCTGACAAAAGGGAAAGGTTTTTTGCAGGAGTAGCCCGATCCTTCCCTCCACTTTTATTTATTTTCTCAGCTCGTTCCTCCCTTTTCAGGAAAATCCCACTCTCTTGTGAGGCACTGTCCCTCCTGGTGCTGTGAACTCCATGCATTTCTACCCTATAGCCCCTGTGCAGGAACATGAGAGGCACATGCTCTGTTCCGCTCAGCTCAGACTTTGTTTAAGTTAATGAAGGCACAGAAAAGGGCCTGTATCAGTCTCGGTGTAAATACATCCTCTTGTCTTCAACTAAGCTTCTTCCCTTAAAAAGACATCCTGATACTGGCTTGCTTATTTGCTCCTCCCCAGAAGAGGAGAGGTTGAGAAGATTGAAAAGACAGTGACCATGACTCTCAGCAGCCCTCTGAGGGCAAAACAGCAATGAAAACACAAATCCCCCTGACTCTAGCTCTTACCCAGAATGTAACTCCTTGTGTACCTTGTAGCAGGGAAAATAATGCTGGTTAGCGGAGAAGAGGCAAAGGTGAAACTAAGGGCAGCCTGAAATTTTTTAGAAAATAATTTTGTGTGGTTTATTTCTGTGCACAAATAGATGATTTGACACAAGGCCCACAAGAGTGCACATTTCTGGGTCCAAACCTTACGCTAGTGCTCTGCCCACGGCTTAGTTCAAACCAAACTGACTGCGTGCTACTCACACAGAACCGACTCTATGAATTCCATGACTTGGAATAAAGACAGTCACCAGTAAATACATCAGAACAGAAAGGTAAGTAAATACAGAAAACGGTTTTCAATTCACATTCAGAACCTTTTTTTTTTTTTTGAATACAACAATAAATGACTTGATCTTCTCCACGATCTACTATTGGGTAAACAATTCCAGTAAACAAGTATTCCAGATCAGATTACGTGTTAAAATTGCCTGACATTAATCTTCTACTTAACAGTCAAATCCCAGCTAATGGCATAGCCCAGGGAAAATGCAAAAAACAGAAGCTCATCTGAAGGGCCTCTCATGCAAGCAGAATGATTGGGGGGACAATCCTGGAAGTAAAGCAAGCATGATTTGGTTCACAGTGACTAAACAAGATAGTTTGTCAAGCTCATGTTATATAGCTAGTCTTAACAGAGCCTGTTTGTTCATTGTGGACATAACAGGAAGACAAATGAGTGGACCCACTGTTTACCAGTACATAGTAGTGGCATATCTTCATTAACTGGTCCCAGAGTAAACAAAAAAAAACAGAGTAAAACTTTGAAGCTGGGGTTCATCCTATCTAACTGGAGTCGCTTAATTGAGGCGGCTAAAAAAACCCCAATCCTAGTTACTCTATGCTCAGCAGGGAGAGAGAGGTCTGTCCAGTAGCCATATGGGTTTGACCCCACTGCACGGTGCGATCTGCACACTCAGCCTGGGGCCTCTGTGCAGAGGAGAGAGAGAGAAACCAAGGGCCCAGGGAGCAGGAAAGAAGGGTGACGGGGAAAGTAGAGGGAGAGGAAGGATGACAGAGAGAGAGAGGGACTTGGAGAAAAGAGAAAGGGGGACAGGGAGCAGAGCACAGCAAGAGAGAGGAAGGGAGGTACAGGGAGGCGAAAAACAGGACCCAGAGGGAAAGGGGAAGGGCAGGGAGGAACAGGGAGGCAGAAGAGGGCTGACAGGAACCCAAGGGCCCAGGACTCACCGCAGCTCGCGGCTCTGCAGATCTGTCCTGTCGGCCTGTGCCAGCCTCCCCTCAGCCGACACAAGATGGCCGCCGGGAGCCTCGTGCCGGGTCCACAACTCCCAGCGTGCCCCGGGGCGCCCCCTCCTGCCCTCTGACCCCGCGGGAACCATGGCCGCCTCCCCGCGGCTGCCCTCGCCCAGGGCCAGGTCCTGGAGCACGGCTGGGAGGGAGAGAAGGTGGGGAGAGGGCAGCGGGGTTGGGGGAGAGGGGCGGGAAGGGCCAGAGGGCCGGGGAGAGCAGGGGGGAGCTGGTCAGGGAGGGGAGGGAGGAGAAGTGCTGGTGAGGAGCGGGCAAGAGATGGAGGGCAAGAGACGCTGGTTAAGGACTCGTCTGCTGAGACATGGCTCAGGACCACACCAGGGCCAGCAGCGCTGCTTTCTGCATCCCGTGGCGGTGCTGGGCAGAGGGACGGGTTGGCAGGTCCTGGCACGAGGTACGTGTGTGGGACGTCAGGGTGACTCTCGCCTGGTTTTTCCCAGCAAAGCCCCAGCCGGTGCCAGCCCCGAGCTGCAGCCCCGGGGCCGAGGCTGCAGGAGCCGGGCATTTCTGCAGGTGCCGCACCCTGCCGTTGGCTGCCCTGGGCTTCCCCCCCGTTGTCTGCAGCTCTGCTTTCTGCCAGCTCTGAGGGCACCGCAGAATGGCTCTCCTGCTCCCCAAAGCTGTCCTGACCCATGTCTGCAGCTCGTGTGTGGCGTCTGCATCACACAGCGGTTTGGGGGTGGCAGCTCTCTCTTGTGGCACCCTGGGAATGGGGGCCAGGCAAACCCCATTTCTCCCTTTCGATCTTTGCCCCCCAGGGAGACCAAGCAGAGATGTACCATGTGCTGGAGAGCATCCTGCAGGGAGGCGACGGCCGGTGGCAGAGCAGCGCTGAGAGCCTCCTGACAGCAAAGGTGCCCAGTGGCCGCAGAGGAGCCCAGGGGAGCTGATTCTTTTGGAGGCCACCAGGGCAGCCTTCCTCCGCCCCTGGTTTTAGTGAGTGAGGGAGCAGTGCAGAGCCGTCTCTCAGACATGCAGGCCTCAGGAGGGCTTCCCACTGCCCCAGTGAGAGATCCTGCTCCCAGGAAGCGCCTCCCCATGGAGCAAAGGCCATATCCAGCCACCCGGCGCTGGGTACGGCTGCCCCAAGGGGTGTCTCAAGGAGGACGGGGTCATCTGTCTGATGGCTCTGACACAGAAATGGTGAGCTGAAGCCCCGTGGCCATGGCTGGCTGGGTCAAAGTCTCCGAGTTTAGTGACATTTGGTGAAGTCCTGGGCTAAGTATCGCATGACTTGAAACATTGCTGAAAAAATGGTGGAGGTTTGTCTGCGTGTTCTGGATGCTTCTGGATGCTGGACTGTGGCTAGGAGGGAATGTGCTTAGTTATTTCTCAAAGGGAGACAAAGTAAGTGCCTAAGTAAGGGTCAGCGTAACTCTTCAGAGCTTTGGCTGTTTAAATGTTGACCTGAACTTCTACAGAAACGGTAAAATGCTTGCACTTCTCTTCTAGTTCATGCGTGGGTACAGGGAAGAAGGCAGCAGACGTACACATTAGCTAAACCCCCTTTTTATTGCTGGCGGTAAAGGCGCCTCTCGGCTGGGAGCCCGAGAAGGACCCCGTGTTACAATTCTTGCTCCCTTACATGCCATCCTAAGGCGATTCACATATGCACTGTTACAGTCTAGGAAACCTATTGGCTTTGGCCATGAGGTTGCCTGTTACCATTCACTTTGGAGGAGTTGTTGACGTGACCCGCTTTGCAAGCACGCTTCATTCATATTTAGTAGCTGAGTTTGCCCTCTTTCATTGCACCTTGGCGGCTTTCACCTTGTTTCCGTCTGGTTTCTTGTAACAACAGACCCACTTGCATAAGTGAGCTCACTGCTGGTCAAGTTCTCTTGCGCGTGTCTCGGAAGCCATCTTTACAGAGGAGCTTTTTCTTTGTAGCCCAGTGCGCTGGTCAGCTTTTTCAGCAGGGCTAGTTCAGAGCCTACGCGGCAGGACACAGCTGCTGCATCAAAAGTTTGCCTTCTATCCCACAGGAGCTTGATGGTGAAAGCGCCATTTCTAGCTTTACGAAGGAGACAGAGAGGACCAAAGCTCCCTGAGCTTTGTTGGGCTGAGCTGGCCTTCGGGATAACTCGGCTCCTTCCTTTGCCACTTGCTTGGCTACTTTTTTCCAACCGTTGATGGTTTACTGCCCACTTCTCCTCAACGGCCATCCTCTTGCAAAGGTAATTACGATTTGAACTTTAGGACAGATGGTACAGTAGGTAGATACGGGATCAAAGTATAGGCTGTTCTCTACCTTGGGAAGGGTAGGATGAGCAATTACACCTTGATAGGCTGTCCAGGTATGCGCTATGGGTAGAGTTCCTATTTGCTAATTGTTGTTTCTTTAGCATGTGCTGGGGGCTCGGTCTGGAATGACAAGAAGCCCACCCTGACTGATGCGGTGGGAAGGGAGACAGCAGAGGAGCACAGCAAAGGCAGCTGTTAAAGGAGCGGCTGAAAGCCAGTGCCTCCTGCATCCAAGGTGGGAAAGTGTGGGCTGGAGAACCAGAGGGCTCTGCTGCTAAAGGCAGCCACAGGGAAGCAGCAGGTCCTCTTCCGTGAAGGTGACGCACAGTGCAGCCTTCCCAAAGGGCCTTGGTAACTGCTGTCAGTGAGAGTCCAGTGACAGGGCCAGGAGGGCCATCAGCCTGCAGCTGTGCAGCGGTTGTAACTACCGCTGAAATGGTTGTAGAGGGGGATGCTGTGCTGTGGGTTTGGCTTGGGGTTCTTTTCTTAACTATTTTGTTGGGGTGCAACTATTTCTTTGCACTCAGGTGGGGGGACTGGCGCTGATCTTCTCTTTCTGGAGCGTGTCCTGGCATCCTTTGTCACCCAGAGCTTTCCCCTCTGTTCCTGAAGAGGAGCGATGTCCCCGAGCTGCGGGGCTGTGCTCTCCGCACCCAGTTCATCAATAAATTTGTTGTGTTTCATAAGATACTGGTTTTGCACAGATACATAGTGAAGGTAAGGGTGTTTTCCATGCGAAAACACAAAAATACCCCAGTGGTTTTCAGAGCACAGCTAGGGAATACGTTTTGGTGTAACATGTATGAATGCCAACTTTTGGGTTTATATGCATAACCGTGACTTGCAGTTGTTATTCGTCAGATGTAGATGCTTAAACTCACCTTCAGAAGAAAAAGGAAAAAAAAAACAGACCAGGATTTTCTGCCTAAGTGGGATGTTTGGAATTCCTATGTGTGGACATACAGTATTGCATTTTATACCTTTGTCTGTGCAGCAGTCCTGACAAAATGTTGAAATGATCTTGGAAAGAACAAAGTGAAGGTTGAGTGAAGATGGCCTCCTTGTTCAGATTTTTCTGAGTACTCCAAGCTTTTACAGTTCAGTGACTGTTACTTTTCACAATGGAAATCTAGTACTAGAAGCAAAGCTAATATGAGGTAAAAGTAAACAGGATTTTAAAAATCAGTGGAAAAATATGAGATGATGCTTTTAGAGATGCCAGGAAGGCAAAGGGATGGTTGGGACCTATTTTACAAAGGGGGTGGGGGGATGTCCTCTTCCACGTTTACTCCAGAGGCGTGTTCTGTAAGGGCAGAATTCCCTTCAAAAAGCCCATACTCAAGAATAGTGCATTTAGACTTGCCTCCTTTTAATTTGATCTGAATTTCTTATCATAGATGTTCTCACAATATCGTGGTAGAACGGTAAACTCCAGAACTAGGGTTTCTTGAGTACTCTTTCCTGCCTGTACCATTCTGTCTCAAGCCCCTTGGAGAATGTGCTATTCTGCTTATCAGGCAAAAGACAAAAAAGTACAAAACCAAAAATGGGACTCTGAACTGCTCTTAGGTGAATAGTTTTAAGGAAGAAGAGGGCTCTTCAAAGACTGTCTCTGCAGCTCGGAACTTGCTCGAGTTCAGTGTTACAGCATGCGCTTGACGGTTTTAGTAATGCTGTGATGCGATGTCTTCAAAACAAACTCCTGCTAACTCCAAAGGAAGTCATGCCCATAGGAAGAATATACTGAAAAATGATGCCTAAATTGTGAACTATTCCTATTTTGTGTCTGATCCCTGAGCAAAATCTCCCTGACAGAGCTTGGCTTGATATCCAGTATCTTTGGTTTTCAGACCATCGTTCTGCAAAGCTAAGGGCTTTTAGCATTTGAAACCGTAGGCAGATTACAGGGAATGGCTGCGGGTAGCACTTTAAAAGAGTTACTCATATCCAGCTGGTGTAAGTACAATATAAAACCATTCTCATGGGAAAGTCTTTGCATTTTAAGCTTGCTCAGTCCAAGTGTCTCAGGTAGTAAGGGCAGGTTTTTTTGGGTCGTATGTAAAAGGTCAGAAGGCTTTCCTCCTTTTCAAAAGACTGACATGGTGTAAGCCAAGGCAAAGCACGGGTAGCTTCAGGCACACACTGTTTTCTAAAGGCTTTTAGAGGCTGTCTTCGTATGTAGTTTTGTTTGAGTCTCTCTGCTCTGCAAGAAGGGAATTGAAAGAATTAACGTCCCTTCACGTTTAATTCAAAGGAGATGATTAGCTTCAGAGGGGAGATACCACTTTAGTTTGAGCCAATTGTGCCTACTTGTGAAAGCAAGCTCAAAAAAGGCCAAAAGTTCTGTGATGCAAATTCTAGCACTGCCAGTTTTGGCTCCATTCAAATGTAAAGCACTGAGAGGCCGAGAAGTGTGGTTGTTGGTGGAAGAAGCTCCAAGAAATAGGCAGAGACGGCAGGGTCTCTTCTGCGTTCCCTCAGTCTTGAGCACTGGTGGCATTAGGTGAATTGTTTGAGTTAACAGCTCTGGAAGCAATGGCGTTTTCATGCTTTAGCTCGGTGCCTGTTTTGTTGCAGGGCAAGCTAGACAGACTTTCTATCTGTCAGGGGATTCTCTGAAGTGCTGTGTAATTACGTATTAATACTTAATCCTTAATCCTTATGAACGGACTAGGGTTTTTTTCTGTGTTTCTCTTGTTTTCAGAATACACCGATGACAATGCCCTGATTCCTAAGAACTCATCGGTGATTGTCAGAAGAATCCCTGTTGGAGGAGTTAAAGCTACCAGCAAAACATCTGTTAGGTAAGTATCCACAAACCATTGTATTCTTTGTTAGGGGTTTTGGTGTGTTAACTTTTTAAATTTATATTAGCTTACAGGGCTTTCAGCTTGTATCTTTCTTGTTAAAGCTGCTGTTAATTTTTGTTGTCCTGGGCTAGATTTTAATGTATCTGCCCCAAAGCAGGCTGACATTTTTAGTCCTGTTGGGACATGGGGTTCAAACTCCATCAATTACAACTTTTAAGGTGACTCTGTTGGGTTTGTTCTTGGGGCTGATTGTTCTGAGACCCATGGTCTCTACATGGATCTCCATATGGAGAAATTCCTTATTTTATGTGTTTGCTTTTACACATTCTAGTGTAATCTTAGGATTTGTTCCCATCTCAGAAGAGCCTGAGTCTCAGTGTTTGACTATTTCTTGCACTTGGGCTGGAGGGTATTCTTACGGCCCAAATCTGGGTTTTTTGCGTACTAGCTATAGAGGAAAGACCCAGGGTTGCCAGCTGGCAAACAATGCAAACAAGAAGTTTCATTCATAAAGGATTCCTAGTAGTTTCCTAAAGACAATGTCCGTTTAAGGCAAGAGAAAAAGAACAGTATCCTAAAGCCTTTTGTGCGAGTACGATGATACTGTTGTGTCTCGCACCAACAGTACAGCAGCACCCTGGTACTCGTGAAGTGTCTGCAAGCAAAACCCCCTGAATTTATGTGGCTCTGCATGTCAGCTTTGGGCATGTTACTGCCGTAGTTGTTGCAGTGCTTTCAGGTACTCCCTAGTAATTCTGGAGGCCAGAGTTGTGCTTCTAAACACTGCGGGTTAATTAAAATGTGTATGCTTAGTGCTGCGTTGTCCGTGCATCCTCCATTTCCTCCGGCACTCTCTCCTGGTATTGTAATGCTGCCCCACAATGAGAGGATAGATGCTGCTAGCTCCAAAGATCAGGTAAATACCTGTATGTGGGGATAAGGGAAGAACGGCACTGCTGTTCTAGCATTGACAATTCACCAGGCAGATGAGCTTTCTGCTCCTCCAGCTGGAAACATTGCAGAAGCCACTGGCAGAGCGGCTAAAGTTTGGGAATGATGAACGTATGCTGTACTGGTGGAGAGGCCTTCAAAAATGTGTTACTCACCTTGTAGTATGTTCTTCGAGGTAAATGGATGAAGAAACCATTGGGTGGTCATTGACAGTGTTTCCTTGTACTTGCTCCCCTTCGGGAGCTGTGTGGCTGTAATTGTGAGCCTGGTGGTGGTCTAGCAGTGGCAGGAAGCGCGAGCCTTTCTCTTTGCACGTGAATTCCACAGCAGCCTTTGAATTGCCTCTGCAATACGGATCAATGAGTATGTGGAATCTCAGCAAGTTTTCAAATGTAATAAATAGTTCCTAAAATATTGTAGCATTTTCAAGATCATCTTAAAACAAATTCTGGCAATCAAGGCCGCTATTTTCTTTTGTCACGGGACTCCTCAGTTGAACAAAATTCTAGAAACTGCTGTCAGGTGACATTTCTAGTACTATTTTGAATCCACATAGCATATGTAACACGTTTAGTGGCTAAATATGGTAGCCGTCTGAGCACAGTGCTTGGGCTTCCACAAAGAAACGCTCTTCTAAAGACTCTGCTGCTGACGTTTTTGTTATGTCTTTGTCGGATGACTGATTTTTGGTTCGCTTAAGTAAAGGTGCGCTTTGAAGTGTCTAGACCATCACTGTTCTTGCTTAGAAATAAAAGTACTGTGTATGGCCCTATTTGTGATACTAGGGATATACAGACTGGCTAACGTTACCTTCCTGTTTTGATGGTTGATTATTTAAGAACACAAAATATAGTACAGACATGATGGTTTTGATACTTAGGTAGCAGAGACAAAATACCTGAGGACTTCCTCTTGTGCTGTTGTCTTCTGTATCTGTAAGTCTTGGAGTAATTTGTGACAAAGGTGAAATGTGATTTGGGTTTTTTTTTCTTTGCACTGAGTGTACAAGAGAGAACAGTTTATGTATACGAATAAATTTCCACATTCAGTAGACTATCCGAACATAATGTTTTGACAATCCGTTCTTATAATCTGTTTTTGCTGCTTTTTGCTGGGTACAAGTGCTTTATTTTAAATTCTGATCACCTTTCTTTCTTCTTCTAGAAGTCAAACTGAGCCAGTGAGTGAAACATCAAAAGCGGTATGTAAAATCACAGTCTCACCCTTTTTTCTTTTTTTACGTTTGGAAAAAGAGCAGCGTTTTTCTTCGGGTTTGAAAACACTGTCATTCGGCTGCTAAAATATAATTAACACAAGGAAATACTTGACTGGTGATGGTCTAGATCTTGATTTGCCACTTGGGTTGAATGCTATGCGTAACTACACATTTCAAAATAGTCCTTACAGTATAAAAATCACTATTTGGTGGTTTTTATTTTTCATCTTTATTTTAAGTACTTCACTGCTACGGTGTGAGGCATTCCACTGACCCTGGACCACTGGATCTGATGCCTTGATAAGCTGTTAGGATCAGCTAAATCTAGAAACAGATGAACTCTGGCTCTGTGTTCTGTGAAGAATGCAGCCTCTGATCCTCATGGAATAGTATCCAATCAACTTAAAATTGTAAATTTTTTGTATGTAGGTCTAAAAACACTACGTCTTAATCTGACACCTGTAATTCTGTCACCGAGTGGTTCGAATTCCTTTTTGGCCATGAATGCATGAATGCCTCGCATTGTGAGTTTGAGTTAGTTTACTGGCCCAGTGACCCAAGGAGTTAATTTTATGCATTTATGTAAACCATGTTTATAGTATTTCATCTAATTCAGTCGAGTTTTTATTTCTTGAAAAGGGTTATTTTTCTTGTTGTTTACTAGCATGTGCATAAACACAAATCACATGTTCCAAAAGCAGGTTAACGTTCTTTTCACCTTGCGTCTTCCCTGGCGTGTCTGTGTCACGTTTCTAAGTAGCATCTCGCCATCCGCTAGCACAGATGTCTCCAAGAAAAGGAAAACTCCTGGAGTGGGAGGGAAGCCTCAGTGTTAGCTAGAACTACTTAAAGTAAATGAAAGATGAAGCAGAAACGTTCCCTTCTAGTTTGCTCTGCCTGGACCTGATTTGGGTTGTGGGTAGCCGTGGGGAGGGTGGAAGCCTTGCATCATCGCTCTTTACAAATCCTCTCTCTCTCTCCCTGTAAAAGCACTGCAGCCTCGGGTGCTTCTGGTGTTGGAGACACAATTAACTTTATTCTTAAAGCTAACTCACTCTTGGTTCAAAGCGTGGGCTTTTTGTTTCGGTTTGGTTTTTTAAATACCTGTATTTCTGCATGTATTTCAAAGACGAACCTGGATCTTAGTGTGGGAGGAATAAATCACCAAAAAGCTTGCCAATTACTGTTGAACAGTAAAGCAGCAAAATTAAAATTAGTCATGGTTTTTTTGAACAGGATGCACAAAAGGTTTTACTTTGAGTATTTCTTCCTTGTCTTGCTCTTCTATTAGCTGTCATTCTATACGTCCAAATTTGCGCTGCTGTCCTACTGTTACTACAGCCAAAGCAAGAAAGTGCCTCCGTTTGGGTTTAGTATTACTGTTTCGGTAACTGCGAGGATTTCTAGTAAGGGCTTGTCCTTAAAGGCTGCAGAAACGCAGCGCCAGGCCCATTGTTATAGCACCGTCAGGCACAACCGTGATCCTTCCTGGCTGAATGTTTAGTTCAGCCAAACAATCAGATTTTAGGAAACGGCTGTAATTTACACGTAACGTTCCAGCAGTGAGACTAGCCTTTTCCTCCTATTTTTGGTGCCCTTTCCCACGTGCTTCATGTTAGTTTCTGTCTAGTCTTGTGTTTGAAATGGGAGTTAATAAATTTACTGTCAGTTCTTGGTTTTTGAGGGTTGGGTTGGCTGGTTGGGTTTGGATTTTGTCCCCCCAGTTCTTCTGCAGTATTACCTTAGGGCTGTGTACAAGTTTCTTCTGCGTGATTGATTTGAGGGACTGGCAGGAAATACCTCAGTAGAAATTTAGAGGGGAAAAAAAGTCACGAGAATGTAGGATCATTGGAAGAGGAAGATGGCTGTTGGGCAAATGTACTAACTAGTACACGAATTATCTATCGCCTGCGTTTGATAACTGTTTAGTAGAAAGGAGTGCTATCGCCACCTTTAAGAAATCAGACTCTTGCCTGCAGGCCATATAATAACTGCTTCCTAAAAAAATGCAGGAACTACTTAATAGTTTATGAAGCGTTATGTTTCAGTTCCTGGTCAGTACAGGACTGTTTAATGCTAGACTCCAACAGAGCACCTTCCCACTCTCTGAAAAACTGCAAAACGGTGGTGATTGTGCCTGCCGTGAGAGAGCACGGGCCTGTTTTGCGCATGGGAAAAAGAGTGGCAGATGGAGCGTGAAGGTGTTGGCCCAAATCTGGGTGTGCGAAGAGCTGAGCCACACACGGAGTGGAGACGGGTGTTTATTTCGTGTCTGCACAGCGGTGGGGGCTGGGGGGAGCTCCGCAAAGCCAGCACAGCTTGGCTTACACATTGTAAGCTTTTATATTTTACGAAAAGCGACTCATTGGCGGACTAGACTAATTTCTCACACTTCCCAAACTGATTTGGGTAGTATGGCTTGCGGTCTAATAAAATACAAGAAATCAGTTTTCTGTTTCTGTAGACTGCTCCGTCCTGGTAAACACCTTTATTTCAATAAGTGGAGCAGTAAATTTTTTTCTAGACTAGGTGGTGTGTTACTTTTATGGCTGATGTTTTGGACTGGTGTTTTTATTTGGGTTTCGTGGGGTATGGTGAGTTTGGCATTTTTAAACGTAGTGACAGGAGAGACAGAGTTCACGTTTCGGGGCTGATATGCCGGTGCTTTATTTTGACAGGCACCTGCTGTCTTCATGCAAGTGTAACCGTGTGCATTTCTAAATGATGAGACACGAACTGATTAATTTTCAAACTACACTGAAGTTTCCTGTAGTGCTGCTTCCTTCTTGAATAAACTTCAATATATTTTCTACATGCTTTTTAGCTGAAAACTGACAGCTCCCTTACCCCTTTGACTTTTAAGCAGTCGTGAGCATTTGAGAAGGGTCCCTCTCTGAGATATTCCGGAGCAGTAAGTTGATCTCAAACGGGTTTGGTAATTGTAGTTTCTTCTCATTAACCGCATTAACCACGCTCTTAAGCTGTCGTAGGTCTGGGCTTTGCTTTGAACAAATACAAATGCCGCTTTCAGTGACAGTCAGAGGCTATAGTGCAGGCTTTGGGACTACAGTAGAGGTTAGCTATTGCTGTGTTTTGATTGTAGAACTTGAATATGTGTTTCTTTTCTCGTGAACAGATTGGTGACTCTTCTGCATCCATTTCTGCGGCCCAGATTACTAAGGTATATGAATATTCTCGTCAAATACTTAAAAAAGCATTTTCTTTGTACTTTTACATCTTATACTGTCATCTGTATCTGGCTAGCACTTGTAATTTGAACAAGACTTTAATAAAATTTCTACTAATTTAAAGTATTAATTTTAACTTTAAAATGTGTGTATATTTTGATACCATCCTGTAAAGAGTAGTTCCCATTTTGGAAGATAGAAGGAGAGTACCTTATCAGCCTCAAGATGACGTTGTAGTATTGGTCTTCTTCAGGACACTGAGAAGAAGCGCTTTAGCTGTCTACCGTTTTTAATAAGTTTTGTTAATTTTGCATTGGAAACTAACACAGTTTTTAGGGAAGACTTGATTTGTCTGTAAGCTGTGGACATTTAAGGGGGGTTTTGAACAGCCAAAAGAGAAGCGTTTCTGTAACGTGGACAACTGCATCACTGTTTTTGAATTTCTAGTGATGGCAGTCAGAGAACCATTCTGTGAATGCTGCACAATTTCATAAATTGTAGTATATGTACAGTGGAGAGCGCAATCTAATTTGTTTGAACGCAGACTGTGTGAATTGTGAAAATGTGCCCAGTTGTTTATAAGTTTATACCAATGTGCCCGTGTGGCATAATAGCAGATGTGGCCCTCTGAAACTGTTGTAATGCCGTGTTTGGCTATGGAATCGCTTGCATTTTTGGCTCAATAACATGTGACTTTGGCCGGGAAAGCACTAGCGATGGCCCTTGGTGCACAGACGTAGTGCTGTGCAATGAAATTACTCGTCTTGAAAGAGCACAAAGATTAGAG
Source organism: Larus michahellis (assembly GCF_964199755.1). Lineage (NCBI taxonomy): Eukaryota > Metazoa > Chordata > Aves > Charadriiformes > Laridae > Larus > Larus michahellis. Next base: position 684,489 of record NW_027436116.1, on the reverse strand, counting down.
GAGGCAGGGCCTAACGCAGAGGAGACAGTTCTTTCTTCTGAAAATAAAGGCCGGAATTCATTTCCAAGAAGGAGAGATCTCTTCCTGCTGGTAACTTCTTCCCTCTCATGTAAATGACATGTAAATGTCAGTGACTTCATAGATGTCGATCTGGATTACGTTACTCTTGAGAAAAAGCTGTGTATTTTGATCTTTTCTTCGTTCACGGTTTCAGCGTCACTGGCATAGCCGCCAGCCTGACCCGGATCGTCCGGGCGGGGGGCTGTCGGGCGAGGGGGGGGATGTGGGGGGGGCGAAAAAATAAGTTTTACCTTTTTTTCGTTCGTGATTTAAGCGCCACTGGCAGAGCCGCCACCCTGACCCGGATCGGGTCGGGGGCGGGGGTGGGGGTGGGGCGTGGCGGTCCGCGGCTTCGCGCCCTGCGCGGGCGCGCGAGCACACCCCTGCCCGGCAGGCGGCAGCGGCGGGGAAGGGGTGCCGGTGCAGAGGCAGGCGAGAGCGGGCGGCGAGCACGGCGCAGAGGTGGGCCGGGGAGAGGGCGGCAGGCACGCGGTGCCTCTTTTCGGAGTAGGTTTTGGGTCGGTAAGGTGGGGGGGGGCGGTGTGTGTGCTGGGGGCGGGGGGGGGTTCAGTGGGTTCTCCAGCCGCGGCAGGGGCGGGCAGGCGCGCAGCAGAGAGAGCGAGCGAGCCGAGCGGCTGAGAAAGGAAGGCGGGAGCGCCGGGGCACGGGCACGGCCAGGGGCGCGGCAGGGTAGAGACTCGGCAGCCGGGGTTAGATCCCCGCTCGCCACCGGGAATCCCTTAACCCGCCCGGGCACGGAGCCGGCAGGGACTCCGCTGGGTCCTAAAGTCTCCCGCCGTCCTTGCCGGGGGGGGGTGGGGGGGGTGGCAAACCTGCACGAGGGCAGCGTGGGGAGGGGGCGGCCGGATTCGCAGTGAACCGGGTGGTGAGTAGAGGCGGGGGAGGGGGGGGGAAGGGGGACGGCGGGGTGTGGCGGGGGGGGTGGGCGGTAATTCGGTGGCGGCAGCGGGGCTTGGGGGGAGACGCTCTGTCTGCGTCTGCGTCTGCCGCACGCGAGAGGTTCGGGCCCGTTGGAGGGGGTGGGGTGGATGTTGTGTGCACGTGTGCGTGCGGCGGCAGACGGGGCATTGGGGCTGGGGGAGAGGCCTGCTGGGGGGGGGGGGGGTTAGAGGCGAAAGGGGGGAATGGGAAGGGCCGGGGGAGATGGTGCACCCGTGTGCAAGTGCCACGGTGTGCGCGCAGTTGGGGTGGGGCAGATGTGACCCAGGGCTGCCGCGATTGAGAGACGGGACGCTGCTTGATGCAAGCAAGATGTCAGTTCATTAGACGCGTTGGAAAGCTTTTTATACAGCTACTTAACAGTTACATAAATTACACAAATTCTATCATTTCTGATTGGCTTAGCTCTAAATGTTTCATTACAATAATCCCTCCTACCTGCGGTTTCGCTACATGCTAGAAGCTACAGTTTTGGAATGTGCTAAAAGCTACAGTGATAACTTGTTGCCTACTCCCTACTTCTTCAAGGTTATTTATGTCAGACCTGCAAGGCCAGTTGTTCCCTGGCTCCTCAGATTTATTTGTCTCAGGTCTGCAAGGTCGGCATACCCTCGAATTTCTTGCATACTCGTACTTTTCTGCTAGCCGCCCTGTCGTGGTTTAGCCTCAGATGGCAACAAAGAACCACGTGCCGCTCGCACGTGCCTTCCTAATACAGGAAGGATCGTAAGAAAAGGCAAGACTCTTGGGTTGGGACAAAGGCAGTTTAACAGGACAGCAAAGGGAACAGGCAAACAACAACAACACGGATAGGGGAATATACAAACGCGATTACGGAACCGCCGCTCCCCGCCCGCTCGCCGACCGGCCGGACCCGGGACGCCCCATCCCGCTTTTAAGCAGCAACTTCCTGCCCCCTCCCCCGGCAGCTCAGGGTGGGCGTGGCTCACATGGCATGGAATACCAGGAAAAGTTAACCCTATCCCCACCGGAACCAGGACATTATCCACCCCTTATTCCATACCATCTATGCCATGCCCAGCAGGTTCCAATGAATTGCCACCCCTTTCCCCTGTTATATATATATATATATACACACACATATAATGCCCTTAGTTTATGGGTCATCCCTCCAAAGTGTCCGTTGAGTTCTTTTAATCCACGGCTTTGGGCTCCATTTGTTAGAACAGTCTCTCAGGGCAGGTGAGATGCTGGGTGGTGCTGGTCTGTTGCATGCTGTATTTTTCGGAGCTTGTGACTGGTGCACCTGGTGTGGCTCATGCACGCAGTCCGTGGGCTGAAGATGTAGATCTTGAGGAAACTGCTGGGCGCCAGCTGCTGAGATCAGTTCTTATCCCATCATCCCTGTGCCTTACTTGTAGTACAACTGATAGCAATTATAGCATTGAGGACATACAGTGACAGTGTTACTTATCAATTAACAGCACACAATCTGATTCATTGGCTATTCTCGCCCAAAATCAGATCCCCATGAGGTACACATCGGACTTCCCCATCCTGCCGCATCACCCACCAAGTGCACCCAGGTCCTTGGGCAAAAGCAATCCCACGGATGGGTTTGCCTTTGCCTGAGGCAGGACTAACCCAGACTGTCTTCCCTAGCATATTCTTCATGTGCACTACGGGGACTTTATCCCCTTCTACAGTACGTGGAAGTTTTGATTGGGCAGGGCCAGCCCGATTGTTAGATCCCCTGGTGTTAACTAGCCAGGTAGCTTTTGCTAAATGAGTATCCCAGTGTTTGAAAGTCCCACCACCCATTGCTCTCAGTGTAGTTTTTAACAGTCCATTGTATCGTTCTATCTTCCCAGAGGCTGGTGCGTGATAGGGGATGTGATACACCCACTCGATACCATGCTCTTTGGTCCAGGTGTCTATGAGGCTGTTTCGGAAATGAGTCCCGTTGTCCGACTCAATTCTCTCTGGGGTACCATGTCGCCACAGGACTTGCTTTTCAAGGCCCAGGATAGTGTTCCGGGCAGTGGCATGGGGCACAGGGTATGTTTCCAGCCATCCAGTGGTTGCTTCCACCATTGTGAGCACATAGCGCTTGCCTTGACGGGTTTGTGGCAGTGTGATATAATCAATCTGCCAGGCCTCCCCATATTTATATTTCAGCCATCGCCCTCCATACCAAAGAGGCTTCACACGCTTGGCTTGTTTGATCGCAGTGCATGTCTCACATTCATGGATGACCTGTGCAATAGTGTCCATGGTCAAGTCCACCCCTCGGTCACGAGCCCATCTATATGTCGCATCTCTCCCTTGATGGCCTGAGGAGTCATGGGCCCACCGAGCTATGAATAGTTCACCCTTACGTTGCCAGTCCAGATCCACTTGAGCCACTTCAATCCTAGCGGCCCGATCCACCTGCTGGTTGTTCTGATGTTCCTCCGTGGCCCGATTCTTCGGTACATGGGCATCTACATGGCGTACTTTCACAACCAGATTCTCTATCCGGGCAGCAATATCTTTCCACAGTTCAGCAGCCCAGATGGGTTTGCCTCTGCGCTGCCAGTTGCCCTGCTTCCACTGCTGTAACCACCCCCACAGAGCATTTGCCACCATCCATGAGTCAGTGTAGAGATAAAGTACTGGCCATTTTTCTCGCTCAGCAATGTCCAAAGCCAGCTGAATAGCCTTCACCTCTGCAAACTGGCTCGATTCACCCTGTCCCTCACTGGCTTCTGCAACCCGTCGTGTAGGACTCCACACAGCAGCCTTCCACTTTCGATGCTTTCCCACAATACGGCAGGACCCATCAGTGAACAGGGCATATTTCTTCTCATTTTCTGGCAGTTTATTATATGGTGGGGCCTCTTCTGCACGCGTCACCTCCTCCTCTGGTGACATTCCAAAATCCTTGCCTTCTGGCCAGTCCATGATCACTTCCAGAATTCCTGGGCGACTGGGGTTTCCCATTCGAGTTCGCTGCGTGATCAGTGCAATCCACTTACTCCATGTAGCATCGGTTGCATGATGTGTGGTGGGGACCCTTTCTTTGAACATCCAACCCAGCACCGGCAGTCGAGGTGCTAAGAGGAGCTGTGCTTCTGTACCAACTACTTCCGAAGCAGCTCGAACCCCTTCATATGCTGCCAATATCTCTTTTTCTGTTGGAGTGTAGCGGGCTTCGGATCCTCTGTATCCACGACTCCAAAACCCTAGGGGTCGACCTCGAGTCTCCCCTGGTGCTTTCTGCCAGAGGCTCCAGGTAGGGCCGTTCTCCCCGGCTGCGGTATAGAGCACATTTTTAACATCTTGTCCTGCCCGGACTGGCCCCAGGGCCACTGCATGGACTATTTCCTGTTTGATTTGTTCAAAAGCTTGTCGTTGCTCAGGACCCCATTTAAAATCATTCTTCTTCCGGGTTACTTGATACAGAGGGCTTACAATTTGACTGTAATCTGGGATATGCATTCTCCAGAAACCCACAATACCTAAGAAAGCCTGTGTTTCCTTTTTACTAGTTGGTGGAGACATAGCTGCTATTTTGTTGATCACATCCATTGGAATCTGACGGCGTCCATCTTGCCATTTTATTCCTAAAAACTGGATCTCCTGCGCAGGTCCCTTGACCTTACTTCGCTTTATAGCAAAACCAGCGTTCAGAAGGATTTGGACTATTTTACTCCCTTTCTCAAAAACTTCTTCTGCTGTGTTTCCCCATACAATGATGTCATCAATGTACTGCAGATGTTCTGGAGCTTCACCCTGTTCCAGTGCAGTCTGGATCAGTCCATGGCAAATGGTGGGGCTGTGTTTCCACCCCTGGGGCAGTCGATTCCAGGTGTATTGGACGCCCCTCCAAGTGAAAGCAAACTGTGGCCTGCACTCTGCTGCCAAAGGGATTGAGAAGAATGCATTCGCTATATCAATCGTGGCATACCACTTGGCTGCCTTGGACTCCAGTTCGTACTGGAGTTCTAGCATGTCCGGCACGGCAGCACTCAGCGGTGGCGTGACTTCATTCAGACCACGATAGTCTACAGTTAGCCTCCACTCTCCATTAGATTTTCGCACTGGCCATATGGGACTGTTAAAGGGTGAGCGAGTCTTGCTGATCACTCCTTGAACCTCTAGTTGACGAATCAGCTCATGGATGGGAATCAGAGAGTCTCGGTTAGTGCGATACTGCCGCCGATGCACCGTTGTGGTAGCAATCGGCACCTGTTGTTCTTTGACCCTCAACAACCCCACAACAGAAGAATCCTCCGAGAGACCAGGCAAGGCAGACAACTGTTTAACTTCCTCTGTCTCCAAAGCAGCTATGCCAAAGGCCCAGCGGTACCCTTTTGGGTCCTTAAAATACCCTCTCCTGAGGTAATCTATACCAAGGATGCATGGAGCCTCTGGGCCAGTCACAATGGGATGCTTTTGCCACTCATTCCCAGTTAGGCTCACTTCTGCCTCCAGTACAGTCAACTCTTGGGATCCCCCTGTCACCCCAGAAATACAAATGGGTTCTGCCCCTCTATAGCTTGATGGTATTAAAGTACACTGCGCACCCGTGTCCACTAGAGCCTTATACTCCTGTGGGTCTGATGTGCCAGGCCATCGAATCCACACCGTCCAATAAACCCGGTTGTCCCTTTCCTCCACCTGGCCGGAGGCAGGGCCCCCCTAATACTCGTCATAGTATCCATTACTCACTTCTTGCATAAAGGACTTGGAAGTTCCTTCAAGAGGATCAGAAGCAAGATCAGGCCTTCTGCTTTGTCTGGGGAACGGCCCACTGGAAACTGGGGCGGCACTTTTCCTGGAGGGATCCCCTTTTGTGGTTGTCCTTCCTTGCAACTCCTGTACCCGTGTCCGCAGGATCGAAGTAGGTCGTCCATCCCACTTCCTCATGTCCTCTCCGTGGTCCCGCAGGTAGAACCACAGGGTGCCTCGTGGTGTGTACCCTCTGTACTCTCTCTCTTGAGTGGGGAAATGCCTGCTTCTAATAGCTGAGATGCTGGCCCATGCAGGTGGGGAGTAGAACATATTCTCTTCAAGTTGCTGGACCTTCCGCGACAGTTTCTCCACAGCTGAGACAAGGGGGGAAGAGAGACTTTCTTCATATCGCCGGAGCCGGCCAGCTACCTCATCCACCGTTGGTCCCTCTTCACCTTTCCATTCCATTACTGCCAGGGAGTTGGCATATGACGATGGTGCGCTCCGTACAAACTTCCGCCACATGGGCCTTGTGCATCGCATCTCATCAGGGTCTGTGGGTAAGTCGGCATTGTCCAAGTCATAATAAATCATCTCCCGCACAGCTAATTCTCTCAGGTACTGGATACCTCTTTCCATGGTAGTCCACTTGCTTGGCTGACATACAACATCCTCACTGAAGGGGTACCTCTCCCTCACGCCTAACAGGAGTCGTTTCCAGAGGCTGAGGGCTTGGGTCTTTTTCCCAATCGCCTTGTCAATGCCGCCTTCCCTAGACAGGGATCCCAGCTGCCTGGCCTCCCTACCCTCTAATTCCAGGCTACTGGCCCCATTATCCCAGCACCGGAGCAGCCAGGTGACAATGTGCTCGCCTGAAAGTCGGCTGAAATCTTTTCGCATATCCCGCAGCTCACTCAAGGATAGGGATCGAGTAATTATCTCTGGTTCTGCTTCTTCCTCCTGCTCTCGTGATGGCCCTGGTTCATCATCATCTCTTACTAAGCGAACTGATTTCTTTGTGTACTTCTTCTTCTGTATGGGGGCAACTGATACCGGCACGGGTTGGTTCTCTGGTTCAGTGGCAGTGGCTACCACGGGGGTTGCAGTAGCCGCAGTGTCTGCCGCAGGGGTTGCACTAGCTGCAGTGTCTGCCGCAGGGGTTGCACTAGCCGCAGTGTCTGCCGCAGGGGCTGCAGCAGCCGCAGGGGCCGCCGCAGGGGCCGCCGCAGGGGCTGCAGCAGCCGCAGGGGCCGCCGGTCTGGTTTCCATCTCTTCCCCTTGAGGGTGCTGCATAATTCTGAGCAGTGCCTGGTAGATACTGGCCAGGGCCCAGCACAGCGCGGTGAGTTGTGCCTCTCTAGAATAGCCACAACATTTTCCCTTCAAATATTCTACCACTTTATCAGGGTCCTGTAATTGTTCAGGGGTGAAGTCCCAGACCATTGGAGGCGAGTAGTTCTCTAGGTACCTGCCCATGCTCTCCCACATGCCATGCCACCCCTGACTATCCAGCCTCGGAGCAGATCTCCGGGTGGTAGTCTTAAATAGTCGCTTAACCCTAAACAAGACCTGGAACGTATTCAGGAGACATAGCACTAGGAACACACAAGTTTGAGTATCCCAAGGATATTCAAGATTCTCAAAAGCTGTCATACCTGACCCGAAGGAGAAAAGGGAGGCAAAAGGGCTGGGGAAACTATTGACAAATTCTGAGAGACGGTGTCCAATGTACGGACAGGACAACAAAACCACATAAACACCCCAAAATAACCGTCTGAACAGTGATGTTATCATATCATAAACAGATATCGCACAGGACAGCAGAATGATAATCCTCATCCCTCTTCCAGACACGGTAAACAGCATCGCAGGGAGTACATAAGCCATATAGGAATTTATGTAACACAGCCATGAGAACAAACCAAGCAACATGATGACCAGTGACTACTTACCTAATAAAATAAATGCATACAAAAAAAAAACCCAAAACCGTTTTTTCCACGTTCTAGTTGGATTCTGTCGTTATGTCAACCCTTCAAGCCCCACGTTGGGCGCCAAAAAGGACTGTCGTGGTTTAGCCTCAGATGGCAACAAAGAACCACGTGCCGCTCGCACGTGCCTTCCTAATACAGGAAGGATCGTAAGAAAAGGCAAGACTCTTGGGTTGGGACAAAGGCAGTTTAACAGGACAGCAAAGGGAACAGGCAAACAACAACAACACGGATAGGGGAATATACAAACGCGATTACGGAACCGCCGCTCGCCGACCGGTCGGACCCGGGACGCCCCAGCCCGCTTTTAAGCAGCAACTTCCTGCCCCCTCCCCCGGCAGCTCAGGGTGGGCGTGGCTCACATGGCATGGAATACCAGGAAAAGTTAACCCTATCCCCACCGGAACCAGGACACGCCCCCAACATCTCCCCCTTTTTTGTTTCTTTAAAGGCAGAACTGAGGCGCGGGTTTAAAGGTCATCATACTCAGTGAGCTGGACAGAACTAACACTAGTGTAAATCTTCGGAGTATCGCCGTTTTGAATAAACCATGTATGTCGAACAACTTTAGTCACCATAGACCTAACACAGGAAAGAGCGCAGCTTAGAATCAAAAGGCCTACCAATATAATAACTAATATGAGTACAGCAGATTGTACCAGGCTCCTAAGCCAGCCCTTTAGCCCAAACCAATCACCCAAAGTACCCAATCCGAAGAAGTCCGTATCAGATCGCACCTTTTGTGAATGCGCAAGGAGTTGTGTAATTTGCTTATGTATCGAAGAAGAGTGGTCCTCTAAGTCCATGCAGCACATTCCGTCAAAATCCTCACAGCCATGTCCATGGGCTAGTAGCAAGAAGTCAATAGCGGCTCTGTTTTGCAGGACTGCATGTTGTACTGTAGACAAGTCTTCAGCCATCTCAGATAGTATGCGGCTGGTAGCATTTGCTTGCTTAACAACCCAACAGGCAATTGCATCTAAGTTTCTGTGGGCTCTCGCTGCTGCCACCCCAGGGGTAAATAGCGAGGCGAAAAAAACCTCCCAGCGATTCCATAGCTTAACATTATCGTCACAGGTATTTTCTAATGCTTGTATTGTGTCACGAGTAAAACGTAACCGCTGTTTTGGGCTTGGATGATAGTGAGGAGTGCCAAGACTAAGCTGTCCAATAGTACACGGGCCTCCTCTAGGGTTAGAAGGGATCCCAGACCAAGCTCTATTTCTGCAAATAAAAAGAACCCCAAGGGGAGCCGCCTAGGGAGCATGGTACCGGGGGCTGAGTGAGTGGCATCTCGAGCAATGCTCAAACACCATTGTTGTTGCCAGAGGGTAGCATTACCAATAGGTGAGATGACGGTCGGTGGAGAATCCTTTACTAAGGGCCCCTGACCATGACCTAAGGCCAATAAACAAACAATGAGAAATATTAAGAGAATCTACTAAGTCAATTTCCTGCGGCTGGGGCCCTATTGGTAATTTATCATCCCAATTATCGTATTTTTCAAAAAGGTCCTTAAGATTTTTCCATGAAAAAGGAAGCCTTCCAGAAATATTGTACTGCTTCCGTAAGGTTGTCATAGAGTTATTAAACAGTAAAAAGGTCGAGTTATTCAGTGGTACCCCTACTAAGCAGGTGATGAAGGGCGAGCTGGGCGTAGCAAGACTGGCACAAAAGCTAGTTGTATTGAGCGACCTGGACAGAGTAACCCAGACATTTTGACGGGGGTCAAAAAGGTGAGGGTGGTACCCTGGCAAAGGATTGGCATGTGTCCAGGCTGCACATATACAAAAAAGTGTTAACAGGATCATAATGTTTGACGGACTCTTCCCCCCACCCCTTTTTTTTTTTTTTTTTTTTGCAATGCTAAATTCTTACAATGCTAACTTCATATATTAGGCAACTGTCACACCATCTATTGGCCAATGTTAACCATCGCTACCATCTCTTACCACAGCGATAGCAGTCGCATAAAACCTAAGGGTCACAATTACCACAGGCGACGCAATGAATATGTTCTACTGGAGTCTCTGCTCTATTGTCCATAAAAGCACTGCATCAGTCCTCCGAATGTTCTTTGGTATGCCGTTCAGGGGATAGCTGTGGATTGGTGTTGTGGCCATCCGATTGTGGTAGGGGTTCACGGAAAGGTCGCACGCTCTTCGCTGGGATCCACCTGGGGCCTCGTTCTGTGGAAACACAAGCATAGCCTCTGCCCCATGTGACAAGGGGGTATGGCCCCAAGACCTTACCTGTCTCAGGGTCGCGGATCAGGACTGGAGCTTTTACGCTGGCTTCAAAAGAAGTGTTTGTGTTAAAGTGGCGAACGATCGGAGGGTTGTTATCTATTAAAGAACAATTTAAATAGTTAAAAACATACAGGGCTTTCTGTAGACGTTCTTCAGGGGTGGCTGTCCCTACTCCCCCTTTCTGTTGTTGTAACAAGCGCTTTAAAGACTGATGAGAGCGTTCAATCAGGGACTGGCCCGTAGGGGAATGTGGGATCCCAGTGATGTGAGTGATCCCCCAAGAGATAAAAAAAGTTTTAAGTGCAGCTGAGATATAAGCAGGGCCATTGTCTGTTTTGATTTGTGCAGGGATGCCTAAGGTAGCAAAAGCACGCAGCAGATGCCTGCGAACATCTTTCGCCGCCTCCCCCACATGGCAGGAGGCAAATAGAGCGCCTGAAAAGGTGTCAATAGAGGAATGGACGTATTTTAATCTCCCAAATTCTGGATAGTGTGTGACATCCGTCTGCCATAATTGCAGGCTTTGTAAGCCTCTGGGATTAACCCCACCTGGTGCCGTAGGAAAAGAATGTTTTTGACAATCAGGGCAGACAGCGATAATGTTCGCCGCTTGCTGAGAAGTGAGGCCAAACTGACGTTTGAGGCCCCCTGCATTCTGATGGAAAAAGGAATGACTAAGCTTAGCTTGTGCAATACGGTCAGGTAAAGCTTGTACCGGCAGAGTGAGCATATCGGCCTGTCGATTGCCTTCTGCAATAAACCCAGGTAAAGAGGTGTGCGATCTAACATGTAAAATAAAATAGGGATGTGTTCGAGAGGTTAAAAGGAAAACAAGTTCCTGCAACAAAGCAAACAAATCAGCATGCGAAGTATGACGCAGCACCGAGGCCTCTGCCCGTTCGACGATGCCTGCAACATAAGCAGAATCAGTAATAAGATTCAGTGGTGTAGACCACTTACGAAAAGCTCGAACAACAGCGGCAAGCTCTACGATTTGAGGGGACCCGGAGACTGTCTCAACGTCTGACTCCCATTGTTGAGAGCGGTCATCCCACCAGACAATCACCGACTTGTGTGTTTTTCCAGACCCATCGGTGAACACAGTAAGGCCTTGGAGGGGCTGGTGACATCTCTTTGGTATGGATATTAAGTTAAAATGAGCATGTAGAAGCTTGTGGGACGGAGGATGTGAGGTTAGTTGACCCGTATAATCTGTTAAGGCAAACGTGAAAGCATCAGACTGTTGGAATAACCATTGTAGGTACATATTAGTTACAGGTAAACAGATAGAAGCAAAGTCCATCCCTGACAGGGCAAGCAAGCGCTGCCGTGCTTTAATTATCAAGGAAGCAAACATTTCATGTTGTGTCCAAATTGTTTTAGTGGGCTGGTTGGGTAAAAAGACCCACTCAATGATTAATAAGGGATCAGGGTTGTTAGGGTCCCATTGAAAAATCAAAGCATATGGCTGACGTGCAGGGTTCAAAATAATTAAATTGAAGGGCAATTCAGGCGCACAGCGGTGTGCTTGCCGTAAGGCGATGGCTTTCGCTACTTTTTGTAATGAGGCAGCGGCTTCAGGACCAAGTCGACGAGGGGAGTGTAAATCGGAATCTCCCTTGAGGAGTTCAAACAAAGGGCTTAAGTCTGAATTGGAGATTCCTAGCAAGGGTCGGACCCAAGTAATGGTCCCTAATAATTTTTGAACATCGTGCAAATTTTTAATGTCGGCCTGTATATGCACAGGTTGGGGAACTATCGTCTGGGTCCTGATGCGCCAACCCAAGTAGGTCCAAGGGGGCATTTTCTGGACTTTTTCGGGCGCAATACAGAGGCCTGCCGAATTGACAGCGGCCGTGACAAGGGCTACGGCCTTTTCCATGAGCTCAAGGTGAGGCGCAGCCATCAAGATATCATCCATATAATGATATAACAGAACTTGAGGCAACGCAACCCTGACAGGGCTAAGTACCTTAGCGACATACCATTGACAAATTGTCGGGCTATTTTTCATTCCCTGTGGCAGTACAACCCACTGATATCGTTGCACAGGGGCTTGCATATTGACACTTGGGACTGAAAAAGCAAATTTGGCAGCGTCATCAGGGTGTAGTGGAATGTTAAAAAAGCAATCCTTAAGGTCAATAACGGTGAGATGCCAATTGCGGGGGATCATAGTTGGAGAAGGGAGCCCTGGCTGCAGAGCTCCCATATCTACCATAGCATCATTGATTCTTCTGAGATCATGGAGCAGGCGCCACTTGCCAGATTGCTTCTTAATAACAAAGACAGGTGAATTCCAAGGACTAGTAGTAGGTACTATATGTCCTTTTGCTAATTGTTCCGTAACCAGTTCTTGGAGAGCGCGAAGCTTTTCGAGTGGTAGGGGCCATTGATCTACCCAAATGGGTGTCTGAGTTTTCCAAGTCAGTTTCAGGGTGTCGCGCACCTCAATGGCCCCCCCTAAAAATGCGACTGAATGGAAGTTCCCCATTGTGATAGCACATCACGTCCCCATAAGACCATAGGAACAGGCAGCACAAAAGGCTTGACGGAAGCCACTCGTCCTTCTGGGCCTTTGATTTGGATCAATTCGGAGGATTGGTGGCTTCTACCAACTCCTCCGATTCCGGCTAGTGCCTGAGGCACAGCTGCCAAAGGCCATTGTGGAGGCCACTTCACCTGTGAAATTACGGTAACATCGGCCCCTGTGTCAATAATCCCATTTAGGATTACTTGCTGAGTGCCGTGAATAAGAGTACATTGACAAAGTGGTCGCTTCTGGGAAATGGACTGTACCCAGAGAATCTGTGGATCCCCAGTAGATCCAAAACCTGCTTGTCTTTGCTGCGGAGGTGGGTGAGGCGAAAGAGAGCTTGCGTTCTGCGGGATCAGTAGTAATTGTGCAATGCGGCTTCCTTTGGGTACTGTGCAAGGGGGAAATGGGGTCCAGGCCATGATTTTAATTTCCCCAACGGTATCCGCATCAATTACTCCAGGCAATACAAAAAGTCCGGCTAAGGTAACTGATGATCTCCCTAATAGTAGCCCTTGTGTTTTCGGGGGTAAAGGACCTGAAACATTAGTTGCTAATAAATGAACAGAGGAATCAAGCAACGTTACTGCGTGTGAGGTTGCCAGGTCCAATCCGGCGCTACCGGCTGTTGCTGGGCGAAGACTTGTGGCGAGGTCACACCCATCTGCATGGCTCGATCCACCGGCGACGATACTTGTGTCTGTGCGCGTCGCTGCCCCGCGCTCCGCAAGCGGTTTCCCTGTATCGGCTGCCCTTGAAAATTATACTTAGAACGACATTGATTAGCATAATGACGCCCCTTCCTGCATCGGGGACAGATCCCAGGGGCTTGGGCTTTAGCCCCCCATTAGAAGCGAGACAATTTCGTTTGATATGGCCTGGTTTACCACAACCGTAACAATTTCCTCCCCCAGACATGCCTCTCATAGCTGCGAAAGCAGCTGCCATCGCTTCAAATTTATGGTCCACAGTACCGATACGATTACAAGCCTCTACCATTTCAACCAAAGTCGGAGCTGGGTTAGGGAGAGATTTAAGGAATTTTTTACAGTCGGCGTTAGCATTTTCAACTGCTAATTTTAATAGCAAAATTTCTCGAGCTTCGGTATTATCTATTTGGCGTTCTAAAGCTTGCTTAAGTCTATCAATGAATTGCATGTACGGCTCCCGAGGTTCCTGCGTAATAGAGGTGAATGCCTTTTGAGGTTTACTGGAATCGGGTATTTTAAGTAAAGCCTTTTTTGCTTCTTCGCGGATCGCTTCCAGGGCCTCTCGTGGACAATCTCGAGCCTGTGCCGCTGGATTAGAGTGCTGACCCGTACCCATAAGGTGCTCCATGGTCAGTGCGGCAAGAGCAGCATTATTATGACCCACGTAGCTGGTGAGGAGAGTTTGAAGGCCCCCCCTCCAGTGCGACTCCCACAGGGAATACTGGGAAGGGGTTAATAACAATTGCGCTAGCGATTTTAAATCATGGGGAGTCATAACATACGTATCAAAGACAGAAGACAGGCTCGCAAAATATGGGGAAGAGAGCCCATGTTCTGTGACGGTACGGCGCAGCTCTTTAATCACCGGGAAGGACAAAGCCTTCCACTGCACTCCCCGGCCTTGATAAATAACAGGGGCGACTATCGTTCGCGCTATTTCCAAGTCACCTTCTTTTAAAGCTTGACGTCTAATATTCGCCCACGTATCATGAGGGTCAGGGGGGGTACAAGTCAGGCTCTTTATCAGGATCAACGGGCCCCGGGTCAAGCGGATCTTCCTCAGGAGGGTAGCCTGCGGCACAGACCTTTAAGGGTCCGGGCGACTTAGCACGTCGCGGAGGTAGCGGAGGGGGAAGCAAAGGCGGAGCTGATGAAGGTTCCCCCTTAGTATCTGGAGAGTCTTTATGGCCCTTTTTCTGTGCCTTAATAGCCTCAAAGATTATTTCTCCACCACGGAAGCAAACGCTGAGCCTCGGCATTCCCTGACGTCGCTAAGTCCCACAACTTTACCCCCACATCGTCCCAAAGTTCCCGTGTAAAAATACTGGAGGCCGTAACAGTGGGGATCTTCATTTGTACCCACTTAAGCATAATCTTTAAGTCCTGCCCGGAAATATCTTTTTTATGTTTCCGGAGGAGCGTTTTCATAACTTTATATACATCTCTCTCTGCGGGGGACATCTGATTCCCCATGTTTCCCACAGCTCACCTCTTAAATCCAGAGGGATTCCTGGCCAGTTCCTGCTTCCTTTCAGCAGCTCATTCAAAGTTCCGTGGGACTCGCAGCAAGCCGCTCAGCTAGGCGGTTCACCACCCCATCACGTCGGGGTCACCAATTTGCCGCGATTGAGAGACGGGACGCTGCTTGATGCAAGCAAGATGTCAGTTCATTAGACGCGTTGGAAGGCTTTTTATACAGCTACTTAACAGTTACATAAATTACACAAATTCTATCATTTCTGATTGGCTTAGCTCTAAATGTTTCATTACAATAATCCCTCCTACCTGCGGTTTCGCTACATGCTAGAAGCTACAGTTTTGGAATGTGCTAAAAGCTACAGTGATAACTTGTTGCCTACTCCCTACTTCTTCAAGGTTATTTATGTCAGACCTGCAAGGCCAGTTGTTCCCTGGCTCCTCAGATTTATTTGTCTCAGGTCTGCAAGGTCGGCATACCCTCGAATTTCTTGCATACTCGTACTTTTCTGCTAGCCGCCCCCAACACAGGGCTTTCTCATTTCTAAAATAAATACTCACTTACTCAACCCCAAAATACTCAGTACATCTCCAAAAAGAAGAACAAACACTGCAGGGATGAATGCGGCACGTTGAGGGCCTGGATCCCAGCATGCCGTCTTTTGTGCAGGTTTGAACGGTTTTTTAACCACCACACCCCCCGCCCAACTTCCAGACATTTTGGGGCCGTGAGCCGCCTCTTTTGGGGGAACTCCGTGTAACCCCCACATGCCCCCCTCGCCTGCTCCTCCCCCGTGGGGGCCAGGGGATGGAGAGCCGGGGAGAGAAGAGGTGGACGGAGGGGGAATGGCGGGGGCGGCTGAGCCGGCAGGACCTGCCCATCCCAGCCACCGCCGTCTCGCCCAAGCAGGCCTTCGCCGCCAGCCAGAGCGGCCTGGGGTATCGGCGAGCCGTCCTGGTGCCGGAGAACCTGGACCAAACGCTCTTCTTGCACCAAAACTTGCATATTTTAGAATCAATCATGAACAGCAACAAGGCGCGGAGCAGGAATCTCCATGCCCAGCCATTCCGGGGGTCGGCGGGGGTTTAAATCCAGACCCATGGCGGGGATTTGGGACGCCGAGTATTTTGCCAAATTCCTGCGGTTTTGGCATCGCTTTGGCAGCGAGGAGGCGTGAACGTGCCGCCGCCTCCCGGCACTTGCTCTCTCACCCCGCCTCCGGAGCCAAACTACTCAAAATTCATCCCTTTCTATGGAATTAAAATATCACTCAGCGCTGCAACTTCCCACCTCTTTTTCTTTTTTGAAAAGGAAACAGCCCCCAGGGTTTTTTGGTTAAAAACTCCCAGTCCTCCCAGCTGGCAGGGCTGCTGCTGACTCCGGCCTCACTGGGAGGCCCGTCTTCGATTTCGGGAGGCAGCCGGTTTCCCTTTGGAATCGTTAAGGGCTAGAGAAAAACGTTACTCTGAGGTCTATTTTTAAAAATACAAGCCTTGAGAAGCCAAAGGAGAACGTTCCCACCCACCTTCTGCTTTGGGGAAAGGAGTTTGTGGAGGCCCAGACCCGAGCATTGGGCCTTTCAGGAGAAAAACGGAACCAAACTATAGATTTTTTTTTTTCTACTGGACGTGAATATTCTGCAAAACTTAAACAAACTCATTCATGAATCTGGTGGCCCGGAAACAAAAAAAATCAGCCTTTTTTATACTGTCAGTAGAGACAAGACACCTTTCTTCCCATTTCCTTCCTTCAACTAATCGAACCCTCCATGCTCCCTCCCAACCGCCACGTTAATTTATGCAAATAAGCACCAATTAATAAAATAAACACGCAACGGGTGCTTTACATATGATCGAGACACCTCATGGCCACCCAACAGCTTTAACCACCCCAATTCTGCTGCCCCAGAACCAGAGGAACGAGTTTTAAATCATTGAATTATCGCGCAAAGAGCTAGAGCACGGCAAGAACTTTAAAACTGATGAACCAAATTTAATAAGTAAACAAAAAACCACACGTGAAAACTAACCTTACCTCTATCAAAAGGGTGCTGCAGTCCACATCTTAAACGCTGCACACGACCATCAGGGAAAAACGTTGTTAGATATGATGAACGTTTTGGGGCGATTTCCCCTATTCCCTCTCTTTTTAGAGCGGGGGCGACAGCGTGTTCTCGAATCCTCAAAGCCCAGCCGCTGCCCAGATGCGGAGAAAAAGGTGGGGTTTTTTAAGAGAAACGGTAAAAACTGGCCTCGTGGTTGGTTTGGTGTCAGTTCCCGGGTGTTATGGGAGGAGGTCAGCGGAATGCGGGGGGTTTGTGGCTTCGCCACCCTTTAAAAACGCTCCCGGGGACCTTTTAAACATCTTGTGGGCGATGGAGTCTCATATGGGCGTTTCTCCCCTGGATCTTCTCAAACACCCTGAAAGTTAGAAAAGAAAGGGATTTTTAAGTCTTTTCTTTTTTTTTTTTAAATTTGTTAGACCAAGCTTCGTTATTCCTACTTTTGGGAACTCTTATGCTTTGCTGCATAGTGTGACAGAATTTTGGACGTTGGTGGTTCAACAAGGCAGATCGTGGGGGATTAAAATAGTAGAATTAATTGTGCGATCGCTTAAAACGAGGTTGAATTGAAACTCGAGGCATTTTGCTTGGCGTGAGTGAGTGGAGTGGGGAAGCCTCAGGCTGCAAATCCCTACGAAACTTGAGGGTTTTTTGGTCAAAAGGGAGAAACGCTGTGATTCTTGCACAAGGAGGGTCCTTTCTGAACCTCAGGGCTCGGTGGAGGGCCTCCCCGACTCTGAAAACACTGATTTTTTGGGGTTGAAAGCCAAATAAAACCGCCAAGTGGCCCCAGGGCAAGGGGAATCCTCAAGCTGCCCTCCCCCTCTGCCCCCCTCGGGTCGTTTTCGAGCCTCAAAACAGCCGGGATTTAGAAGAAAAATGAAGAGCTGACCTTCCACACTCGCCGCAGGGGAAAAAACCCGGATCTCCGGCGCTGCCGTCCCAGCACCAGGAAGGACCGGGATCGGTGGAGGAGCTGCCATCGCTGTTGCGCTTCTCGACTCCCCGGCTTTGGATTTTCCTTGGGCATGACATGGCGCCTCTTCTTTGTGCTGCAAAGGGCCTGTAAATCAGATGAAAAATAGCTTGAAACAGCTGCGGGCGGCAAAAGAATTAGAGTTTTTTGCGACAGCAGTACCGCGTTTTACCAGCCCAACCCCACCCGGGTGGACTCTGAAAACTAAACAGTCGAAGAAAAACACTTTAGTTCGACTGGGAGAACCAGACCTTGAAAGAAAAACTGTATTATTTCTCTATTTTAAGCAGAAAGCGCTTTCCTCCCCAAAAATCTATCCAAAATGTGGAATTCTGAAGCAACAAAGTGGCGCGGCCGCCCCATTTCTACCACCAAAAAATGACAAATATTTCTGTGAACCAAATCCGCTGTTGAGACACGGTTTTAGTCTGCATCTGCTGGGAGGAAAACCAGGAGCCATTTAATAAGGGAAACGCGGCAGTAAACTATCCAAGGGGCAAATTGACGAGGATTCTCTCCCCCAGCGCACAAGCAAGCTGAAGTGTTTGAAGCAGACGTTTTGTGGACGTGCTACAGCGACAGAAAGAACGCAGCATTTAGTATTCCTCCCCTTCCTCCTCTCTCTCCCCTTCCACTGAATCCACCCCCAGCTCCTCATAATCCTTCTCCAGGGCAGCCATGTCCTCCCGGGCCTCTGAGAGCTCCCCCTCCTCCATGCCCTCCCCCACGTACCAGTGCACGAACACCCGCTTGGCATACATCACGTCAAAGTTGTGGTCCAGGAGGGCCCAGGCCTCGGCAATGCCCGTGGTGTTGCTCAGCACACACACAGCGCGCTGCACCTTGGCCAGGTGCCCCCCGGGCACCACCGTGGGCGGCTGGTAATTGATGCCCACCTTGAAACCTGTGGGGCACCAGTCCACAAACTGGATGCTACGCTTGCTTTTGATGGTGGCGATGGCGGCCTTGACATCCTTGGGCACCACGTCCCCGCGGTACAGCAGGCAGCACGCCATGTACTTGCCGTGCCGCGGGTCACACTTCACCATCTGGTTGGCCGGCTCCAAGCAGGCGTTGGTGATCTCGGCCAGCAACAGCTGCTCATGATAAGCCTTCTTGGCCAAGATGACGGGGGCGTAGGCAGCCAGTGGGACGTGGGTGTGAGGGTATGGCACCAGCTTGGTCTGGAACTCCGCCAGGTTGACACTGAGGGCCCCATCGAAGCGCAGGGAGGCCGTGATGGAGGACACGATCTGGCTGACGATCGTCCCAGCCAAGGGGGACGAGCTGGGGGACCCCCACCCCACCTCTGCCCTCGGCAGCAGGGCCAGGACAGACCCTCCACGCAGAGAGAAGGGGCCTGGCGCGGATTTCATCTCGAGCCCTCTTCCTCAGCCCAAAGCCACACAACTCCCTCTCTTTCTCAGCCCCCAAACCAGCCACGCCAGCCCCTTTGCCAGCCCCGCCAGCAGGAGTCCCACTCTCCCTGGCAGGCCCCAAACCAGCTCCCCCCTCTGCTGCCTCTGCCCCTCTGCAGCCCCCCTGGGCAACACTGAGGGAGCGCAGCCACCCCACAGCACCCCAAACCCCCCAGGACATAGGCACCCCGCGGGGAGCCGGGCCCAGCCACCCCCCTCACACCCGCCAAGGCCCCCCCTCAGGCCCCCCGTGCCCCCAGCCCCACTCAGGGCCCTCCCGCCCCACCCCACCACCCCTCGGGGCCGCCCACTCACCTTGATGCGCTCCAGCTGCCTTACCATGTGCTTGCGGGAGCCCTGCGGGCCTGGCCCGACCCACCACCCGTCCGCCGAGCCACGCTTTCCCCCCAGACCATCCCGCATTCATTTCCAGGCGGCCGCCGTTTTCCCCCGGCCCCCTCAGCTTCCGGAGCGCCCTGGCCCAGCCCGGCTCAGCTCCAAGAAGATCAGCCAGATGCAAAAGCTACCACCACCGAGCACCAAGTTCTTCAGAATGTTGTGTAGAACGTAGAAGGCCGGCAACGCTCCATGACAGCGCTTCGCCGGGCATTTCGGCACATTTCTAGCCAACTTTGGTTCAAAAAGCCTGCCGTTGAGGACTGGCCGAGCCACTGAGACAAGGTCAACGTCAGCTGGAAGGGCCTACGCAGCCTGGGCCTTGCACCAACCACACGCTGACTCCTCAACAGGGGTTCCCTTGTCCCCGCTTTTCCCAGAGTTTGCTCTTCTTCCAATGGCTGGGCGCACATTTTAGTCTTTCATCAGCCAAAACCCCCCAAATCCCTGGCCATTCTGCCCGGAAGGTATCAAAAAAAACACCCGAGAGGTAAATCATTCCGCCAAGACCATCCTTTAGCCTTTCTTGCCATCCTCAAGTATTTTGAATTGCGCATTTCTAACGCTTAGATTAAGTTTATACCCCAAACAATGTCGCACAATCAAATCAGGTCGTGGGTTTAGGAGGAACTTAAACCGCAACTCCAAAGTGATTAACAGGTTAAGTATTTCCCATAAATTCCACCAACAGGCCCCTGGAACCTTTACCAAGTCTGTTACCAATAGTGTTAATTACCACCAAACCCATTCCTGCTGCGTTATCTGAATAGAATTGGGGGTATTTTAAGGGAGGTGTGATGCTGAGCGCCTAAAGTGGTGACCGGTGGCTCACAGAAGCCATTCCAGCACGGGATTTTTGCTGAATACACTCAAAAATCACTAAAATCACCACCCACCTCCTTCCCTGCTGGCAAATTCGTTGTCATGGATGGTACCAAGATGTTTACCAGTAACTATTTTTGAGAAAGAAAATAATTTGCAGCTTTAAAATCAGTTATGACAGGAAACTAGGACAAAACATAGAAATAACCTTGTAGTTTTCAGCCCCCCCAATCCTTCTCTCTTTGTCTCAGAAAGAAAGACCAAAAAAAAGTCAAAAATGCACCTTTCTTACTTTAAAAACTAGGACTTGATTTCAGTTTAGTTACACCTCAGTAAATCTGTGCAAATGTGTGGAAGTTCTCTGAAACGTTGAGGCCACTCGTCGTGTTGAGTACTATTTATCCTAAGTTCTAAATTCAAAGTTGCCCCTAAGTGATACAAACCGTGTTAATTTGTGACATGAAACGGGAGAAGAAAGCTTTGCACTCTATTTTGATTTCTTTCTCATTGGAAATAATGCCATGAGCCATCTTCTTGAGTATAAGCTCTGTTTCTACAGATCTGAATAAAAGAGCCCTCAACCATAATCAGTTCACAAACGGAGTTGAGACCGGGCAGCATTTCCAGCTAAGGCAGTTCCAAGCAAACAAAAGAGACGAAGAGACGTTACAGGACACCAGCAGGGAAGGGGCTTAAAAAGAGGCCTCTTTGGTTGTCCCAGTGCTGCTGGAGCGTTCCTCTTCTTTTCTTAAAACAGTCGTTTTTCTCCGTTCCTCCTCGAAAATAACTTTTAATTGCTCCTACCCTCTGAAGAGTGTGACTGCTGCAGAATTAACCACTGTGATGAGTCCCTCTCTTAGGCTGAGCCCAGCCTCAGTGTCTGGGGTCGCTCCTGCCGTGCCGTGTCTCACCTGTGCTGCGCTGCTCCCTGCGTTTACTTCTGAGGGGTTCTGGTGCTGCAGCGAAGGAAGGTGCTCTGGGGAGCCATGGAAAGCAGAAACACCGTAGGGAGGTTGGGAGCATGGGAGGAAGCAGTCTAGGTGACACCACTTTTCATAGTCCTCAGAAAGAAAGCGAGGAAGCTTTCTGTCCTGTTAAAATCTTAGCTCCTGGTTGAACCTGCTTCCTGCTTTGCTCTCCTCTGTGACCAGGTGCAACCCCGTGTGCAGTATCTCTTAGCCCAAAGACAATGCTGAGTTTGGGCTCTTGCCCTGGGAATCAGAGGAAAAAGTTCTTTTCCTCCTATTTGCAAGCCACTTAGTTCTCATCTCCTGCGGTTGGTCGGTGGCGGACGGTGCAGGCGAGCGGTCGGCATGAGGCACCTCCTGTTGGTGCTGCTGCTGCTGGGTGCCGTGTGGGCGGACGACAAGGAGGAGGAGGAGGAGGACATGGGCACAGTGGTGGGCATTGACCTGGGCACCACCTACTCCTGCCAGGAGTTGACAAGGTTGCCCCAGGCAGATAGACCAGGGTGGGCCGTAGAACCGATGGAAGTCCTGAAATATTGGTGGAGTTTTCACCAGCCGACTCGCTTACGCTCTCGGGAACGGCTCGCCCGTGCAGGGCGTATGGCTGGCTGTTCGTTGTTTGTCTATAAGATCATGGTTGATCAGGAGAAGGAGCTGAGCCAAAATCTATAGGATGCTCTGTAGGAAAATGAGGAACTTCAGGGTGAGCTCTTGTTGCAAAGGCAAACTTTTATGTCAGTCGTAAGTGATGAAAAAAAAAAAAGAAAGAAAAAACAAAAAAAAAGAAAAAAGAAAACAAAAGAAAAAAAAGAAAAACGAGAAAAAAAAGAAAAAAGAAAAAAAAAGAAAAAAAAAGAAAAAAAGAAAAAGAGAAACCCAAACAGGAACAATTAGACGGGGAATGTGCCACATTAGCACAAAAGTATGCCATACGCGCTACGAGAAAGCAGCAGAAAAAGAGAAATAGGACACCTGATTCAAAGCAGTACCATAGAGATATGTTTTTGTTTTTTTCCTATATGTTATTGCATGCCCTGGTAAATTACTCTGTGTTATACCCTGCGAGACTAAATGGACCCCAGCACCCCTCTGCACAATACCCTGCGGCTCCAGGATAGCCCAATTGCTGTATTTTGGTGCCTGTCCCCCGAAAGTTGTTCAAACACAAAGGGGGAACCGAGGCTTTGGCTCAGCCAGGAACCCACAGATACTACGGACGCAATCCGTCAGTGCTGGCCGACCATTGATGCAGTGCACATTAACGATGCAAGGAAAGATCCTGTTTGCATGAGCGGTATTCCGGACAACGGAGCGGATGTCAGAGTCATCTCTAAAGACAGATGGCCTGTGAACTGGCCGTTAGTACAAATGGGGAAGGCATTAATGGGCATTGGCGGGAATGCTTTGCCTTTACAGAGCAAACACATAATTCAGACCCAGGGGCCCGAAAATCGTGTTGCCTCAGTCCGTCCTTTTGTGTTAACTACGCCAATTACTTTATGGGGCTGAGACCGTAGGAGCCAATGGGGAATACAGATTGGGTCACATTTGTCTTAGGGGCCACTGAGGTGCAAGCCACCTTAAACTTAACCTGGAAATCTAATAACCCTGTTTGGGTGGAACAGTGGCCCTTGTCACGCGAAAAGTTGCGCCACCTTCATCAGCTAGTTGAAGAACAGCTCCGAGAAGGCCATATAGTCCCAACGACCAGTCCATGGAATTCGCCTGTGGAATTCGCCAGGTCTAAGTTACCCTGAAATTTTGATTTTCACCTTACTAATGTACTGGGAATGTTGTGATCTGCGTGAGCATTTAGATAAAGCCTATAATTGCAGAAGTGAAGCTGTGGAGGCATTCTTTCGGAGCCTCAAGGAAGCTGTTCACGGTAGAAACCAGAACACGTAAAAGTCACAGCAGAAGAAGCCTGCACATAATAACCTTACAGCCTGTGAAAGCCAAGGAGTGCCATTACAAGTAAAATACCAGGATTTTTTACTCCAGAGAACAAGATTGCTGTGCGCTTTGAAAAACCAAACCAAACCAAACCAAACAGCTTGCTTCAGCGGAACCTAGGGTTTTTTGCAATACAGGGGATCAAGTATTAACTGAAGTATTCCACGTAATGGTTACGAGAATGTACATGCTGCAAGACTGAACTCCTATTAGCAGCAATATCCTGCCAGTACTATTCATGCTGACTAGTACTCTACTTCTTGAGTAAATCAGCAATTTTTATGAATACCCCGAAAGGTAAATACAAGACAAACTCTGTTCTGCACTCCTTCGGAGCAAAGATGGAAGGTGGCAGCTGAATGATAACACACTTTAAATGATGATGACAAAAGAACTTCTGTTGAAGGATAACGCTATCTGTATCAGGAAGATGGAACACGACCCATTCAGTACAGATTAGACAGTGATGGCCAATACCTGAGCGTGACTGAATCTCCTCAGGATAAGGCAGTTGGAACTTCAAAAAACAAATGAAGTCTCCCCAGTTCTGAGGCTTTGTGGGTACTTCTTTTACTCCTGATATAATGCAGAACAACCTCAAGAACACTCCAGTTAAAGATTAAGAACACCTATAGCACTCTGGGCAATTAATTACATAGAGGAAGAAATACCTCTGCCAGGCCCTTTTTCCTCCTGCCTGTTATCTGTGATTCATTACGGAGAAGGGCTTAGGACGGCTTCTCAGAGCTGCCCACTGCTACACAGCTCCTTGGGAAAAGGAGAACTAACCCCCCCAACACGCTCAACAGGGTGAGGCAGCTGTAGCTAACAATCTGCCCACAATACTTTTAATAGTGTCTATTGAAATGAGCGTAAGGCGGCAGTTAAATACAGTTCTTTTACAAAGTACCAAGCTTGCAGGAGGTACAACGTGCAGCCCCAGGAAATACAAAGCTCTTAAAGCAACGGCAATGTTCCTAATGTAACCCTACAAGTCGACCTCTGTGCAGTATGAAAATAAGAGAACTTGGAGAAAAATACATAGCCAGGGCGCACCGGAAAACAAGATGTTGCATTGTTATTAAGATGTGTTCTGCTGCTTGGTCTGCACTGAACACACAAGCAACTGCCCTCAGTGTCATGTGAAACTCTGTTTTTAAAGATCTAATGAACCAAGAAAGACAGTAATTCCACTGGGCAAAAAGAGAGTTTTGCAAAATCTGACCGTGAAAACTTTTCAAATGTTTCCATTTTCCAGCTGTTCACTGACAAAAGACGTGAGGCCTGCCACTCAGCCAAAACTTGCAAAGAATAGGCAAAAAAATGAAATAAAATACAGCACATATAGAGAAAAGATATCTTAAAAAACTGCTGGAAAGTTCACCTACCCATTTTAAAAGTGAATCATCTTCCAAAGTATTGTGATTGGATAAATTACGGTAAGAGCTAGTATGATGGTCCAGTATGTCTATATTCTTAGTATTATTACGCTAAGAACTCGTGTAGTGGTCCAGTAACATTACATTAATATTTTGGGCTTAAAATAGTCAAACTGAAATATTTGACTTATAAAAAAGGTGGAATAAAATTGAAGTTCTTTCACTGCCCTCCACTCAAAGAAAACAGCAGCAAGTGAGTATACGGACCTGTATTCTATTCCTTTCAGATCATGTAAACATGTCACACCTTCAACTCGCCTATTATGTTAAGTACTGACTACCATCAGAAAATGTGAGCAGGATTACTCTAAACTTGTGTCTTACCAATAAAGGGGACATCAATTTCGAATCTATACATAGAGGAGTATATGAACAACTACATGAAGAAAACAACCCAAACAGATTTAGTCTTTAATGGAAGAAAAACCTCCAACCCAACCAAGCCCGAGAAAAAATATCTGCCTACTGAAGAAAATAGTCGCTAGAATCAGTGACACATGTCACCTTCCCAATCACGTAACATTTTTGACTACAACCACATCAAATCCTATTGACTCAAGATTGGGTTAGGTGTATCACACCATCTTACCTGCAGTCCATCTTGGTATTGAACAGCTGCCTGCAGAGCTTCAACAAGCTTATCTGCCCGTTCTTTCCGTGTTTTGCTTAAGGCATCCCAGGCAGAATTCAGCTGCAAATAGGTGAAATTTACTCCAGTGGACAAAAGAATGTTACTGCTGTATAATGTGCGTTCGCTAATTATTCACTCATCAATAACACCAATAAACTAAGCGTGAATAGTTCATATTAATTCCATGTTAAAACTCTTGTTCTCCTTATCACTGCATAGTTACTTTCCTTCAGAACACACTCGACGTTCTGGATGACAAAAGCTGTAAAATTCAATACTGATTATTGAATAGTTTTCTTAACCTACGGATTACAGTCAATATGGGAAATAGTATTATTAAATCATTTGGAACTGCATCCTTATCAAAAAGGTAGCTTAAAAGAAACATACACTGCTGAACACTGGAGAAATTGTCAGTACTCTGTAGTCATCCAAGCAGGATTGTCTCAGTCAAGATGTTGCACTTGGCATAAACCAGACACGTTTCAAATTTATTCTAGCATCCCTATTGCAAAAAAGAAGCCATCTGTTACATTAATCAGTGACTCTTTCACAAAAAACCTTTCTGTCTTTTACAGAACTTTTAACCCATAAATCAATAAAATAAAATTCTCTATACATTCTAAACTAATACGAGCCAAGATCCATTTACTTGAAAAGCAAACCTTATGTTATCATAAAAGCTTCAGGGGTATCTTACATTTGCCACAAAAAGTTTATTTTCAAAATTTGTTGGGGGCAGGGAGGGGATGGGATATTTCCCATACCTCATCTATACTCTTGTTGACAACAGGTTTGTCAGGCTCTCCACAAGCAGCTCTAAGTTCAGAGCCAAGGCTCAGAACTGTTGCTAGTTCCTCTTGTAGTCCATCAGTTTCTTCTTTAGCAGCCTACAAAGAGAAAAAAATTCAATGCCGCTAACACTAAATTTAATAATCTATGTACAGCTTGTTTTCAAGAGAGGACATGGCAGGATTCGGCCTGTGGTTTCTTTAAAGTCCCTTGGACTCACAATCTGACGCTTCAAACACAATCATCCTTTTGCAGGGTCAGAGTGAAATCAACTGACATCAGTCTAAATTATAACAATGGCTTATGATGTCATTTTGCATGAGATGAAAAAAAAATAAACAGGAAGTTTTCAATTAGATTTCTTTAATCAGAGTGATTTCTTTTTCAGAGGTTGTCAGTCAACCCTCAAATCTTTAACTATCAGCATGAATAATTACAGGCTTAGAGCATAATACATAGCGCAGGATACATGCGTACACCTTTCATTTAGATGTTCCCTATTACTCAGGGAATCTAAAGTACGTATAACTTTTAAAAGTCTCAGTGACGTGCTTATTATATACACGTTTATAAGCAGATATGCAAATATAAGGACAGGCACATGTTGCATGCTCATTGCAATTCAGAACTGGTACACGTTATTTACCACAGACTCTTGAGATATCACTAGAGTAAATTTCTACACAATTATCCCTCTTGGTTTCTAAAAAGATAGCCTCCTGTGGTATTTCATAGTAATTCTGTCTTTTCTCCGCATACTGTAAATAAAATAAGTCAACAAAATACTTTCTACTGACCTCAGCATCTTCTTGCTCTTGCGTGACTACAGACGGGTCAACTCCAGGTCCCTCCAGTTCTCCAATGAGCTCCTGAGTATCTTTAATAGTAGCTGCAAGAGCCACGTGACTACACCATAACTTCGCGGCTAGTTTCATTACATCCAACAATTTGGCCTCCCTCTCCTCAGTCAAGCTCCAGATGTCTTCCCAAATGAGGACCATTTGGTCTAGTTTATCTTGAACAGCTAAACAACAGAGGAACTAGATTACTACCTTGGCAAACGATTCTTGGCCATAAATCTCTCTACAGTTCTACAGCAGAAACATATGGGTATCTTTTAAAATTTAGACTGTAAAATTGTTTCCTTACAGCACTCCTTATAATCTTAAGTGGAAACAGCCACCATAACTCTAAAAAATAAAACAACGGTCATATCCACGATGAATTATTTTAAACAAATACTTTGCTTTTATACATCTTCTCCAGCTTCTCCAGGAGAACACAATCCCCGGATCAGTGGTCATCAGAAATGAAGATTTTTATATGCTGCAGCTTGCTGCATTTCCACTACATGAAACTTTCCTCCCTCTATTACCTTTAGCAGATATATCCTTATCGACTCCTTCTGAGCGAGCAATCATTTCCTTCCCTCTCTGTTTAAGCGTCTCATACACCAGCTGAAGTTTTTCCAGATCCACTGACACGTTCTTATTTTCACTGATTTGCTCTTTAATCTTCTCAACCTCTGCTGAGATTGAAGGTGGCTGCCTCAGACGTTCAACTATGCCCTTCAGACTCTCAAGAGTTGGATCTGTCTTGTCATGAAACTGGTAGGGTGGTAAAGGACAGAAAAAAGTGGCAGAGAAATTAGGAAAAAAAAAACCAACTGAAAAATGGCATTTGAAATTCTCTTGGAAAAAGCTACTTTAAAATTAACATATTTAACATCTCTAGCCAACATATGTATGTGCCACTTGCAATACTGCCCTTCGTGGTTCTTCCCCTCTTTCAATATCTAAATTACAAAAATGACCTTGCAAAATGGTACTTCCTCTCAGATGGAAGAATTTTACTATGAAGTCTGGTTTCGGTCCTGAGACATTCCATCTGAAGATGGAGAGCCATGACTCATCGGCTCTTTCATGAGCCATTTCATCATTTTAGCAAGCTGTTTACCTGAGTAGTGTATGCATACTTTTTCATATCAGGACCAATATACTGGCATATAACCACTGGTTAAGATTCGATATGTAGGGTCATTCAAAAAGACGTTTGTTAGTGCCCAGGCGATGCTTGTTACTGCAGTAAAGGAACGTTACTTTCTGCAACTAAAAGCACACAACGGCGTGTGTTATGTTGACCCACAGTTGACTGAGCCCAGGGAGGTGTCCAGAAACTCAATTACAGCTCTGTAACATGATTCCATAGGTTAACATGTAACATGGCTCCACAGGTTATGTGGTGCCTTTGATGCGGAGTGCAACTTAAAATAATTTAAAACCTGAAGAGTTAAATAATTCTTCTTCCAGGACTGTCTAGACAAACACTGACGTAAACCATCGTAGTGCAGAGCCCTAATAATATATATTTATGTATCTTGATAAAAAAAGAGATTATATAAAATTACATTCCGGGCGTTACAATGTTTTGCTTTGCCATCTGCATATACCTTAATGTACAGAAAATGAACCTTAATGTATTGCGTAAATAATTAAGCATTTTCTCAACATCTGATTATACTCTACCTGTTACCAAAGAATGCATTTTTATTCTTGCTTTCTGTACTTAGCCAGTACAACATGTTAATGTCTACCGCATACAAAGCAGGGACTCCAATGCTAAGTAAATATCTTGATTTTCAAATGTGCAGCTCCATGCATCTTTCAGAGGTGTGAATAAGGAAGGTGTTTAGAATGACTAAAGTAAAACATAATGTCTATAACAAGTTCAAAAGCAGGATAATATGTCACTTCTCTTCCTTAGCTTCTTAAACTCAGTCCGTAGGGGCTAGGAATATGACATGAAGTACAATGACCTACGACAAAAATGATTTAGAATGTCGACTTGATGAGAACTTTAAGGTGTATTTCTTTAGTTAGTATTTTGGACCTGAGCAGAATATAGCACTTAATTTCCAGTGAACACAGAAAAGGGGGAGCTTCCTATCAAAGGAGCGGTATAGAACAAACCATTTTTATTCCGGTTTTTGTATGGGTTCATGTACAGTTTTACTGAGCTCTTTTCTGAATTTGGGGTTGAGTAAAAGAATTTCAGCTTGGGTTTAATGACAATTAACTCAATATTTAAAAGTCTCCAAAACGTGATACCTAACAATCCTCTGCCGAGGTTCACTGCATAGGCTGATGAATCTAAGATGGGCAGCTTTTATGGACGTGATCTGAATTTTATGCTCACGACAACATTTTGTGAGGTCTAATTTTGCTCGCAATACTTTTACATAACAGCTTAAGCACACGTTACGTTAAGTTCTTGTGGGTCTGCAACGAAGACCAAATGCTGGTACCGCTGCCAAACTACCCTCTAGTTCCGTTGGTAACGGACTGTAACTAAAGCTGCCAAGTTCGAGACACGACTGTATTCAAGTTAACTGATCAACAGTGACATCCATATACAAAGGAAGCATCAGCTAGTAACGGACCAGCAAGAGAAAAAAGAATAAAGTGAAAATAAAATCTCACACTTTTAGACCAAATGTTCCTTTTTTTTTTTACTTCAAAATTAAGAAGCAATACCATTTTTCAACTGCAGCAGTCTTAATGCCAATATATCAAATTATAACCCCTCAAGAAATAGAAAAATCAAGGCCATAAGCAGTGATACGAACATTCACAGGCCTTTAGGTTGAAAAATACAGAGAAAACAGAAATTTAGTCTTGATACAGACATGTAAGATGACAATGTCTGCGTATCTTTCCATTTGAATGAACCCAATTATACTTTAAACTTAAATTGATACCTGGGTACACTGAGAAATGGCTTCATCCAGTGCCAGTGCGCGCTTTTTGACTTCTTCCTTAATTTTACTCTAAAGGGTGTCAGCTGCCACATATTCCTCTTGGATAGAAAAACCTTCCCCTGGGCTCAGCTCCCGCAACTGAGGCCCCGTTTTGTTCATCTTATCTATAGGAGGCTTGTGCTCAGCCATCAGCTCACGCAGTTGCTATAACAAACAAAACAACTTCTCAGTTTCTTATGCTTGCACCACCACATTACAGCTGTCCACACTTCTAACACAACCAGCTGGCGAGAAATTCCAAACAAATTCCCTTCATCCTAATGTCAAGCGCAAATAATATCGAACAAAGGTAGTGATTGCTCTGCCAGTGATGGCTCCCATTCCAACAGAGAGAGCTATCCAGGCTTTAAACACCACAATTAGAGACGCACTGGAAAGGTCCAGGCAATACTCTCGTAGGACAGATGATTGGTTACAGGCAAAATATAAGATGCTAACTATGCATATGATCTTGGCAACAGACACTCCCCATACCTAGTACCTATAATGACAGAAATGTCAACAATATTCCAGGCATGTGCATAACACCACTGCATATATACTTTTCGTGTTGGTATTTGTCACTTGCCTCAAACCCTTCCATTGAAGAACATCACAGAAAGAGGTACCGGCATTGCAAGAATATGAATTCAAATTATCCTTGCTTTAAGAAGAGGGAAGTAGCACAAGGAAGAGTCAAAGAAATCAGTGAAAAGGAGAAACGGACAAGGAAGACCGATTGGGAGAGACTATCAACCTAGTTTAGCAGTCTCCTCTCTGGCCACAAGACCCCTCTGTCTTCACAACAGCGCTATTTCTTAATTGACACAAAGTTTAGCAAGTAATTAATAAGTAAATTAAATTTTATCTCAGCTGTCTACTCCCTCTCATCATCCACCCCCTAAGTAAGTCAAAACTGTGCATAAAACTTGTGGAAGTGAAAGGTCACAAGGTGTCTTCCAACTTGCCAAAGGATTTGGGTTTTGTTTACTTGCACCCGTAGATCTGACAAAAGGGAAAGGTTTTTTGCAGGAGTAGCCCGATCCTTCCCTCCACTTTTATTTATTTTCTCAGCTCGTTCCTCCCTTTTCAGGAAAATCCCACTCTCTTGTGAGGCACTGTCCCTCCTGGTGCTGTGAACTCCATGCATTTCTACCCTATAGCCCCTGTGCAGGAACATGAGAGGCACATGCTCTGTTCCGCTCAGCTCAGACTTTGTTTAAGTTAATGAAGGCACAGAAAAGGGCCTGTATCAGTCTCGGTGTAAATACATCCTCTTGTCTTCAACTAAGCTTCTTCCCTTAAAAAGACATCCTGATACTGGCTTGCTTACTTGCTCCTCCCCAGAAGAGGAGAGGTTGAGAAGATTGAAAAGACAGTGACCGTGACTCTCAGCAGCCCTCTGAGGGCAAAACAGCAATGAAAACACAAATCCCCCTGACTCTAGCTCTTACCCAGAATGTAACTCCTTGTGTACCTTGTAGCAGGGAAAATAATGCTGGTTAGCGGAGAAGAGGCAAAGGTGAAACTAAGGGCAGCCTGAAATTTTTTAGAAAATAATTTTGTGTGGTTTATTTCTGTGCACAAATAGATGATTTGACACAAGGCCCACAAGCGTGCACATTTCTGGGTCCAAACCTTACGCTAGTGCTGTGCCCACGGCTTAGTTCAAACCAAACTGACTGCGTGCTACTCACACAGAACCGACTCTATGAATTCCATGACTTGGAATAAAGACGGTCATCAGTAAATACATCAGAACAGAAAGGTAAGTAAATACAGAAAACGGTTTTCAATTCACATTCAGAACCTTTTTTTTTTTTTTGAATACAACAATAAATGACTTGATCTTCTCCACGATCTACTATTGGGTAAACAATTCCAGTAAACAAGTATTCCAGATCAGATTACGTGTTAAAATTGCCTGACATTAATCTTCTACTTAACAATCAAATCCCAGCTAATGGCATAGCCCAGGGAAAATGCAAAAATAGAAGCTCATCTGAAGGGTCTCTCATGCAAGCAGAATGACTGGGGGGACAATCCTGGAAGTAAAGCAAGCATGATTTGGTTCACAGTGACTAAACAAGATAGTTTGTCAAGCTCATGTTATATAGCTAGTCTTAACAGAGCCCGTTTGTTCATTGTGGACATAACAGGAAGACAAATGAGTGAACCCACTGTTTACCAGTACATAGTAGTGGCATATCTTCATTAACTGGTCCCAGAGTAAACAAAAAAAAACAGAGTAAAACTTTGAAGCCGGGGTTCATCCTATCTAACTGGAGTCGCTTAAATGAGGCAGCTAAAAAAACCCCAATCCTAGTTACTCTGTGCTCAGCAGGGAGAGAGAGGTCTGTCCAGTAGCCATATGGGTTTGACCTCACTGCACGGTGCGAGCTCCACACTCAGCCTGGGGCCTCTGTGCAGAGGAGAGAGAGAGAAACCAAGAGGCCCAGGGATCAGGAAAGAAGGGTGACGGGGAAAGTAGAGGGAGAGGAAGGATGACAGAGAGAGAGAGGGGCTTGGAGAAAAGAGAAAGGGCGGACAGGGAGCAGAGCACAGCAAGAGAGAGGAAGGGAGGTACAGGGAGGCGAAAAACAGGACCCAGAGGGAAAGGGGAAGGGCAGGGAGGAACAGGGAGGCAGAAGAGGGCTGACAGGAACCCAAGGGCCCAGGACTCACTGCAGCTCGCGGCTCTGCAGATCTGTCCTGTCGGCCTGTGCCAGCCTCCCCTCAGCCGACACAAGATGGCCGCCAGGAGCCTCGTGCCGGGTCCACAACTCCCAGCGTGCCCCGGGGCGCCCCCTCCTGCCCTCTGACCCCGCAGGAAACATGGCCGCCTCCCCGGGGCTGCCCTGGCCGAGGGCCAGGTCCTGGAGCACGCCGGGAGGAGGAGGTCAGGGAGGGAGAGAAGGTGGGGAGAGGGGCGGGAAGGGCCAGAGGGCCGGGGAGAGCAGAGGGGAGCTGGTCAGGGAGGGGAGGGAGGAGAAGTGCTGGTGAGGAGCGGGCAAGAGATGCTGGTTAAGGACTCGTCTGCTGAGACATGGCTCAGGACCACACCAGGGCCAGCAGCGCTGCTTTCTGCATCCCGTGGCGGCGCTGGGCAGAGGGACGGGTTGGCAGGTCCCGGCACGAGGTACGTGTGTGGGACGTCAGGGTGACTCTCGCCTGGTTTTTCCCAGCAAAGCCCCAGCCGGTGCCAGCCCCGAGCTGCAGCCCCGGGGCCGAGGCTGCAGGAGCCGGGCATTTCTGCAGGTGCCGCACCCTGCCGTTGGCTGCCCTGGGCTTCCCCCCCGTTGTCTGCAGCTCTGCTTTCTGCCAGCTCTGAGGGCACCGCAGAATGGCTCTCCTGCTCCCCAAAGCTGTCCTGACCCATGTCTGCAGCTCGTGTGTGGCATCTGCATCACACAGCGGTTTGGGGGTGGCAGCTCTCTCTTGTGGCACCCTGGGAATGGGGGCCAGGCAAACCCCATCTCTCCCTTTCGATCTTTGCCCCCCAGGGAGACCAAGCAGAGATGTACCATGTGCTGGAGAGCATCCTGCAGGGAGGCGACGGCCGGTGGCAGAGCAGCGCTGAGAGCCTCCTGACAGCAAAGGTGCCCAGTGGCCGCAGAGGAGCCCAGGCGAGCTGATTCTTTTGGAGGCCACCAGGGCAGCCTTCCTCCGCCCCTGGTTTTGGTGAGCGATGGAGCAGTGCAGAGCCGTCCCTCAGGCATGCAGGCCTCAGGAGGGCTTCCCAGTGCCCCAGTGAGAGATCCTGCTCCCAGGAAGCGCCTCCCCATGGAGCAAAGGCCATATCCAGCCACCCGGCGCTGGGTACGGCTGCCCCAAGGGGTGTCTCAAGGAGGACGGGGTCATCTGTCTGATGGCTCTGACACAGAAATGGTGAGCTGAAGCCCCGTGGCCATGGCTGGCTGGGTCAAAGTCTCCGAGTTTAGTGACATTTGGTGAAGTCCTGGGCTAAGTATCGCATGACTTGAAACATTGCTGAAAAAATGGTGGAGGTTTGTCTGCGTGTTCTGGATGCTTCTGGATGCTGGACTGTGGCTAGGAGGGAATGTGCTTAGTTATCTCTCAAAGGGAGACAAAGTAAGTGCCTAAGTAAGGGTCAGCGTAACTCTTCAGAGCTTTGGCTGTTTAAATGTTGACCTGAACTTCTACAGAAACGGTAAAACGCTTGCACTTCTCTTCTAGTTCATGCGTGGGTACAGGGAAGAAGGCAGCAGACGTACACATTAGCTAAACCCTCTTTTTATTGCTGGCGGTAAAGGCGCCTCTCGGCTGGGAGCCCGAGAAGAACCCCGTGTTACAATTCTTGCTCCCTTACATGCCATCCTAAGGTGATTCACATATGCACTGTTACAGTCTAAGAAACCTATTGGCTTTGGCCATGAGATCGCCTGTTACCATTCACTTTGGAGGAGTTGTTGACGTGACCCGCTTTGCAAGCACGCTTCATTCATATTTAGTAGCTGAGTTTGCCCTCTTTCGTTGCACCTTGGCGGCTTTCACCTTGTTTCCGTCTGGTTTCTTGTAACAACAGACCCACTTGCATAAGTGAGCTCACTGCTGGTCAAGTTCTCTTGCGCATGTCTCGGAAGCCATCTTTACAGAGGAGCTTTTTCTTTGTAGCCCAGTGCGCTGGTCAGCTTTTTCAGCAGGGCTAGTTCAGAGCCTACGCGGCAGGACACAGCTGCCGCATCAAAAGTTTGCCTTCTATCCCACAGGAGCTTGATGGTGAAAGCGCCATTTCTAGCTTTACGAAGGAGACAGAGAGGACCAAAGCTCCCTGAGCTTTGTTGGGCTGAGCTGGCCTTCGGGATAACTCGGCTCCTTCCTTTGCCACTTGCTTGGCTACTTTTTTCCAACCGTTGATGGTTTACTGCCCACTTCTCCTCAACGGCCATCCTCTTGCAAAGGTAATTACGATTTGAACTTTAGGACAGATGGTACAGTAGGTAGATACGGGATCAAAGTATAGGCTGTTCTCTACCTTGGGAAGGGTAGGATGAGCAATTACACCTTGATAGGCTGTCCAGGTATGCGCTATGGGTAGAGTTCCTATTTGCTAATTGTTGTTTCTTTAGCATGTGCTGGGGGCTCGGTCTGAAACCGTTGTAGAGGGGGATGCTGTGCTGTGGGTTTGGCTTGGGGTTCTTTTCTTAACTATTTTGTTGGGGTGCAACTATTTCTTTGCACTCAGGTGGGGGGACTGGCGCTGATCTTCTCTTTCTGGAGCGTGTCCTGGCATCCTTTGTCACCCAGAGCTTTCCCCTCTGTTCCTGAAGAGGAGCGATGTCCCCGAGCTGCGGGGCTGTGCTCTCCGCACCCAGTTCATCAATAAATTTGTTGTGTTTCATAAGATACTGGTTTTGCACAGATACATAGTGAAGGTAAGGGTGTTTTCCATGCGAAAACACAAAAATACCCCAGTGGTTTTCAGAGCACAGCTAGGGAATACGTTTTGGTGTAATATGTATGAATGCCAACTTTTGGGTTTATATGCATAACCGTGACTTGCAGTTGTTATTCGTCAGATGTAGATGCTTAAACTCACCTTCAGAAGAAAAAGGGAAAAAAAAAACAGACCAGGATTTTCTGCCTAAGTGGGATGTTTGGAATTCCTATGTGTGGACATACAGTATTGCATTTTATACCTTTGTCTGTGCAGCAGTCCTGACAAAATGTTGAAATGATCTTGGAAAGAACAAAGTGAAGGTTGAGTGAAGATGGCCTACTTGTTCAGATTTTTCTGAGTACTCCAAGCTTTTACAGTTCAGTGACTGTTACTTTTCACAATGGAAATCTAGTACTAGAAGCAAAGCTAATATGAGGTAAAAGTAAACAGGATTTTAAAAATCAGTGGAAAAATATGAGATGATGCTTTTAGAGATGCCAGGAAGGCAAAGGGATGGTTGGGACCTATTTTACAAAGGGGGTGGGGGGATGTCCTCTTCCACGTTTACTCCAGAGGCGTGTTCTGTAAGGGCAGAATTCCCTTCAAAAAGCCCATACTCAAGAATAGTGCATTTAGACTTGCCTCCTTTTAATTTGATCTGAATTTCTTATCATAGATGTTCTCACAATATCGTGGTAGAACGGTAAACTCCAGAACTAGGGTTTCTTGAGTACTCTTTCCTGCCTGTACCATTCTGTCTCAAGCCCCTTGGAGAATGTGCTATTCTGCTTATCAGGCAAAAGACAAAAAAGTACAAAACCAAAAATGGGACTCTGAACTGCTCTTAGGTGAATAGTTTTAAGGAAGAGGAGTGCTCTTCTAAGGCTGTCTCTGCAGCTCGGAACTTGCTCGAGTTCAGTGTTACAGCATGCACTTGACGGTTTTAGTAATGCTGTGATGCGATGTCTTCAAAACAAACTCCTGCTAACTCCAAAGAAAGTCATGCCCATAGGAAGAATATACTGAAAAATGATGCCTAAATTGTGAACTATTCCTATTTTGGGTCTGATCCCTGAGCAAAATCTCCCTGACAGAGCTTGGCTTGATATCCAGTATCTTTGGTTTTCAGGCCATCGTTCTGCAAAGCTAAGGGCTTTTAGCATTTGAAACCGTAGGCAGATTACAGGGAATGGCTGCTGGTAGCACTTTAAAAGAGTTACTCATATCCAGCTGGTGTAAGTACAATATAAAACCATTCTCATGGGAAAGTCTTTGCATTTTAAGCTTGCTCAGTCCAAGTGTCTCAGGTAGTAAGGGCAGGTTTTTTTGGGTCGTATGTAAAAGGTCAGAAGGCTTTCCTCCTTTTCAAAAGACTGACATGGTGTAAGCCAAGGCAAAGCACGGGTAGCTTCAGGCACACACTGTTTTCTAAAGGCTTTTAGAGGCTGTCTTCGTATGTAGTTTTGTTTGAGTCTCTCTGCTCTGCAAGAAGGGAATTGAAAGAATTAACGTCCCTTCACGTTTAATTCAAAGGAGATGATTAGCTTCAGAGGGGAGATACCACTTTAGTTTGAGCCAATTGTGCCTACTTGTGAAAGCAAGCTCAAAAAAGGCCAAAAGTTCTGTGATGCAAATTCTAGCACTGCCAGTTTTGGCTCCATTCAAATGTAAAGCACTGAGAGGCCGAGAAGTGTGGTTGTTGGTGGAAGAAGCTCCAAGAAATAGGCAGAGATGGCAGGGTCTCTTCTGCGTTCCCTCAGTCTTGAGCACTGGTGGCATTAGGTGAATTGTTTGAGTTAACAGCTCTGGAAGCAATGGCGTTTTCATGCTTTAGCTCGGTGCCTGTTTTGTTGCAGGGCAAGCTAGACAGACTTTCTATCTGTCAGGGGATTCTCTGAAGTGCTGTGGAATTACGTATTAATACTTAATCCTTAATCCTTATGAACGGACTAGGGTTTTTTTCTGTGTTTCTCTTGTTTTCAGAATACACCGATGACAATGCCCTGATTCCTAAGAACTCATTGGTGATTGTCAGAAGAATCCCTGTTGGAGGAGTTAAAGCTACCAGCAAAACATCTGTTAGGTAAGTATCCACGAACCATTGTATTCTTTGTTAGGGGTTTTGGTGTGTTAACTTTTTAAATTTATATTAGCTTACAGGGCTTTCAGCTTGTATCTTTCTTGTTAAAGCTGCTGTTAATTTTTGTTGTCCTGGGCTAGATTTTAATGTATCTGCCCCAAAGCAGGCTGACATTTTTAGTCCTGTTGGGACATGGGGTTCAAACTCCATCAATTACAACTTTTAAGGTGACTCTGTTGGGTTTGTTCTTGGGGCTGATTGTTCTGAGACCCATGGTCTCTACATGGATCTCCATATGGAGAAATTCCTTATTTTATGTGTTTGCTTTTACACATTGTAGTGTAATCTTAGGATTTGTTCCCATCTCAGAAGAGCCTGAGTCTCAGTGTTTGACTATTTCTTGCACTTGGGCTGGAGGGTATTCTTACGGCCCAAATCTGGGTTTTTTGCGTACTAGCTATAGAGGAAAGACCCAGGGTTGCCAGCTGGCGAGCAATGCAAACAAGAAGTTTCATTCATAAAGGATTCCTAGTAGTTTCCTAAAGACAATGTCCGTTTAAGGCAAGAGAAAAAGAACAGTATCCTAAAGCCTTTTGTGCGAGTACGATGATACTGTTGTGTCTCGCACCAACAGTACAGCAGCACCCTGGTACTCATGAAGTGTCTGCAAGCAAAACCCCCTGAATTTATGTGGCTCTGCATGTCAGCTTTGGGCATGTTACTGCCGTAGTTGTTGCAGTGCTTTCAGGTACTCCCTAGTAATTCTGGAGGCCACAGAGTTGTGCTTCTAAACACTGGGGGTTAATTAAAATGTGTATGCTTAGTGCTGCGTTGTCCGTGCATCCTCCATTTCCTCCGGCACCCTCTCCTGGTATTGTAATGCTGCCCCACAATGAGAGGATAGATGCTGCTAGCTTCAAAGATCAGGTAAATACCTGTATGTGGGGATAAGGGAAGAACGGCACTGCTGTTCTAGCATTGACAATTCACCAGGCAGATGAGCTTTCTGCTCCTCCAGCTGGAAACATTGCAGAAGCCACTGGCAGAGCGGCTAAAGTTTGGGAATGATGAACGTATGCTGTACTGGTGGAGAGGCCTTCAAAAATGTGTTACTCACCTTGTAGTATGTTCTTCGAGGTAAATGGATGAAGAAACCATTGGGTGGTCATTGACAGTGTTTCCTTGCACTTGGTCCCCTTCGGGAGCTGTGTGGCTGTAATTGTGAGCCTGGTGGTGGTCTAGCAGTGGCAGGAAGCACGAGCCTTTCTCTTTGCACGTGAATTCCACAGCAGCCTTTGAATTGCCTCTGCAATACGGATCAATGAGTATGTGGAATCTCAGCAAGTTTTCAAATGTAATAAATAGTTCCTAAAATATTGTAGCATTTTCAGGATCATCTTAAAACAAATTCTGGCAATCAAGGCCGCTATTTTCTTTTGTCACGGGACTCCTCAGTTGAACAAAATTCTAGAAACTGCTGTCAGGTGACATTTCTAGTACTATTTTGAATCCACATAGCATATGTAACACGTTTAGTGGCTAAATATGGTAGCCGTCTGAGCACAGTGCTTGGGCTTCCACAAAGAAACGCTCTTTTAAAGACTCTGCTGCTGACATTTTTGTTATGTCTTTGTCAGATGACTGATTTTTGGTTCGCTTAAGTAAAGGTGCGCTTTGAAGCGTCTAGACTATCACTGTTCTTGCTTAGAAATTAAAGTACTGTGTATGGCCCTATTTGTGATACTAGGGATATACAGACTGGCTAACGTTACCTTCCTGTTTTGATGGTTGATTATTTAAGAACACAAAATATAGTACAGACATGATGGTTTTGATACTTAGGTAGCAGAGACAAAATACCTGAGGACTTCCTCTTGTGCTGTTGTCTTCTGTATCTGTAAGTCTTGGAGTAATTTGTGACAAAGGTGAAATGTGATTTGGGTTTTTTTTTCTTTGCACTGAGTGTACAAGAGAGAACAGTTTATGTATACGAATAAATTTCCACATTCAGTAGACTATCAGAACATAATGTTTTGACAATCCGTTCTTATAATCTGTTTTTGCTGCTTTTTGCTGGGTGGAAGTGCTTTATTTTAAATTCTGATCACCTTTCTTTCTTCTTCTAGAAGTCAAACTGAGCCAGTGAGTGAAACATCAAAAGCGGTATGTAAAATCACAGTCTCACCCTTTTTTCTTTTTTTACATTTGGAAAAAGAGCAGCGTTTTTCTTCGGGTTTGAAAACACTGTCATTCGGCTGCTAAAATATAATTAACACAAGGAAATACTTGACTGGTGATGGTCTAGATCTTGATTTGCCACTTGGGTTGAATGCTATGCGTAACTACACATTTCAAAATAGTCCTTACAGTATAAAAATCACTATTTGGTGGTTTTTATTTTTCATCTTTATTTTAAGTACTTCACTGCTACGGTGTGAGGCATTCCACTGACCCTGGACCACTGGATCTGATGCCTTGATAAGCTGTTAGGATCAGCTAAATCTAGAAACAGATGAACTCTGGCTCTGTGTTCTGTGAAGAATGCAGCCTCTGATCCTCATGGAATAGTATCCAATCAACTTAAAATTGTAAATTTTTTGTATGTAGGTCTAAAAACACTACGTCTTAATCTGACACCTGTAATTCTGTCACCGAGTGGTTCGAATTCCTTTTTGGCCATGAATGCATGAATGCCTCGCATTGTGAGTTTGAGTTAGTTTACTGGCCCAGTGACCCAAGGAGTTAATTTTATGCATTTATGTAAACCATGTTTATAGTATTTCATCTAATTCAGTCGAGTTTTTGTTTCTTGAAAAGGGTTATTTTTCTTGTTGTTTACTAGCATGTGCATAAACACAAATCACATGTTCCAAAAGAAGGTTAACGTTCTTTTCGCCTCGCGTCTTCCCTGGCGTGTCTGTGTCACGTTTCTAAGTAGCATCTCGCCATCCGCTAGCACAGATGTCTCCAAGAAAAGGAAAACTCCTGGAGTGGGAGGGAAGCCTCAGTGTTAGCTAGAACTACTTAAAGTAAATGAAAGACGAAGCAGAAACGTTCCCTTCTAGTTTGCTCTGCCTGGACCTGATTTGGGTTGTGGGTAGCCGTGGGGAGGGTGGAAGCCTTGCATCATCGCTCTTTACAAATCCTCTCTCTCTCTCCCTGTAAAAGCACTGCAGCCTCGGGTGCTTCTGGTGTTGGAGACACAATTAACTTTATTCTTAAAGCTAACTCACTCTTGGTTCAAAGCGTGGGCTTTTTGTTTTGATTTGGTTTTTTAAATACCTGTATTTCTGCATGTATTTCAAAGACAAACCTGGATCTTAGTGTGGGAGGAATAAATCACCAAAAAGCTTGCCAATT
This sequence comes from Larus michahellis, assembly GCF_964199755.1. Taxonomy (NCBI): domain Eukaryota; kingdom Metazoa; phylum Chordata; class Aves; order Charadriiformes; family Laridae; genus Larus; species Larus michahellis. The sequence continues at coordinate 643,735 of NW_027436116.1, read as the reverse complement.
ACTGTTGAACAGTAAAGCAGCAAAATTAAAATTAGTCATGGTTTTTTTGAACAGGATGCACAAAAGGTTTTACTTTGAGTATTTCTTCCTTGTCTTGCTCTTCTATTAGCTGTCATTCTATACGTCCAAATTTGCGCTGCTGTCCTACTGTTACTACAGCCAAAGCAAGAAAGTGCCTCCGTTTGGGTTTAGTATTACTGTTTCGGTAACTGCGAGGATTTCTATTAAGGGCTCGTCCTTAAAGGCTGCAGAAATGCAGCGCCAGGCCCATTGTTATAGCACCGTCAGGCACAACCGTGATCCTTCCTGGCTGAATGTTTAGTTCAGCCAAACAATCAGATTTTAGGAAACGGCTGTAATTTACACGTAACGTTCCAGCAGTGAGACTAGCCTTTTCCTCCTATTTTTGGTGCCCTTTCCCACGTGCTTCATGTTAGTTTCTGTCTAGTCTTGTGTTTGAAATGGGAGTTAATAAATTTACTGTCAGTTCTTGGTTTTTGAGGGTTGGGTTGGCTGGTTGGGTTTGGATTTTGTCCCCCCAGTTCTTCTGCAGTATTACCTTAGGGCTGTGTACAAGTTTCTTCTGCGTGATTGATTTGAGGGACTGGCAGGAAATACCTCAGTAGAAATTTAGAGGGGAAAAAAAGTCACGAGAATGTAGGATCATTGGAAGAGGAAGATGGCTGTTGGGCAAATGTACTAACTAGTACACGAATTATCTATCGCCTGCGTTTGATAACTGTTTAGTAGAAAGGAGTGCTATCGCCACCTTTAAGAAATCAGACTCTTGCCTGCAGGCCATATAATAACTGCTTCCTAAAAAAATGCAGGAACTACTTAATAGTTTGAGAAGCGTTATGTTTCAGTTCCTGGTCAGTACAGGACTGTTTAATGCTAGACTCCAACAGAGCACCTTCCCACTCTCTGAAAAACTGCAAAACGGTGGTGATTGTGCCTGCCGTGAGAGAGCACGGGCCTGTTTTGCGCATGGGAAAAAGAGTGGCAGATGGAGCGTGAAGGTGTTGGCCCAAATCTGGGTGTGCGAAGAGCTGAGCCACACACGGAGTGGAGACGGGTGTTTATTTCGTGTCTGCACAGCGGTGGGGGCTGGGGGGAGCTCCGCAAAGCCAGCACAGCTTGGCTTACACATTGTAAGCTTTTATATTTTACGAAAAGAGACTCATTGGCGGACTAGACTAATTTCTCACACTTCCCAAACTGATTTGGGTAGTATGGCTTGCGGTCTAATAAAATACAAGAAATCAGTTTTCTGTTTCTGTAGACTGCTCCGTCCTGGTAAACACCTTTATTTCAATAAGTGGAGCAGTAAATTTTTTTCTAGACTAGGTGGTGTGTTACTTTTATGGCTGATGTTTTGGACTGGTGTTTTTATTTGGGTTTCGTGGGGTATGGTGAGTTTGGCATTTTTAAACGTAGTGACAGGAGAGACAGAGTTCACGTTTTGGGGCTGATATGCCGGTGCTTTATTTTGACAGGCACCTGCTGTCTTCATGCAAGTGTAACCGTGTGCATTTCTAAATGATGAGACACGAACTGATTAATTTTCAAACTACACTGAAGTTTCCTGTAGTGCTGCTTCCTTCTTGAATAAACTTCAATATATTTTCTACATGCTTTTTAGCTGAAAACTGACAGCTCCCTTACCCCTTTGACTTTTAAGCGGTCGTGAGCATTTGAGAAGGGTCCCTCTCTGAGATATTCCGGAGCAGTAAGTTGATCTCAAACGGGTTTGGTAATTGTAGTTTCTTCTCATTAACCGCATTAACCACGCTCTTAAGCTGTCGTAGGTCTGGGCTTTGCTTTGAACAAATACAAATGCCGCTTTCAGTGACAGTCAGAGGCTATAGTGCAGGCTTTGGGACTACAGTAGAGGTTAGCTATTGCTGTGTTTTGATTGTAGAACTTGAATATGTGTTTCTTTTCTCGTGAACAGATTGGTGACTCTTCTGCATCTATTTCTGCGGCCCAGATTACTAAGGTATATGAATATTCTCGTCAAATACTTAAAAAAGCATTTTCTTTGTACTTTTACATCTTATACTGTCATCTGTATCTGGCTAGCACTTGTAATTTGAACAAGACTTTAATAAAATTTCTACTAATTTAAAGTATTAATTTTAACTTTAAAATGTGTGTATATTTTGATACCATCCTGTAAAGAGTAGTTCCCATTTTGGAAGATAGAAGGAGAGTACCTTATCAGCCTCAAGATGACGTTGTAGTATTGGTCTTCTTCAGGACACTGAGAAGAAGCGCTTTAGCTGTCTACCGTTTTTAATAAGTTTTGTTAATTTTGCATTGGAAACTAACACAGTTTTTACGGAAGACTTGATTTGTCTGTAAGCTGTGGACATTTAAGGGGGGTTTTGAACAGCCAAAAGAGAAGCGTTTCTGTAACGTGGACAACTGCATCACTGTTTTTGAATTTCTAGTGATGGTAGTCAGAGAACCATTCTGTGAATGCTGCACAATTTCATAAATTGTAGTATATGTACAGTGGAGAGCGCAATCTAATTTGTTTGAACGCAGACTGTGTGAATTGTGAAAATGTGCCCAGTTGTTTATAAGTTTATACCAATGTGCCCGTGTGGCATAATAGCAGATGTGGCCCTCTGAAACTGTTGTAATGCCGTGTTTGGCTATGGAATCGCTTGCATTTTTGGCTCAATAACATGTGACTTTGGCCGGGAAAGCACTAGCGATGGCCCTTGGTGCACAGACGTAGTGCTGTGCAATGAAATTACTCGTCTTGAAAGAGCACAAAGATTAGAGGAGGCAGGGCCTAACGCAGAGGAGACAGTTCTTTCTTCTGAAAATAAAGGCTGGAATTCATTTCCAAGAAGGAGAGATCTCTTCCTGCTGGTAACTTCTTCCCTCTCATGTAAATGACATGTAAATGTCAGTGACTTCATAGATGTCGATCTGGATTACGTTACTCTTGAGAAAAAGCTGTGTATTTTGATCTTTTCTTCGTTCACGGTTTCAGCGTCACTGGCATAGCCGCCAGCCTGACCCGGATCGTCCGGGCGGGGGGGTGTCGGGCGAGGGGGGGGATGTGGGGGGGGCGAAAAAATAAGTTTTACCTTTTTTTCGTTCGTGATTTAAGCGCCCCTGGCAGAGCCGCCACCCTGACCCGGATCAGGTCGGGGGCGGGGGTGGGGCGTGGCGGTCCGCGGCTTCGCGCCCTGCGCGGGCGCGCGAGCACACCCCTGCCCGGCAGGCGGCAGCGGCGGGGAAGGGGTGCCGGTGCAGAGGCAGGCGAGAGCGGGCGGCGAGCACGGCGCAGAGGTGGGCCGGGGAGAGGGCGGCAGGCACGCGGTGCCTCTTTTCGGAGTAGGTTTTGGGTCGGTGAGGGGGGGTGGGGCGGTGTGTGTGCTGGGGGCGGGGGGGGGTTCAGTGGGTTCTCCAGCCGCGGCAGGGGCGGGCAGGCGCGCAGCAGAGAGAGCGAGCGAGCCGAGCGGCTGAGAAAGGAAGGCGGGAGCGCCGGGGCACGGGCACGGGCAGGGGCGCGGCAGGGTAGAGACTCGGCAGCCGGGGTTAGATCCCCGCTCGCCACCGGGAATCCCTTAACCCGCCCGGGCACGGAGCCGGCAGGGACTCCGCTGGGTCCTAAAGTCTCCCGCCGTCCTTGCCGGGGGGGGGTTGGGGGGGGGTGGGTGGCAAACCTGCACGAGGGCAGCGTGGGGAGGGGGCGGCCGGATTCGCAGTGAACCGGGTGGTGAGTAGAGGCGGGGGAGGGGGGGGGAAGGGGGACAGCGGGGTGTGGCGGGGGGGGTGGGCGGTAATTCGGTGGCGGCAGCGGGGCTTGGGGGGAGACGCTCTGTCTGCGTCTGCGTCTGCCGCACGCGAGAGGTTCGGGCCCGTTGGAGGGGGTGGGGTGGATGTTGTGTGCACGTGTGCGTGCGGCGGCAGACGGGGCATTGGGGCTGGGGGAGAGGCCTGCTGGGGGGGGGGGGGGGTGAGAGGCGAAAGGGGGGAATGGGAAGGGCCGGGGGAGATGGTGCACCCGTGTGCAAGTGCCACGGTGTGCGCGCAGTTGGGGTGGGGCAGATGTGACCCAGGGCTGCCGCGATTGAGAGACGGGACGCTGCTTGATGCAAGCAAGATGTCAGTTCATTAGACGCGTTGGAAAGCTTTTTATACAGCTACTTAACAGTTACATAAATTACACAAATTCTATCATTTCTGATTGGCTTAGCTCTAAATGTTTCATTACAATAATCCCTCCTACCTGCGGTTTCGCTACATGCTAGAAGCTACAGTTTTGGAATGTGCTAAAAGCTACAGTGATAACTTGTTGCCTACTCCCTACTTCTTCAAGGTTATTTATGTCAGACCTGCAAGGCCAGTTGTTCCCTGGCTCCTCAGATTTATTTGTCTCAGGTCTGCAAGGTCGGCATACCCTCGAATTTCTTGCATACTCGTACTTTTCTGCTAGCCGCCCTGTCGTGGTTTAGCCTCAGATGGCAACAAAGAACCACGTGCCGCTCGCACGTGCCTTCCTAATACAGGAAGGATCGTAAGAAAAGGCAAGACTCTTGGGTTGGGACAAAGGCAGTTTAACAGGACAGCAAAGGGAACAGGCAAACAACAACAACACGGATAGGGGAATATACAAACGCGATTACGGAACCGCCGCTCCCCGCCGCTCGCTGACCGGTCGGACCCGGGACGCCCCAGCCCGCTTTTAAGCAGCAACTTCCTGCCCCCTCCCCTGGCAGCTCAGGGTGGGCGTGGCTCACATGGCATGGAATACCAGGAAAAGTTAACCCTATCCCCACCGGAACCAGGACATTATCCACCCCTTATTCCATACCATCTATGCCATGCCCAGCAGGTTCCAATGAATTGCCACCCCTTTCCCCTGTTCTATATATATATATACACACACATATAATGCCCTTAGTTTATGGGTCATCCCTCCAAAGTGTCCGTTGAGTTCTTTTAATCCACGGCTTTGGGCTCCATTTGTTAGAACAGTCTCTCAGGGCAGGTGAGATGCTGGGTGGTGCTGGTCTGTTGCATGCTGTATTTTTCGGAGCTTGTGACTGGTGCACCTGGTGTGGCTCATGCACGCAGTCCGTGGGCTGAAGATGTAGATCTTGAGGAAACTGCTGGGCGCCAGCTGCTGAGATCAGTTCTTATCCCATCATCCCTGTGCCTTACTTGTAGTACAACTGATAGCAATTATAGCAATGAGGACATACAGTGACAGTGTTACTTATCAATTAACAGCACACAATCTGATTCATTGGCTATTCTCGCCCAAAATCAGATCCCCATGAGGTACACATCGGACTTCCCCATCCTGCCGCATCACCCACCAAGTGCACCCAGGTCCTTGGGCAAAAGCAATCCCACGGATGGGTTTGCCTTTGCCTGAGGCAGGACTAACCCAGACTGTCTTCCCTAGCATATTCTTCATGTGCACTACGGGGACTTTATCCCCTTCTACAGTACGTGGAAGTTTTGATTGGGCAGGGCCAGCCCGATTGTTAGATCCCCTGGTGTTAACTAGCCAGGTAGCTTTTGCTAAATGAGTATCCCAGTGTTTGAAAGTCCCACCACCCATTGCTTTCAGTGTAGTTTTTAACAGTCCATTGTATCGTTCTATCTTCCCAGAGGCTGGTGCGTGATAGGGGATGTGATACACCCACTCGATACCATGCTCTTTGGCCCAGGTGTCTATGAGGCTGTTTCGGAAATGAGTCCCGTTGTCCGACTCAATTCTCTCTGGGGTACCATGTCGCCACAGGACTTGCTTTTCAAGGCCCAGGATAGTGTTCCGGGCAGTGGCATGGGGCACAGGGTATGTTTCCAGCCATCCAGTGGTTGCTTCCACCATTGTGAGCACATAGCGCTTGCCTTGACGGGTTTGTGGCAGTGTGATATAATCAATCTGCCAGGCCTCCCCATATTTGTATTTCAGCCATCGCCCTCCATACCAAAGAGGCTTCACACGCTTGGCTTGTTTGATCGCAGTGCATGTCTCACATTCATGGATGACCTGTGCAATAGTGTCCATGGTCAAGTCCACCCCTCGGTCACGAGCCCATCTATATGTCGCATCTCTCCCTTGATGGCCTGAGGAGTCATGGGCCCACCGAGCTATGAATAGTTCACCCTTACGTTGCCAGTCCAGATCCACTTGAGCCACTTCAATCCTAGCGGCCCGATCCACCTGCTGGTTGTTCTGATGTTCCTCCGTGGCCCGATTCTTCGGTACATGGGCATCTACATGGCGTACTTTCACAACCAGATTCTCTATCCGGGCAGCAATATCTTTCCACAGTTCAGCAGCCCAGATGGGTTTGCCTCTGCGCTGCCAGTTGCCCTGCTTCCACTGCTGTAACCACCCCCACAGAGCATTTGCCACCATCCATGAGTCAGTGTAGAGATAAAGTACTGGCCATTTTTCTCGCTCAGCAATGTCCAAAGCCAGCTGAATAGCCTTCACCTCTGCAAACTGGCTCGATTCACCCTGTCCCTCACTGGCTTCTGCAACCCGTCGTGTAGGACTCCACACAGCAGCCTTCCACTTTCGATGCTTTCCCACAATACGGCAGGACCCATCAGTGAACAGGGCATATTTCTTCTCATTTTCTGGCAGTTTATTATATGGTGGGGCCTCTTCTGCACGCGTCACCTCCTCCTCTGGTGACATTCCAAAATCCTTGCCTTCTGGCCAGTCCATGATCACTTCCAGAATTCCTGGGCGACTGGGGTTTCCCATTCGAGTTCGCTGCGTGATCAGTGCAATCCACTTACTCCACGTAGCATCGGTTGCATGATGTGTGGTGGGGACCCTTTCTTTGAACATCCAACCCAGCACCGGCAGTCGAGGTGCTAAGAGGAGCTGTGCTTCTGTACCAACTACTTCCGAAGCAGCTCGAACCCCTTCATATGCTGCCAATATCTCTTTTTCTGTTGGAGTGTAGCGGGCTTCGGATCCTCTGTATCCACGACTCCAAAACCCTAGGGGTCGACCTCGAGTCTCCCCTGGTGCTTTCTGCCAGAGGCTCCAGGTAGGGCCGTTCTCCCCGGCTGCGGTATAGAGCACATTTTTAACATCTTGTCCTGCCCGGACTGGCCCCAGGGCCACTGCATGGACTATTTCCTGTTTGATTTGTTCAAAAGCTTGTCGTTGCTCAGGACCCCATTTAAAATCATTCTTCTTCCGGGTTACTTGATACAGAGGGCTTACAATTTGACTGTAATCTGGGATATGCATTCTCCAGAAACCCACAATACCTAAGAAAGCCTGTGTTTCCTTTTTACTAGTTGGTGGAGACATAGCTGCTATTGTGTTGATCACATCCATTGGAATCTGACGGCGTCCATCTTGCCATTTTATTCCTAAAAACTGGATCTCCTGCGCAGGTCCCTTGACCTTACTTCGCTTTATAGCAAAACCAGCGTTCAGAAGGATTTGGACTATTTTACTCCCTTTCTCAAAAACTTCTTCTGCTGTGTTTCCCCATACAATGATGTCATCAATGTACTGCAGATGTTCTGGAGCTTCACCCTGTTCCAGTGCAGTCTGGATCAGTCCATGGCAAATGGTGGGGCTGTGTTTCCACCCCTGGGGCAGTCGATTCCAGGTGTATTGGACGCCCCTCCAAGTGAAAGCAAACTGTGGCCTGCACTCTGCTGCCAAAGGGATTGAGAAGAATGCATTCGCTATATCAATCGTGGCATACCACTTGGCTGCCTTGGACTCCAGTTCGTACTGGAGTTCTAGCATGTCCGGCACGGCAGCACTCAGCGGTGGCGTGACTTCATTCAGACCACGATAGTCTACAGTTAGCCTCCACTCTCCATTAGATTTTCGCACTGGCCATATGGGACTGTTAAAGGGTGAGCGAGTCTTGCTGATCACTCCTTGAACCTCTAGTTGACGAATCAGCTCATGGATGGGAATCAGAGAGTCTCGGTTAGTGCGATACTGCCGCCGATGCACCGTTGTGGTAGCAATCGGCACCTGTTGTTCTTTGACCCTCAACAACCCCACAACAGAAGAATCCTCCGAGAGACCAGGCAAGGCAGACAACTGTTTAACTTCCTCTGTCTCCAAAGCAGCTATGCCAAAGGCCCAGCGGTACCCTTTTGGGTCCTTAAAATACCCTCTCCTGAGGTAATCTATACCAAGGATGCATGGAGCCTCTGGGCCAGTCACAATGGGATGCTTTTGCCACTCATTCCCAGTTAGGCTCACTTCTGCCTCCAGTACAGTCAACTCTTGGGATCCCCCTGTCACCCCAGAAATACAAATGGGTTCTGCCCCTCTATAGCTTGATGGTATTAAAGTACACTGCGCACCCGTGTCCACTAGAGCCTTATACTCCTGTGGGTCTGATGTGCCAGGCCATCGAATCCACACCGTCCAATAAACCCGGTTGTCCCTTTCCTCCACCTGGCCGGAGGCAGGGCCCCCCTAATACTCGTCATAGTATCCATTACTCACTTCTTGCATAAAGGACTTGGAAGTTCCTTCAAGAGGATCAGAAGCAAGATCAGGCCTTCTGCTTTGTCTGGGGAACGGCCCACTGGAAACTGGGGCGGCACTTTTCCTGGAGGGATCCCCTTTTGTGGTTGTCCTTCCTTGCAACTCCTGTACCCGTGTCCGCAGGATCGAAGTAGGTCGTCCATCCCACTTCCTCATGTCCTCTCCGTGGTCCCGCAGGTAGAACCACAGGGTGCCTCGTGGTGTGTACCCTCTGTATTCTCTCTCTTGAGTGGGGAAATGCCTGCTTCTAATAGCTGAGATGCTGGCCCGTGCAGGTGGGGAGTAGGACATATTCTCTTCAAGTTGCTGGACCTTCCGCGACAGTTTCTCCACAGCTGAGACAAGGGGGGAAGAGAGACTTTCTTCATATCGCCGGAGCCGGCCAGCTACCTCATCCACCGTTGGTCCCTCTTCACCTTTCCATTCCATTACTGCCAGGGAGTTGGCATATGACGATGGTGCGCTCCGTACAAACTTCCGCCACATGGGCCTTGTGCATCGCACCTCATCAGGGTCTGTGGGTAAGTCGGCATTGTCCAAGTCATAATAAATCATCTCCCGCACGGCTAATTCTCTCAGGTACTGGATACCTCTTTCCATGGTAGTCCACTTGCTTGGCTGACATACAACATCCTCACTGAAGGGGTACCTCTCCCTCACGCCTAACAGGAGTCGTTTCCAGAGGCTGAGGGCTTGGGTCTTTTTCCCAATCGCCTTGTCAATGCCGCCTTCCCTAGACAGGGATCCCAGCTGCCTGGCCTCCCTACCCTCTAATTCCAGGCTACTGGCCCCATTATCCCAGCACCGGAGCAGCCAGGTGACAATGTGCTCGCCTGAAAGTCGGCTGAAATCTTTTCGCATATCCCGCAGCTCACTCAAGGATAGGGATCGAGTAATTATCTCTGGTTCTGCTTCTTCCTCCTGCTCTCGTGATGGCCCTGGTTCATCATCATCTCTTACTAAGCGAACTGATTTCTTTCTGTACTTCTTCTTCTGTATGGGGGCAACTGATACCGGCACGGGTTGGTTCTCTGGTTCAGTGGCAGTGGCTACCACGGGGGTTGCAGTAGCTGCAGTGTCTGCCGCAGGGGTTGCACTAGCTGCAGTGTCTGCCGCAGGGGTTGCACTAGCCGCAGTGTCTGCCGCAGGGGCTGCAGCAGCCGCAGGGGCCGCCGGTCTGGTTTCCATCTCTTCCCCTTGAGGGTGCTGCATAATTCTGAGCAGTGCCTGGTAGATACTGGCCAGGGCCCAGCACAGCGCGGTGAGTTGTGCCTCTCTAGAATAGCCACAACATTTTCCCTTCAAATATTCTACCACTTTATCAGGGTCCTGTAATTGTTCAGGGGTGAAGTCCCAGACCATTGGAGGCGAGTAGTTCTCTAGGTACCTGCCCATGCTCTCCCACATGCCATGCCACCCCTGACTATCCAGCCTCGGAGCAGATCTCCGGGTGGTAGTCTTAAATAGTCGCTTAACCCTAAACAAGACCTGGAACGTATTCAGGAGACATAGCACTAGGAACACACTAGTTTGAGTATCCCAAGGATATTCAAGATTCTCAAAAGCTGTCATACCTGACCCGAAGGAGAAAAGGGAGGCAAAAGGGCTGGGGAAACTATTGACAAATTCTGAGAGACGGTGTCCAATGTACGGACAGGACAACAAAACCACATAAACACCCCAAAATAACCGTCTGAACAGTGATGTTATCATATCATAAACAGATATCGCACAGGACAGCAGAATGATAATCCTCATCCCTCTTCCAGACACGGTAAACAGCATCGCAGGGAGTACATAAGCCATATAGGAATTTATGTAACACAGCCATGAGAACAAACCAAGCAACATGATGACCAGTGACTACTTACCTAATAAAATAAATGCATACAAAAAAAAAAACCAAAACCTTTTTTTCCACGTTCTAGTTGGATTCTGTCGTTATGTCAACCCTTCAAGCCCCACGTTGGGCGCCAAAAAGGACTGTCGTGGTTTAGCCTCAGATGGCAACAAAGAACCACGTGCCGCTCGCACGTGCCTTCCTAATACAGGAAGGATCGTAAGAAAAGGCAAGACTCTTGGGTTGGGACAAAGGCAGTTTAACAGGACAGCAAAGGGAACAGGCAAACAACAACAACACGGATAGGGGAATATACAAACGCGATTACGGAACCGCCGCTCCCCGCCGCTCGCCGACCGGCCGGACCCGGGACGCCCCAGCCCGCTTTTAAGCAGCAACTTCCTGCCCCCTCCCCCGGCAGCTCAGGGTGGGCGTGGCTCACATGGCATGGAATACCAGGAAAAGTTAACCCTATCCCCACCGGAACCAGGACACGCCCCCAACATCTCCCCCTTTTTTGTTTCTTTAAAGGCAGAACTGAGGCGCGGGTTTAAAGGTCATCATACTCAGTGAGCTGGACAGAACTAACACTAGTGTAAATCTTCGGAATATCGCCGTTTTGAATAAACCATGTATGTCGAACAACTTTAGTCACCATAGACCTAACACAGGAAAGAGCGCAGCTTAGAATCAAAAGGCCTACCAATATAATAACTAATATGAGTACAGCAGATTGTACCAGGCTCCTAAGCCAGCCCTTTAGCCCAAACCAATCACCCAAAGTACCCAATCCGAAGAAGTCCGTATCAGATTGCACCTTTTGTGAATGCGCAAGGAGTTGTGTAATTTGCTTATGTATCGAAGAAGAGTGGTCCTCTAAGTCCATGCAGCACATTCCGTCAAAATCCTCACAGCCATGTCCATGGGCTAGTAGCAAGAAGTCAATAGCGGCTCTGTTTTGCAGGACTGCATGTTGTACTGTAGACAAGTCTTCAGCCATCTCAGATAGTATGCGGCTGGTAGCATTTGCTTGCTTAACAACCCAACAGGCAATTGCATCTAAGTTTCTGTGGGCTCTCGCTGCTGCCACCCCAGGGGTAAATAGCGAGGCGAAAAAAACCTCCCAGCGATTCCATAGCTTAACATTATCGTCACAGGTATTTTCTAATGCTTGTATTGTGTCACGAGTAAAACGTAACCGCTGTTTTGGGCTTGGATGATAGTGAGGAGTGCCAAGACTAAGCTGTCCAATAGTACACGGGCCTCCTCTAGGGTTAGAAGGGATCCCAGACCAAGCTCTATTTCTGCAAATAAAAAGAACCCCAAGGGGAGCCGCCTAGGGAGCATGGTACCGGGGGCTGAGTGAGTGGCATCTCGAGCAATGCTCAAACACCATTGTTGTTGCCAGAGGGTAGCATTACCAATAGGTGAGATGACGGTCGGTGGAGAATCCTTTACTAAGGGCCCCTGACCATGACCTAAGGCCAATAAACAAACAATGAGAAATATTAAGAGAATCTACTAAGTCAATTTCCTGCGGCTGGGGCCCTATTGGTAATTTATCATCCCAATTATCGTATTTTTCAAAAAGGTCCTTAAGATTTTTCCATGAAAAAGGAAGCCTTCCAGAAATATTGTATTGCTTCCGTAAGGTTGTCATAGAGTTATTAAACAGTAAAAAGGTCGAGTTATTCAGTGGTACCCCTACTAAGCAGGTGGTGAAGGGCGAGCTGGGCGTAGCAAGACTGGCACAAAAGCTAGTTGTATTGAGCGACCTGGACAGAGTAACCCAGACATTTTGACGGGGGTCAAAAAGGTGAGGGTGGTACCCTGGCAAAGGATTGGCATGTGTCCAGGCTGCACATATACAAAAAAGTGTTAACAGGATCATAATGTTTGACGGACTCTTCCCCCCACCCCTTTTTTTTTTTTTTTTTTTTTGCAATGCTAAATTCTTACAATGCTAACTTCATATATTAGGCAACTGTCACACCATCTATTGGCCAATGTTAACCATCGCTACCATCTCTTACCACAGCGATAGCAGTCGCATAAAACCTAAGGGTCACAATTACCACAGGCGACGCAATGAATATGTTCTACTGGAGTCTCTGCTCTATTGTCCATAAAAGCACTGCATCAGTCCTCCGAATGTTCTTTGGTATGCCGTTCAGGGGAATGATCTAGCTGTGGATTGGTGTTGTGGCCATCCGATTGTGGTAGGGGTTCACGGAAAGGTCGCACGCTCTTCGCTGGGATCCACCTGGGGCCTCGTTCTGTGGAAACACAAGCATAGCCTCTGCCCCATGTGACAAGGGGGTATGGCCCCAAGACCTTACCTGTCTCAGGGTCGCGGATCAGGACTGGAGCTTTTACGCTGGCTTCAAAAGAAGTGTTTGTGTTAAAGTGGCGAACGATCGGAGGGTTGTTATCTATTAAAGAACAATTTAAATAGTTAAAAACATACAGGGCTTTCTGTAGACGTTCTTCAGGGGTGGCTGTCCCTACTCCCCCTTTCTGTTGTTGTAACAAGCGCTTTAAAGACTGATGAGAGCGTTCAATCAGGGACTGGCCCGTAGGGGAATGTGGGATCCCAGTGATGTGAGTGATCCCCCAAGAGATAAAAAAAGTTTTAAGTGCAGCTGAGATATAAGCAGGGCCATTGTCTGTTTTGATTTGTGCAGGGATGCCTAAGGTAGCAAAAGCACGCAGCAGATGCCTGCGAACATCTTTCGCCGCCTCCCCCACATGGCAGGAGGCAAATAGAGCGCCTGAAAAGGTGTCAATAGAGGAATGGACGTATTTTAATCTCCCAAATTCTGGATAGTATGTGACATCCGTCTGCCATAATTGCAGGCTTTGTAAGCCTCTGGGATTAACCCCACCTGGTGCCGTAGGAAAAGAATGTTTTTGACAATCAGGGCAGACAGCGATAATGTTCGCCGCTTGCTGAGAAGTGAGGCCAAACTGACGTTTGAGGCCCCCTGCATTCTGATGGAAAAAGGAATGACTAAGCTTAGCTTGTGCAATACGGTCAGGTAAAGCTTGTACCGGCAGAGTGAGCATATCGGCCTGTCGATTGCCTTCTGCAATAAACCCAGGTAAAGAGGTGTGCGATCTAACATGTAAAATAAAATAGGGATGTGTTCGAGAGGTTAAAAGGAAAACAAGTTCCTGCAACAAAGCAAACAAATCAGCATGCGAAGTATGACGCAGCACCGAGGCCTCTGCCCGTTCGACGACGCCTGCAACATAAGCAGAATCAGTAATAAGATTCAGTGGTTTAGACCACTTACGAAAAGCTCGAACAACAGCAGCAAGCTCTACGATTTGAGGGGACCCGGAGACTGTCTCAACGTCCGACTCCCATTGTTGAGAGCGGTCATCCCACCAGACAATCACCGACTTGTGTGTTTTTCCAGACCCATCGGTGAACACAGTAAGGCCTTGGAGGGGCTGGTGACATCTCTTTGGTATGGATATTAAGTTAAAATGAGCATGTAGAAGCTTGTGGGACGGAGGATGTGAGGTTAGTTGACCCGTATAATCTGTTAAGGCAAACATGAAAGCATCAGACTGTTGGAATAACCATTGTAGGTACATATTAGTTACAGGTAAACAGATAGAAGCAAAGTCCATCCCTGACAGGGCAAGCAAGCGCTGCCGTGCTTTAATTATCAAGGAAGCAAACATTTCATGTTGTGTCCAAATTGTTTTAGTGGGCTGGTTGGGTAAAAAGACCCACTCAATGATTAATAAGGGATCAGGGTTGTTAGGGTCCCATTGAAAAATCAAAGCATATGGCTGACGTGCAGGGTTCAAAATAATTAAATTGAAGGGCAATTCAGGCGCACAGCGGTGTGCTTGCCGTAAGGCGATGGCTTTCGCTACTTTTTGTAATGAGGCAGCGGCTTCAGGACCAAGTCGACGAGGGGAGCGTAAATCGGAATCTCCCTTGAGGAGTTCAAACAAAGGGCTTAAGTCTGAATTGGAGATTCCTAGCAAGGGTCGGACCCAAGTAATGGTCCCTAATAATTTTTGAACATCGTGCAAATTTTTAATGTCGGCCTGTATATGCACAGGTTGGGGAACTATCGTCTGGGTCCTGATGCGCCAACCCAAGTAGGTCCAAGGGGGCATTTTCTGGACTTTTTCGGGCGCAATACAGAGGCCTGCCGAATTGACAGCGGCCGTGACAAGGGCTACGGCCTTTTCCATGAGCTCAAGGTGAGGCGCAGCCATCAAGATATCATCCATATAATGATATAACAGAACTTGAGGCAACGCAACCCTGACAGGGCTAAGTACCTTAGCGACATACCATTGACAAATTGTCGGGCTATTTTTCAATCCCTGTGGCAGTACCACCCACTGATATCGTTGCACAGGGGCTTGCATATTGACACTTGGGACTGAAAAAGCAAATTTGGCAGCGTCATCAGGGTGTAGTGGAATGTTAAAAAAGCAATCCTTAAGGTCAATAACGGTGAGATGCCAATTGCGGGGGATCATAGTTGGAGAAGGGAGCCCTGGCTGCAGAGCTCCCATATCTACCATAGCATCATTGATTTTTCTGAGATGATGGAGCAGGCGCCACTTGCCAGATTGCTTCTTAATAACAAAGACAGGTGAATTCCAAGGACTAGTAGTAGGTACTATATGTCCTTTTGCTAATTGTTCCGTAACCAGTTCTTGGAGAGCGCGAAGCTTTTCGAGTGGTAGGGGCCATTGATCTACCCAAATGGGTGTCTGAGTTTTCCAAGTCAGTTTCAGGGTGTCGCGCACCTCAATGGCCCCCCCTAAAAATGCGACTGAATGGAAGTTCCCCATTGTGATAGCACATCACGTCCCCATAAGACCATAGGAACAGGCAGCACAAAAGGCTTGACGGAAGCCACTCGTCCTTCTGGGCCTTTGATTTGGATCAATTCCGAGGATTGGTGGCTTCTACCAACTCCTCCGATTCCGGCTAGTGCCTGAGGCACAGCTGCCAAAGGCCATTGTGGAGGCCACTTCACCTGTGAAATTACGGTAACATCGGCCCCTGTGTCAATAATCCCATTTAGGATTACTTGCTGAGTGCCGTGAATAAGAGTACATTGACAAAGTGGTCGCTTCTGGGAAATGGACTGTACCCAGAGAATCTGTGGATCCCCAGTAGATCCAAAACCTCCTTGTCTTTGCTGCGGAGGTGGGTGAGGCGAAAGAGAGCTTGCGTTCTGCGGGATCAGTAGTAATTGTGCAATGCGGCTTCCTTTGGGTACTGTGCAAGGGGGAAATGGGGTCCAGGCCATGATTTTAATTTCCCCAACGGTATCCGCATCAATTACTCCAGGCAATACAAAAAGTCCGGCTAAGGTAACTGATGATCTCCCTAATAGTAGCCCTTGTGTTTTCGGGGATAAAGGACCTGAAACATTAGTTGCTAATAAATGAACAGAGGAATCAAGCAATGTTACTGCGTGTGAGGTTGCCAGGTCCAATCCGGCGCTACCGGCTGTTGCTGGGCGAAGACTTGTGGCGAGGTCACACCCATCTGCATGGCTCGATCCACCGGCGACGATACTTGTGTCTGTGCGCGTCGCTGCCCCGCGCTCCGCAAGCGGTTTCCCTGTATCGGCTGCCCTTGAAAATTATACTTAGAACGACATTGATTAGCATAATGACGCCCCTTCCTGCATCGGGGACAGATCCCAGGGGCTTGAGCTTTAGCCCCCCATTAGAAGCGAGACAATTTCGTTTGATATGGCCTGGTTTACCACAACCGTAACAATTTCCTCCCCCAGACATGCCTCTCATAGCTGCGAAAGCAGCTGCCATCGCTTCAAATTTATGGTCCACAGTACCGATACGATTACAAGCCTCTACCATTTCAACCAAAGTCGGAGCTGGGTTAGGGAGAGATTTAAGGAATTTTTTACAGTCGGCGTTAGCATTTTCAACTGCTAATTTTAATAGCAAAATTTCTCGAGCTTCGGTATTATCTATTTGGCGTTCTAAAGCTTGCTTAAGTCTATCAATGAATTGCATGTACGGCTCCCGAGGTTCCTGCGTAATAGAGGTGAATGCCTTTTGAGGTTTACTGGAATCGGGTATTTTAAGTAAAGCCTTTTTTGCTTCTTCGTGGATCGCTTCCAGGGCCTCTCGTGGACAATCTCGAGCCTGTGCCGCTGGATTAGAGTGCTGACCCGTACCCATAAGGTGCTCCATGGTCAGTGCGGCAAGAGCAGCATTATTATGACCCACGTAGCTGGTGAGGAGAGTTTGAAGGCCCCCCCTCCAGTGCGACTCCCACAGGGAATACTGGGAAGGGGTTAATAACAATTGCGCTAGCGATTTTAAATCATGGGGAGTCATAACATATGTATCAAAGACAGAAGACAGCAGGCTCGCAAAATATGGGGAAGAGAGCCCATGTTCTGTGACGGTACGGCGCAGCTCTTTAATCACCGGGAAGGACAAAGCCTTCCACTGCACTCCCCGGCCTTGATAAATAACAGGGGTGACTATCGTTCGCGCTATTTCCAAGTCACCTTCTTTTAAAGCTTGACGTCTAATATTCGCCCACGTATCATGAGGGTCAGGGGGGGTACAAGTCAGGCTCTTTATCAGGATCAACGGGCCCCGGGTCAAGCGGATCTTCCTCAGGAGGGTAGCCTGCGGCACAGACCTTTAAGGGTCCGGGCGACTTAGCACATCGCGGAGGTAGCGGAGGGGGAAGCAAAGGCGGAGCTGATGAAGGTTCCCCCTTAGTATCTGGAGAGTCTTTATGGCCCTTTTTCTGTGCCTTAATAGCCTCAAAGATTATTTCTCCACCACGGAAGCAAACGCTGAGCCTCGGCATTCCCTGACGTCGCTAAGTCCCACAACTTTACCCCCACATCGTCCCAAAGTTCCCGTGTAAAAATACTGGAGGCCGTAACAGTGGGGATCTTCATTTGTACCCACTTAAGCATAATCTTTAAGTCCTGCCCGGAAATATCTTTTTTATGTTTCCGGAGGAGCGTTTTCATAACTTTATATACATCTCTCTCTGCGGGGGACATCTGATTCCCCATGTTTCCCACAGCTCACCTCTTAAATCCAGAGGGATTCCTGGCCAGTTCCTGCTTCCTTTCAGCAGCTCATTCAAAGTTCCGTGGGACTCGCAGCAAGCCGCTCAGCTAGGCGGTTCACCACCCCATCACGTCGGGGTCACCAATTTGCCGCGATTGAGAGACGGGACGCTGCTTGATGCAAGCAAGATGTCAGTTCATTAGACGCGTTGGAAAGCTTTTTATACAGCTACTTAACAGTTACATAAATTACACAAATTCTATCATTTCTGATTGGCTTAGCTCTAAATGTTTCATTACAATAATCCCTCCTACCTGCGGTTTCGCTACATGCTAGAAGCTACAGTTTTGGAATGTGCTAAAAGCTACAGTGATAACTTGTTGCCTACTCCCTACTTCTTCAAGGTTATTTATCTCAGACCTGCAAGGCCAGTTGTTCCCTGGCTCCTCAGATTTATTTGTCTCAGGTCTGCAAGGTCGGCATACCCTCGAATTTCTTGCATACTCGTACTTTTCTGCTAGCCGCCCCCAACACAGGGCTTTCTCATTTCTAAAATAAATACTCACTTACTCAACCCCAAAATACTCAGTACATCTCCAAAAAGAAGAACAAACACTGCAGGGATGAATGCGGCACGTTGAGGGCCTGGATCCCAGCATGCCGTCTTTTGTGCAGGTTTGAACGGTTTTTTAACCACCACACCCCCCGCCCAACTTCCAGACATTTTGGGGCCGTGAGCCGCCTCTTTTGGGGGAACTCCGTGTAACCCCCACATGCCCCCCTCGCCTGCTCCTCCCCCGTGGGGGCCGGGGGATGGAGAGCCGGGGAGAGAAGAGGTGGGCGGAGGGGGAATGGCGGGGGCGGCTGAGCCGGCAGGACCTGCCCATCCCAGCCACCGCCGTCTCGCCCAAGCAGGCCTTCGCCGCCAGCCAGAGCGGCCTGGAGTATCGGCGAGCCATCCTGGCGCCGGAGAACCTGGACCAAACGCTCTTCTTGCACCAAAACTTGCATTTTTTAGAATCAATCAGGAACAGCAACAAGGCGCGGAGCAGGAATCTCCATGCCCAGCCATTCCGGGGGTCGGCGGGGGTTTAAATCTAGACCCATGGCGGGGATTTGGGACGCCGAGTATTTTGCCAAATTCCTGCGGTTTTGGCATCGCTTTGGCAGCGAGGAGGCGTGAACGTGCCACCGCCTCCCGGCACTTGCTCTCTCACCCCGCCTCCGGAGCCAAACTGCTCAAAACTCATCCCTTTCTATGGAATTAAAATATCACTCAGCGCTGCAACTTCCCACCTCTTTTTCTTTTTTGAAAAGGAAACAGCCCCCAGGTTTTTTTGGTTAAAAACTCCCAGTCCTCCCAGCTGGCAGGGCTGCCGCTGACTCCGGCCTCACTGGGAGGCCCGTCTTCGATTTCGGGAGGCAGCCGGTTTCCCTTTGAAATCGTTAAGGGCTAGAGAAAAACGTTACTCTGAGGTCTATTTTTAAAAATACAAGCCTTGAGAAGCCAAAGGAGAACGTTCCCACCCACCTTTTGCTTTGGGGAAAGGAGTTTGTGGAGGCCCAGACCTGAGCATTGGGCCTTTCAGGAGAAAAACGGAACCAAACTATAGATTTTTTTTTTCTACTGGACGTGAATATTCTGCAAAACTTAAACAAACTCATTCATGAATCTGGTGGCCCGGAAACAAAAAAAATCAGCCTTTTTTATACTGTCAGTAGAGACAAGACACCTTTCTTCCCATTTCCTTCCTTCAACTAATCGAACCCTCCATGCTCCCTCCCAACTGCCACGTTGATTTATGCAAATAAGCACCAAATAATAAAATAAACACGCAATGGGTGCTTTACATATGATCGAGACACCTCATGGCCACCCAACAGCTTTAACCACCCCAATTCTGCTGCCCCAGAACCAGAGGAACGAGTTTTAAATCATTGAATTATCGCGCAAAGAGCTAGAGCGGGGCAAGAACTTTAAAACTGACGAACCAAATTTAATAAGTAAACAAAAAACCACACGTGAAAACTAACCTTATCTCTATCAAAACGGTGCTGCAGTCCACATCTTAAACGCTGCACACGACCATCAGGGAAAAACGTTGTTAGACATGATGAACGTTTTGGGGCGATTTCCCCTATTCCCTCTCTTTTTAGAGCGGGGGCGACAGCGTGTTCTCGAATCCTCAAAGCCCAGCCGCTGCCCAGATGCGGAGAAAAAGGTGGGGTTTTTTAAGAGAAACGGTAAAAACTGGCCTCGTGGTTGGTTTGGTGTCAGTTCCCGGGTGTTACGGGAGGAGGTCAGCGGAATGCGGGGGGTTTGTGGCTTCGCCACCCTTTAAAAACGCTCCCGGGGACCTTTTAAACATCTTGTGGGCGATGGAGTCTCATATGGGCGTTTCGCCCCTGGATCTTCTCAAACACCCTGAAAGTTAGAAAAGAAAGGGATTTTTAAGGCTTTTCTTTTTTTTTTTAAAATTTGTTAGACCAAGCTTCGTTATTCCTACTTTTGGGAACTCTTATGCTTTGCTGCATAGTTTGACAGAATTTTGGACGTTGGTGGTTCAACAAGGAAGATAGTGGGGGATTAAAATAGTAGAATTAATTGTGCGATCGTTTAAAACGAGGTTGAATTGAAACTCGAGGCATTTTGCTTGGCATGAGTGAGTGGAGTGGGGAAGCCTCAGGCTGCAAATCCCTACGAAGCTCGAGGGTTTTTTGGTCAAAATGGAGAAACGCTGTGATTCTTGCACAAGGAGGGGCCAGTCTGAACCTCAGGGCTTGGTGGAGGGCCTCCCCGACTCTGAAAACACTGATTTTTTGGGGTTGAAAGCCAAATAAAACCGCCAAGCGGCCCCAGGGCAAGGGGAATCCTCAAGCGGCCCTCCCCCTCTGCCCACCCCGGGTCGTTTTCGAGCCACAAAACAGCCGGGATTTCGAAGAAAAATGAAGAGCTGACCTTCCACACTCGCCGCAGGGGAAAAAACCCGGATCTCCAGCGCTGCCGTCCCAGCACCAGGAAGGACCGGGATCGGTGGAGGAGCTGCCGTCGCTGTTGCGCTTCTCGACTCCCCGGCTTTGGATTTTCCTTGGGCATGACGCGGTGCCTCTTCTTTGTGCTGCAAAGGGCCTGTAAATCAGATGAAAAATAGCTTGAAACAGCTGCGGGCGGCAAAAGAATTAGAGTTTTTTGCGACAGAGGTACCGCGTTTTACCAGCCCAACCCCACCCGGGTGGACTCTGAAAACTAAACGGCCGAAAAAAACCACTTTAGTTCGACTGGGAGAACCAGACCTTGAAAGAAAAACTGTATTATTTCTCTATTTTAAGCAGAAAGTGCTTTCCTCCCCCAAAATCTATCCAAAATGTGGAATTCTGAAGAAACGAAGCAGCGCGGCAGCCAGCTTGGTCTGGAACTCCGCCAGGTTGACACTGAGGGCCCCATCGAAGCGCAGGGAGGCCGTGATGGAGGACACGATCTGGCTGACGATCGTCCCAGCCAGCCAAGGGGGACGAGCTGGGGGACCCCCACCCCACCTCTGCCCTCAGCAGCGGGGCCAGGACGGACCCTCCACGCAGAGAGAAGGGGCCTGGCGCGGATTTCATCTCGAGCCCTCTTCCTCAGCCCAAAGCCACACAACTCCCTCTCTTTCTCAGCCCCCAAACCAGCCACGCCAGCCCCTTTGCCAGCCCCGCCAGCAGGAGTCCCACTCTCCCTGGCAGGCCCCAAACCAGCTCCCCCTCTCTGCTGCCTCAGCCCCTCTGCAGCCCCCCTGGGCAACACTGAGGGAGCGCAGCCACCCCACAGCACCCCAAACCCCCCAGGACATAGGCACCCCGCGGGGAGCCGGGCCCAGCCACCCCCCTCACACCCGCCAAGGCCCCCCCTCAGGCCCCCCGTGCCCCCAGCCCCACTCAGGGCCCTCCCGCCCCACCCCACCACCCCTCGGGGCCGCCCACTCACCTTGACGCGCTCCAGCTGCCTCACCACGTGCTCGCGGGAGCCCCGCGGGCCTGGCCCGACCCACCACCCGTCCGCCGAGCCACGCTTTCCCCCCAGACCGCCCCGCATTCATTTCCAGGCGGCTGCCATTTTCCCCCGGCCCCCTCAGCTTCCGGAGCGCCCCGGCCCAGCCCGGCTCAGCTCCAAGAAGATCAGCCAGATGCAAAAGCTACCACCACCGAGCACCAAGTTCTTCAGAATGTTGTGTAGAACGTAGAAGGCCGGCAACGCTCCATGACAGCGCTTCGCCGGGCATTTCGGCACATTTCTAGCCAACTTTGGCTCAAAAAGCCTGCTGTTGAGGACTGGCCGAGCCACTGGGACAAGGTCAACGTCAGCTGGAAGGGCCTACGCAGCCTGGGCCTTGCACCAACCACACGCTGACTCCTCAACAGCGGTTCCCTCGTCCCCCCTTTTCCCAGAGTTTGCTCTTCTTCCAATGGCTGGGCGCACATTTTAGTCTTTCATCAGCCAAAACCCCCCAAATCCCTGGCCATTCTGCCTGGAAGGTATCAAAAAAAACACCCGAGAGGTAAATCATTCCGCCAAGACCATCCTTTAGCCTTTCTTGCCATCCTCAAGTATTTTGAATTGCGCATTTTTAACGCTTAGATTAAGTTTATACCCCAAACAATGTCGCACAATCAAATCAGGTCGTGGGTTTAGGAGGAACTTAAACCGCAACTCCAAAGTGATTAACAGGTTAAGTATTTCCCATAAATTCCACCAACAGGCCCCTGGAACCTTTACCAAGTCTGTTACCAATAGTGTTAATTACCACCAAACCCATTCCTGCTGCGTTATCTGAATAGAATTGGGGGTATTTTAAGGGAGGTGTGATGCTGAGCGCCTAAAGTGGTGACCGGTGGCTCACAGAAGCCATTCCAGCACGGGATTTTTGCTGAATACACTCAAAAATCACTAAAATCACCACCCACCTCCTTCCCTGCTGGCAAATTCGTTGTCATGGATGGTACCAAGATGTTTACCAGTAACTATTTTTGAGAAAGAAAATAATTTGCAGCTTTAAAATCAGTTATGACAGGAAACTAGGACAAAACATAGAAATAACCTTGTAGTTTTCAGCCCCCCCAATCCTTCTCTCTTTGTCTCAGAAAGAAAGACCAAAAAAAAGTCAAAAATGCGCCTTTCTTACTTTAAAAACTAGGACTTGATTTCAGTTTAGTTACACCTCAGTAAATCTGTGCAAATGTGTGGAAGTTCTCTGAAACGTTGAGGCCACTCGTCGTGTTGAGTACTATTTATCCTAAATTCTAAATTCAAAGTTGCCCCTAAGTGATACAAACCGTGTTAATTTGTGACATGAAACGGGAGAAGAAAGCTTTGCACTCTATTTTGATTTCTTTCTCATTGGAAATAATGCCATGAGCCATCTTCTTGAGTATGAGCTCTGTTTCTACAGATCTGAATAAAAGAGCCCTCAACCATAATCAGTTCACAAACGGAGTTGAGACCGGGCAGCATTTCCAGCTAAGGCAGTTCCAAGCAAACAAAAGAGACGAAGAGACGTTACAGGACACCAGCAGGGAAGGGGCTTAAAAAGAGGCCTCTTTGGTTGTCCCAGTGCTGCTGGAGCGTTCCTCTTCTTTTCTTAAAACAGTCGTTTTTCTCCGTTCCTCCTCGAAAATAACTTTTAATTGCTCCTACCCTCTGAAGAGTGTGACTGCTGCAGAATTAACCACTGTGATGAGTCCCTCTCTTAGGCTGAGCCCAGCCTCAGTGTCTGGGGTCGCTCCTGCCGTGCCGTGTCTCACCTGTGCTGCGCTGCTCCCTGCGTTTACTTCTGAGGGGTTCTGGTGCTGCAGCGAAGGAAGGTGCTCTGGGGAGCCATGGAAAGCAGAAACACCGTAGGGAGGTTGGGAGCATGGGAGGAAGCAGTCTAGGTGACACCACTTTTCATAGTCCTCAGAAAGAAAGCGAGGAAGCTTTCTGTCCTGTTAAAATCTTAGCTCCTGGTTGAACCTGCTTCCTGCTTTGCTCTCCTCTGTGACCAGGTGCAACCCCGTGTGCAGTATCTCTTAGCCCAAAGACAATGCTGAGTTTGGGCTCTTGCCCTGGGAATCAGAGGAAAAAGTTCTTTTCCTCCTATTTGCAAGCCACTTAGTTCTCATCTCCTGCGGTTGGTCGGTGGCGGACGGTGCAGGCGAGCGGTCGGCATGAGGCACCTCCTGTTGGTGCTGCTGCTGCTGGGTGCCGTGTGGGCGGACGACAAGGAGGAGGAGGAGGAGGACGTGGGCACAGTGGTGGGCATCGACCTGGTCACCACCTACTCCTGCCTGTGTGGGCATCTTCAAGAATGGCCGGCTGGAAATCATCTCCAATGACCAGGGGAACCGTATCACGCCGTCCTATCCTACGTGGCATTCACGCCCGATGGGGAGCACTTGATCGGGGACGCCACCAAGAACCAGCTTACATCCAAACCCGAGAACACTGTGTTTGATGCCAAGCGGCTCATCGGCCGCACCTGGAATGGCCCTTCCGTGCAGCAGGACATTGAGTACCTGCCGTTCAAGGCTGTTGAGCAGAAAGCCAAGCCCCATATTCAAGTCGATGTTGGAGGTGGACAGACAAAAATCTTTGCTCTTGAAGAAATTTCTGCTATGGTCCTGACAAAGATGAAGGAAACTGCAGAGGCTTACCTGGGGAAGAAAGTTACCCATGCTGTTGTTACTGTGCCAGCCCACTTCAATGATGCTCAGCGTCAGGCTACAAAGGATGCTGGTACCTTTGCTGGGCTGAATGTGATGAGAATCATCAATGAGCCAACGGCTGCTGCCATTGCTTATGGACTGGACAAGAGCGAGGTCGAGAAGAACATGCTGGGTTTGACCTGGGTGGTGGAACACTCACCCTCCTCACCATTGACAATGGAGTCTTTGAAGTTGTGGCTACTAATTGTGGATGCCGAAGGACCTGCGGACGCGGCACCCGGAACGAGCCCTGGAGTTCTCATCGCTCTCACTGACGGCAAACCGTGGGATAAGTAAACAAGCCCTAGCTACACAGCACCTGGGCCATGATAAGAGGAAGAAAAGGAGAGAGCGCTGAAGGCCAGCCGGGTTGCTAAAGATGACTAGCTTGTCTTGGTTTACACCATGTATGGTATGTGGTATGTGTGCTATGTGCTGTGTAATCACATGATAAGGATGTAGCAGTGGGAAATTGCTAGCTCTGTTGCAGAGGGTATTTAAGGAGGCTGCTGCCTAAAATAAAGCGATTTCGTTTGTGCACCGAACGGAGTCCATGCCTAATTGCCACAAATGGTGCCCCATGTGAGACGGAGCGATTAACGAGGTTTGACCAGTGGCGAGCCCCACAGAACTTAAGTGCTGCTGAAAGGAAGCAGGAGCCGGCTTCAATCACCTCGTCAAGAGAGGTGAGCTGTGGGGAGTTATGGGGAGTAACAAATCTTCAGAAGAAAAATCGGGACTAGGGCTAATGGAGGGACTCTTGTGGAAACATCACGTATATACGAGCCTCCAGACCTTAAAAAAGATACTGAAATGGGTCTCTGTTAATTGCGATGGTGTCAGTGCAATCGCTATTTTTAGTATAAAAATGTGGGACGCAGGAGGGGTTAAACTTTGGGCCAGAGCCACGAAGGTGGACAAGGTTGCCCCAGGTAGATAGACCAGGGTGGGCCGTAGAACCGATGGAAGTCCTGAAATATTGGTGGAGTTTTCACCAGCCGACACGCTTACGCTCTCGGGAACGGCTCGCCCGTGCAGGGTGTATGGCTGGCTGTTCGTTGTTTGTCTATAAGATCATGGTTGATCAGGAGAAGGAGCTGAGCCAAAATCTATAGGATGCTCTGTAGGAAAATGAGGAACTTCAGGGTGAGCTCTTGTTGCAAAGGCAAACTTTTATGTCAGTCGTAAGTGATGAAAAAAAAAAAAGAAAGAAAAAACAAAAAAAAAGAAAAAAGAAAAAAAAAGAAAAACGAGAAAAAAAAGAAAAAAGAAAAAAAAAGAAAAAAAAAGAAAAAAAGAAAAAGAGAAACCCAAACAGGAACGATTAGACAGGGAATGTGCCACATTAGCACAAAAGTATGCCATACGCGCTACGAGAAAGCAGCAGAAAAAGAGAAATAGGACACCTGATTCAAAGCAGTACCATAGAGATATGTTTTTGTTTTTTTCCTATATGTTATTGCATGCCCTGGTAAATTACTCTGTGTTATACCCTGCGAGACTAAATGGACCCCAGCACCCCTCTGCACAATACCCTGCGGCTCCAGGATAGCCCAATTGCTGTATTTTGGTGCCTGTCCCCCGAAAGTTGTTCAAACACAAAGGGGGAACCGAGGCTTTGGCTCAGCCAGGAACCCACAGATACTACGGACGCAATCCGTCAGTGCTGGCCGACCATTGATGCAGTGCACATTAACGATGCAAGGAAAGATCCTGTTTGCATGAGCGGTATTCCGGACACCGGAGCGGATGTCAGAGTCATCTCTAAAGACAGATGGCCTGTGAACTGGCCGTTAGTACAAATGGGGAAGGCATTAATGGGCATTGGCGGGAATGCTTTGCCTTTACAGAGCAAACACATAATTCAGACCCAGGGGCCCGAAAATCGTGTTGCCTCAGTCCGTCCTTTTGTGTTAACTACGCCAATTACTTTATGGGGCTGAGACCGTAGGAGCCAATGGGGAATACAGATTGGGTCACATTTGTCTTAGGGGCCACTGAGGTGCAAGCCACCTTAAACTTAACCTGGAAATCTAATAACCCTGTTTGGGTGGAACAGTGGCCCTTGTCACGCGAAAAGTTGCGCCACCTTCATCAGCTAGTTGAAGAACAGCTCCGAGAAGGCCATATAGTCCCAACGACCAGTCCATGGAATTCGCCTGTGGAATTCGCCAGGTCTAAGTTACCCTGAAATTTTGATTTTCACCTTACTAATGTACTGGGAATGTTGTGATCTGCGTGAGCATTTAGATAAAGCCTATAATTGCAGAAGTGAAGCTGTGGAGGCATTCTTTCAGAGCCTCAAGGAAGCTGTTCACGGTAGAAACCAGAACACGTAAAAGTCACAGCAGAAGAAGCCTGCACATAATAACCTTACAGCCTGTGAAAGCCAAGGAGTGCCATTACAAGTAAAATACCAGAATTTTTTACTCCAGAGAACAAGATTGCTGTGCGCTTTGAAAAACAAAACAAAACCAAACCAAACAGCTTTCTTCAGCGGAACCTAGGGTTTTTTGCAATACAGGGGATCAAGTATTAACTAAAGTATTCCACGTAATGGTTACGAGAATGTACATGCTGCAAGACTGAACTCCTATTAGCAGCAATATCCTGCCAGTACTATTCATGCTGACTAGTACTCTACTTCTTGAGTAAATCAGCAATTTTTATGAATACCCCGAAAGGTAAATACAAGACAAACTCTGTTCTGCACTCCTTCGGAGCAAAGATGGAAGGTGGCAGCTGAATGATAACACACTTTAAATGATGATGACAAAAGAACTTCTGTTGAAGGATAACGCTATCTGTATCAGGAAGATGGAACACGACCCATTCAGTACAGATTAGACAGTGATGGCCAATACCTGAGCGTGACTGAATCTCCTCAGGATAAGGCAGTTGGAACTTCAAAAAACAAATGAAGTCTCCCCAGTTCTGAGGCTTTGTGGGTACTTCTTTTACTCCTGATATAATGCAGAACAACCTCAAGAACACTCCAGTTAAAGATTAAGAACACCTATAGCACTCTGGGCAATTAATTACATAGAGGAAGAAATACCTCTGCCAGGCCCTTTTTCCTCCTGCCTGTTATCTGTGATTCATTACGGAGAAGGGCTTAGGACGGCTTCTCAGAGCTGCCCACTGCTACACAGCTCCTTGAGAAAAGGAGAACTAACCCCCCCAACACGCTCAACAGGGTGAGGCAGCGGTAGCTAACAATCTGCCCACAATACTTTTAATAGTGTCTATTGAAATGAGCGTAAGGCGGCAGTTAAATACAGTTCTTTTACAAAGTACCAAGCTTGCAGGAGGTACAACGTGCAGCCCCAGGAAATACAAAGCTCTTAAAGCAACGGCAATGTTCCTAATGTAACCCTACAAGTCGACCTCTGTGCAGTATGAAAATAAGAGAACTTGGAGAAAAATACATAGCCAGGGCGCACCGGAAAACAAGATGTTGCATTGTTATTAAGATGTGTTCTGCTGCTTGGTCTGCACTGAACACACAAGCAACTGCCCTCAGTGTCATGTGAAACTCTGTTTTTAAAGATCTAATGAACCAAGAAAGACAGTAATTCCACTGGGCAAAAAGAGAGTTTTGCAAAATCTGACCGTGAAAACTTTTCAAATGTTTCCATTTTCCAGCTGTTCACTGACAAAAGACGTGAGGCCTGCCACTCAGCCAAAACTTGCAAAGAATAGGCAAAAAAATGAAATAAAATACAGCACATATAGAGAAAAGATATCTTAAAAAACTGCTGGAAAGTTCACCTACCCATTTTAAAAGTGAATCATCTTCCAAAGTATTGTGATTGGATAAATTACGGTAAGAGTTAGTATGATGGTCCAGTATGTCTATATTCTTAGTATTATTACGCTAAGAATTCGTGTAATGGTCCAGTAACATTACATTAATATTTTGGGCTTAAAATAGTCAAACTGAAATATTGGACTTATAAAAAAGGTGGAATAAAATTGAAGTTCTTTCACGGTCCTCCACTCAAAGAAAACAGCAGCAAGTGAGTATACGGACCTGTATTCTATTCCTTTCAGATCATGTAAACATGTCACACCTTCAACTCGCCTATTATGTTAAGTACTGACTACCACCAGAAAATGTGAGCAGGATTACTCTAAACTTGTGTCTTACCAATAAAGGGGACATCAATTTCGAATCTATACATAGAGGAGTATATGAACAACTACATGAAGAAAACAACCCAAACAGATTTAGTCTTTAATGGAAGAAAAACCTCCAACCCAACCAAGCCCGAGAAAAAATATCTGCCTACTGAAGAAAATAGTCGCTAGAATCAGTGACACATGTCACCTTCCCAATCACGTAACATTTTTGACTACAACCACATCAAATCCTATTGACTCAAGATTGGGTTAGGTGTATCACACCATCTTACCTGCAGTCCATCTTGGTATTGAACAGCTGCCTGCAGAGCTTCAACAAGCTTATCTGCCCGTTCTTTCCGTGTTTTGCTTAAGGCATCCCAGGCAGAATTCAGCTGCAAATAGGTGAAATTTACTCCAGTGGACAAAAGAATGTTACTGCTGTATAATGTGCGTTCGCTAATTATTCACTCATCAATAACACCAATAAACTAAGCATGAATAGTTCATATTAATTCCATGTTAAAACTCTTGTTCTCCTTATCACTGCATAGTTACTTTCCTTCAGAACACACTCGACGTTCTGGATGACAAAAGCTGTAAAATTCAATACTGATTATTGAATAGTTTTCTTAACCTACGGATTACAGTCAATATGGGAAATAGTATTATTAAATCATTTGGAACTGCATCCTTATCAAAAAGGTAGCTTAAAAGAAACATACACTGCTGAACACTGGAGAAATTGTCAGTACTCTGTAGTCATCCAAGCAGGATTGTCTCAGTCAAGATGTTGCACTTGGCATAAACCAGACACGTTTCAAATTTATTCTAGCACCCCTATTGCAAAAAAGAAGCCATCTGTTACATTAATCAGTGACTCTTTCACAAAAAACCTTTCTGTCTTTTACAGAACTTTTAACCCATAAATCGATAAAATAAAATTCTCTATACATTCTAAACTAATACGAGCCAAGATCCATTTACTTGAAAAGCAAACCTTATGTTATCATAAAAGCTTCAGGGGTATCTTACATTTGCCACAAAAAGTTTATTTTCAAAATTTGTTGGGGGCAGGGAGGGGATGGGATATTTCCCATACCTCATCTATACTCTTGTTGACAACAGGTTTGTCAGGCTCTCCACAAGCAGCTCTAAGTTCAGAGCCAAGGCTCAGAACTGTTGCTAGTTCCTCTTGTAGTCCATCAGTTTCTTCTTTAGCAGCCTACAAAGAGAAAAAAATTCAATGCCGCTCACACTAACTTTAATAATCTATGTACAGCTTGTTTTCAAGAGAGGACATGGCAGGATTCGGCCTGTGGTTTCTTTAAAGTCCCTTGGACTCACAATCTGACGCTTCAAACACAATCATCCTTTTGCAGGGTCAGAGTGAAATCAACTGACATCAGTCTAAATTATAACAATGGCTTATGATGTCATTTTGCATGAGATGAAAAAAAAAACCAGGAAGTTTTCAATTAGATTTCTTTAATCAGAGTGATTTCTTTTTCAGAGGTTGTCAGTCAACCCTCAAATCTTTAACTATCAGCATGAATAATTACAGGCTTAGAGCATAATACATAGCGCAGGATACATGCGTACACCTTTCATTTAGATGTTCCCTATTACTCAGGGAATCTAAAGTACGTATAACTTTTAAAAGTCTCAGTGACGTGCTTATTATATACACGTTTATAAGCAGATATGCAAATATAAGGACAGGCACATGTTGCATGCTCATTGCAATTCAGAACTGGTACACGTTATTTACCACAGACTCTTGAGATATCACTAGAGTAAATTTCTACACAATTATCCCTCTTGGTTTCTAAAAAAATAGCCTCCTGTGGTATTTCATAGTAATTCTGTCTTTTCTCCGCATACTGTAAATAAAATAAGTCAACAAAATACTTTCTACTGACCTCAGCATCTTCTTGCTCTTGCGTGACTACAGACGGGTCAACTCCAGGTCCCTCCAGTTCTCCAATGAGCTCCTGAGTATCTTTAATAGTAGCTGCAAGAGCCACGTGACTACACCATAACTTCGCGGCTAGTTTCATTACATCCAACAATTTGGCCTCCCTCTCCTCAGTCAAGCTCCAGATGTCTTCCCAAATGAGGACCATTTGGTCTAGTTTATCTTGAACAGCTAAACAACAGAGGAACTAGATTACTACCTTGGCAAACGATTCTTGGCCATAAATCTCTCTACAGTTCTACAGCAGAAACATATGGGTATCTTTTAAAATTTAGACTGTAAAATTGTTTCCTTACAGCACTCCTTATAATCTTAAGTGGAAACAGCCACCATAACCCTAAAAAATAAAACAACGGTCATATCCACGATGAATTATTTTAAACAAATACTTTGCTTTTATACATCTTCTCCAGCTTCTCCAGGAGAACACAATCCCCGGATCAGTGGTCATCAGAAATGAAGATTTTTATATGCTGCAGCTTGCTGCATTTCCACTACATGAAACTTTCCTCCCTCTATTACCTTTAGCAGATATATCCTTATCGACTCCTTCTGAGCGAGCAATCATTTCCTTCCCTCTCTGTTTAAGCGTCTCATACACCAGCTGAAGTTTTTCCAGATCCACTGACACGTTCTTATTTTCACTGATTTGCTCTTTAATCTTCTCAACCTCTGCTGAGATTGAAGGTGGCTGCCTCAGACGTTCAACTATGCCCTTCAGACTCTCAAGAGTTGGATCTGTCTTGTCATGAAACTGGTAGGGTGGTAAAGGACAGAAAAAAGTGGCAGAGAAATTAGGAAAAAGAAAAACAACTGAAAAATGGCATTTGAAATTCTCTTGGAAAAAGCTACTTTAAAATTAACATATTTAACATCTCTAGCCAACATATGTATGTGCCACTTGCAATACTGCCCTTCGTGGTTCTTCCCCTCTTTCAATATCTAAATTACAAAAATGACCTTGCAAAATGGTACTTCCTCTCAGATGGAAGAATTTTACTATGAAGTCTGGTTTCGGTCCTGAGACATTCCATCTGAAGATGGAGAGCCATGACTCATCGGCTCTTTCATGAGCCATTTCATCATTTTAGCAAGCTGTTTACCTGAGTAGTATATGCATACTTTTTCATATCAGGACCAATATACTGGCATATAACCACTGGTTAAGATTCGATATGTAGGGTCATTCAAAAAGATGTTTGTTAGTGCCCAGGCGATGCTTGTTACTGCAGTAAAGGAACGTTACTTTCTGCAACTAAAAGCACGCAACAGCGTGTGTTATGTTGACCCACAGTTGACTGAGCCCAGGGAGGTGTCCAGAAACTCAATTACAGCTCTGTAACATGATTCCATAGGTTAACATGTAACATGGCTCCATAGGTTATGTGGTGCCTTTGATGCGGAGTGCAACTTAAAATAATTTAAAACCTGAAGAGTTAAATAATTCTTCTTCCAGGACTGTCTAGACAAACACTGACGTAAACCATCGTAGTGCAGAGCCCTAATAATATATATTTATGTATCTTGATAAAAAGAAAGATTATATAAAATTACATTCCGGGCGTTACAATGTTTTGCTTTGCCATCTGCATATACCTTAACGTACAGAAAATGAACCTTAATGTATTGCGTAAATAATTAAGCATTTTCTCAACATCTGATTATACTCTACCTGTTACCAAAGAATGCATTTTTATTCTTGCTTTCTGTACTTAGCCAGTACAACATGTTAATGTCTACCGCATACAAAGCAGGGACTCCAATGCTAAGTAAATATCTTGATTTTCAAATGTGCAGCTCCATGCATCTTTCAGAGGTGTGAATAAGGAAGGTGTTTAGAATGACTAAAGTAAAACATAATGTCTATAACAAGTTCAAAAGCAGGATAATATGTCACTTCTCTTCCTTAGCTTCTTAAACTCAGTCCGTAGGGGCTAGGAATATGACATGAAGTACAATGACCTACGACAAAAATGATTTAGAATGTCGACTTGATGAGAACTTTAAGGTGTATTTCTTTAGTTAGTATTTTGGACCTGAGCAGAATATAGCACTTAATTTCCAGTGAACACAGAAAAGGGAGAGCTTCCTATCAAAGGAGCGGTATAGAACAAACCATTTTTATTCCGGTTTTTGTATGGGTTCATGTACAGTTTTACTGAGCTCTTTTCTGAATTTGGGGTTGAGTAAAAGAATTTCAGCTTGGGTTTAATGACAGTTAACTCAATATTTAAAAGTCTCCAAAACGTGATACCTAACAATCCTCTGCCGAGGTTCACTGCATAGGCTGATGAATCTAAGATGGGCAGCTTTTATGGACATGATCTGAATTTTATGCTCACGACAACATTTTGTGAGGTCTAATTTTGCTCGCAATACTTTTACATAACAGCTTAAGCACACGTTATGTTAAGTTCTTGTGGGTCTGCAACGAAGACCAAATGCTGGTACCGCTGCCAAACTACCCTCTAGTTCCGTTG
The DNA here is from genome assembly GCF_964199755.1 of Larus michahellis. Classification (NCBI taxonomy): domain Eukaryota; kingdom Metazoa; phylum Chordata; class Aves; order Charadriiformes; family Laridae; genus Larus; species Larus michahellis. Next base: position 611,015 of record NW_027436116.1, on the reverse strand, counting down.
GTAACGGACTGTAACTAAAGCTGCCAAGTTCGAGACATGACTGTATTCAAGTTAACTGATCAACAGTGACATCCATATACAAAGGAAGCATCAGCTAGTAACGGACCAGCAAGAGAAAAAAGAATAAAGTGAAAATAAAATCCCACACTTTTAGACCAAATGTTCCTTTTTTTTACTTCAAAATTAAGAAGCAATACCATTTTTCAACTGCAGCAGTCTTAATACTAATATATCAAATTATAACCCCTCAAGAAATAGAAAAATCAAGGCCATAAGCAGTGATACGAACATTCACAGGCCTTTAGGTTGAAAAATACAGAGAACACAGAAATTTAGTCTTGATACAGACATGTAAGATGACAATGTCTGCGTATCTTTCCATTTGAATGAACCCAATTATACTTTAAACTTAAATTGATACCTGGGTACACTGAGAAATGGCTTCATCCAGTGCCAGTGCGCGCTTTTTGACTTCTTCCTTAATTCTACTCTAAAGGGTGTCAGCTGCCACATATTCCTCTTGGATAGAAAAACCTTCCCCTGGGCTCAGCTCCCGCAACTGAGGCCCCGTTTTGTTCATCTTATCTATAGGAGGCTTGTGCTCAGCCATCAGCTCACGCAGTTGCTATAACAAACAAAACAACTTCTCAGTTTCTTATGCTTGCACCACCACATTACAGCTGTCCACACTTCTAACACAACCAGCTGGCGAGAAATTCCAAACAAATTCCCTTCATCCTAATGTCAAGCGCAAATAATATCGAACAAAGGTAGTGATTGCTCTGCCGGTGATGGCTCCCATTCCAACAGAGAGAGCTATCCAGGCTTTAAACACCACAATTAGAGACGCACTGGAAAGGTCCAGGCAATACTCTCGTAGGACAGATGATTGATTACAGGCAAAATATAAGATGCTAACTATGCATATGATCTTGGCAACAGACACTCCCCATATTTAGTACCTATAATGACAGAAATGTCAACAATATTGCAGGCATGTGCATAACACCACTGCATATATACTTTTCGTGTTGGTATTTGTCACTTGCCTCAAACCCTTCCATTGAAGAACATCACAGAAAGAGGTACTGGCATTGCAAGAATATGAATTCAAATTATCCTTGCTTTAAGAAGAGGGAAGTAGCACAAGGAAGAGTCAAAGAAATCAGTGAAAAGGAGAAACGGACAAGGAAGACCGATTGGGAGAGACTATCAACCTAGTTTAGCAGTCTCCTCTCTGGCCACAAGACCCCTCTGTCTTCACAACAGCGCTATTTCTTAATTGACACAAAGTTTAGCAAGTAATTAATAAGTAAATTAAATTTCATCTCAGCTGTCTACTCCCTCTCATCATCCACCACCTAAGTAAGTCAAAACTTGCATAAAACTTGTGGAAGTGAAAGGTCACAAGGTGTCTTCCAACTTGCCAAAGGATTTGGGTTTTGTTTACTTGCACCCGTAGATCTGACAAAAGGGAAAGGTTTTTTGCAGGAGTAGCCCGATCCTTCCCTCCACTTTTATTTATTTTCTCAGCTCGTTCCTCCCTTTTCAGGAAAATCCCACTCTCTTGTGAGGCACTGTCCCTCCTGGTGCTGTGAACTCCATGCATTTCTACCCTATAGCCCCTGTGCAGGAACATGAGAGGCACATGCTCTGTTCCGCTCAGCTCAGACTTTGTTTAAGTTAATGAAGGCACAGAAAAGGGCCTGTATCAGTCTCGGTGTAAATACATCCTCTTGTCTTCAACTAAGCTTCTTCCCTTAAAAAGACATCCTGATACTGGCTTGCTTACTTGCTCCTCCCCAGAGGAGGAGAGGCTGAGAAGATTGAAAAGACAGTGACCATGACTCTCAGCAGCCCTCTGAGGGCAAAACAGCAATGAAAACACAAATCCCCCTGACTCTAGCTCTTACCCAGAATGTAACTCCTTGTGTACCTTGTAGCAGGGAAAATAATGCTGGTTAGCGGAGAAGAGGCAAAGGTGAAACTAAGGGCAGCCTGAAATTTTTTAGAAAATAATTTTGTGTGGTTTATTTCTGTGCACAAATAGATGATTTGACACAAGGCCCACAAGCGTGCACATTTCTGGGTCCAAACCTTACGCTAGTGCTGTGCCCACGGCTTAGTTCAAACCAAACTGACTGCATGCTACTCACACAGAACCGACTCTATGAATTCCATGACTTGGAATAAAGACAGTCATCAGTAAATACATCAGAACAGAAAGGTAAGTAAATACAGAAAACGGTTTTCAATTCACATTCAGAACCTTTTTTTTTTTTTGAATACAACAATAAATGACTTGATCTTCTCCACGATCTACTATTGGGTAAACAATTCCAGTAAACAAGTATTCCAGATCAGATTACGTGTTAAAATTGCCTGACATTAATCTTCTACTTAACAATCAAATCCCAGCTAATGGCATAGCCCAGGGAAAATGCAAAAATAGAAGCTCATCTGAAGGGCCTCTCATGCAAGCAGAATGATTGGGGGGACAATCCTGGAAGTAAAGCAAGCATGATTTGGTTCACAGTGACTAAACAAGATAGTTTGTCAAGCTCATGTTATATAGCTAGTCTTAACAGAGCCTGTTTGTTCATTGTGGACATAACAGGAAGACAAATGAGTGAACCCACTGTTTACCAGTACATAGTAGTGGCATATCTTCATTAACTGGTCCCAGAGTAAAGAAAAAAAAACAGAGTAAAACTTTGAAGCCGGGGTTCATCCTATCTAACTGGAGTCGCTTAATTGAGGCGGCTAAAAAAACCCCAATCCTAGTTACTCTGTGCTCAGCAGGGAGAGAGAGGTCTGTCCAGTAGCCATATGGGTTTGACCCCACTGCACGGTGCGAGCTCCACACTCAGCCTGGGGCCTCTGTGCAGAGGAGAGAGAGAGAAACCAAGAGGCCCAGGGAGCAGGAAAGAAGGGTGACGGGGAAAGTAGAGGGAGAGGAAGGATGACAGAGAGAGAGAGGGGCTTGGAGAAAAGAGAAAGGGCGGACAGGGAGCAGAGCACAGCAAGAGAGAGGAAGGGAGGTACAGGGAGGCGAAAAACAGGACCCAGAGGGAAAGGGGAAGGGCAGGGAGGAACAGGGAGGCAGAAGAGGGCTGACAGGAACCCAAGGGCCCAGGACTCACCGCAGCTCCCGGCTCTGCAGATCTGTCCTGTCGGCCTGTGCCAGCCTCCCCTCAGCCGACACAAGATGGCCGCCGGGAGCCTCCTGCCGGGTCCACAACTCCCAGCGTGCCCCGGGGCGCCCCCTCCTGCCCTCTGACCCCGCGGGAAACATGGCCGCCTCCCCGGGGCTGCCCTGGCCGAGGGCCAGGCCCTGGAGCACGCCGGGAGGAGGAGGTCAGGGAGGGAGAGAAGGTGGGGAGAGGGGCGGGAAGGGCCAGAGGGCCGGGGAGAGCAGAGGGGAGCTGGTCAGGGAGGGGAGGGAGGAGAAGTGCTGGTGAGGAGCGGGCAAGAGATGCTGGTTAAGGACTCGTCTGCTGAGACATGGCTCAGGACCACACCAGGGCCAGCAGCGCTGCTTTCTGCATCCCGTGGCGGTGCTGGGCAGAGGGACGGGTTGGCAGGTCCCGGCACGAGGTACGTGTGTGGGACGTCAGGGTGACTCTCGCCTGGTTTTTCCCAGCAAAGCCCCAGCCGGTGCCAGCCCCGAGCTGCAGCCCCGGGGCCGAGGCTGCAGGAGCCGGGCATTTCTGCAGGTGCCGCACCCTGCCGTTGGCTGCCCTGGGCTTCCCCCCCGTTGTCTGCAGCTCTGCTTTCTGCCAGCTCTGAGGGCACCGCAGAATGGCTCTCCTGCTCCCCAAAGCTGTCCTGACCCATGTCTGCAGCTCGTGTGTGGCGTCTGCATCACACAGCGGTTTGGGGGTGGCAGCTCTCTCTTGTGGCACCCTGGGAATGGGGGCCAGGCAAACCCCATCTCTCCCTTTCGATCTTTGCCCCCCAGGGAGACCGAGCAGAGATGTACCATGTGCTGGAGAGCATCCTGCAGGGAGGCGACGGCCGGTGGCAGAGCAGCGCTGAGAGCCTCCTGACAGCAAAGGTGCCCAGTGGCCGCAGAGGAGCCCAGGGGAGCTGATTCTTTTGGAGGCCACCAGGGCAGCCTTCCTCCGCCCCTGGTTTTAGTGAGTGAGGGAGCAGTGCAGAGCCGTCTCTCAGACATGCAGGCCTCAGGAGGGCTTCCCAGTGCCCCAGTGAGAGATCCTGCTCCCAGGAAGCGCCTCCCCATGGAGCAAAGGCCATATCCAGCCACCCGGCGCTGGGTACGGCTGCCCCAAGGGGTGTCTCAAGGAGGACGGGGTCATCTGTCTGATGGCTCTGACACAGAAATGGTGAGCTGAAGCCCCGTGGCCATGGCTGGCTGGGTCAAAGTCTCCGAGTTTAGTGACATTTGGTGAAGTCCTGGGCTAAGTATCGCATGACTTGAAACATTGCTGAAAAAATGGTGGAGGTTTGTCTGCGTGTTCTGGATGCTTCTGGATGCTGGACTGTGGCTAGGAGGGAATGTGCTTAGTTATTTCTCAAAGGGAGACAAAGTAAGTGCCTAAGTAAGGGTCAGTGTAACTCTTCAGAGCTTTGGCTGTTTAAATGTTGACCTGAACTTCTACAGAAACGGTAAAACGCTTGCACTTCTCTTCTAGTTCATGCGTGGGTACAGGGAAGAAGGCAGCAGACGTACACATTAGCTAAACCCCCTTTTTATTGCTGGCGGTAAAGGCGCCTCTCGGCTGGGAGCCCGAGAAGGACCCCGTGTTACAATTCTTGCTCCCTTACATGCCATCCTAAGGCGATTCACATATGCATTGTTACAGTCTAAGAAACCTATTGGCTTTGGCCATGAGATCGCCTGTTACCATTCACTTTGGAGGAGTTGTTGACGTGACCCGCTTTGCAAGCACGCTTCATTCATATTTAGTAGCTGAGTTTGCCCTCTTTCGTTGCACCTTGGCGGCTTTCACCTTGTTTCCGTCTGGTTTCTTGTAACAACAGACCCGCTTGCATAGGTGAGCTCACTGCTGGTCAAGTTCTCTTGCGCGTGTCTCGGAAGCCATCTTTACAGAGGAGCTTTTTCTTTGTAGCCCAGTGCGCTGGTCAGCTTTTTCAGCAGGGCTAGTTCAGAGCCTACGCGGCAGGACACAGCTGCTGCATCAAAAGTTTGCCTTCTATCCCACAGGAGCTTGATGGTGAAAGCGCCATTTCTAGCTTTACGAAGGAGACAGAGAGGACCAAAGCTCCCTGAGCTTTGTTGGGCTGAGCTGGCCTTCGGGATAACTCGGCTCCTTCCTTTGCCACTTGCTTGGCTACTTTTTTCCAACCGTTGATGGTTTACTGCCCACTTCTCCTCAACGGCCATCCTCTTGCAAAGGTAATTACGATTTGAACTTTAGGACAGATGGTACAGTAGGTAGATACGGGATCAAAGTATAGGCTGTTCTCTACCTTGGGAAGGGTAGGATGAGCAATTACACCTTGATAGGCTGTCCAGGTATGCGCTATGGGTAGAGTTCCTATTTGCTAATTGTTGTTTCTTTAGCATGTGCTGGGGGCTCGGTCTGGAATGACAAGAAGCCCACCCTGACTGATGCGGTGGGAAGGGAGACAGCAGAGGAGCACAGCAAAGGCAGCTGTTAAAGGAGCGGCTGAAAGCCAGTGCCTCCTGCATCCAAGGTGGGAAAGTGTGGGCTGGAGAACCAGAGGGCTCTGCTGCTAAAGGCAGCCACAGGGAAGCAGCAGGTCCTCTTCCGTGAAGGTGACGCACAGTGCAGCCTTCCCAAAGGGCCTTGGTAACTGCTGTCAGTGAGAGTCCTGTGACAGGGCCAGGAGGGCCATCAGCCTGCAGCTGTGCAGCGGTTGTAACTACCGCTGAAACCGTTGTAGAGGGGGATGCTGTGCTGTGGGTTTGGCTTGGGGTTCTTTTCTTAACTATTTTGTTGGGGTGCAACTATTTCTTTGCACTCAGGTGGGGGGACTGGCGCTGATCTTCTCTTTCTGGAGCGTGTCCTGGCATCCTTTGTCACCCAGAGCTTTCCCCTCTGTTCCTGAAGAGGAGCGATGTCCCCGAGCTGCGGGGCTGTGCTCTCCGCACCCAGTTCATCAATAAATTTGTTGTGTTTCATAAGATACTGGTTTTGCACAGATACATAGTGAAGGTAAGGGTGTTTTCCATGCGAAAACACAAAAATACCCCAGTGGTTTTCAGAGCACAGCTAGGGAATACGTTTTGGTGTAATATGTATGAATGCCAACTTTTGGGTTTATATGCATAACCGTGACTTGCAGTTGTTATCCGTCAGATGTAGATGCTTAAACTCACCTTCAGAAGAAAAAGGAAAAAAAAAACAGACCAGGATTTTCTGCCTAAGTGGGATGTTTGGAATTCCTATGTGTGGACATACAGTATTGCATTTTATACCTTTGTCTGTGCAGCAGTCCTGACAAAATGTTGAAATGATCTTGGAAAGAACGAAGTGAAGCTTGAGTGAAGATGGCCTACTTGTTCAGATTTTTCTGAGTACTCCAAGCTTTTACAGTTCAGTGACTGTTACTTTTCACAATGGAAATCTAGTACTAGAAGCAAAGCTAATATGAGGTAAAAGTAAACAGGATTTTAAAAATCAGTGGAAAAATATGAGATGATGCTTTTAGAGATGCCAGGAAGGCAAAGGGATGGTTGGGACCTATTTTACAAAGGGGGTGGGGGAATGTCCTCTTCCACGTTTACTCCAGAGGCGTGTTCTGTAAGGGCAGAATTCCCTTCAAAAAGCCCATACTCAAGAATAGTGCATTTAGACTTGCCTCCTTTTAATTTGATCTGAATTTCTTATCATAGATGTTCTCACAATATCGTGGTAGAACGGTAAACTCCAGAACTCGGGTTTCTTGAGTACTCTTTCCTGCCTGTACCATTCTGTCTCAAGCCCCTTGGAGAATGTGCTATTCTGCTTATCAGGCAAAAGACAAAAAAGTACAAAACCAAAAATGGGACTCTGAACTGCTCTTAGGTGAATAGTTTTAAGGAAGAAGAGGGCTCTTCAAAGACTGTCTCTGCAGCTCGGAACTTGCTCGAGTTCAGTGTTACAGCACGCACTTGACGGTTTTAGTAATGCTGTGATGTGATGTCTTCAAAACAAACTCCCGCTAACTCCAAAGGAAGTCATGCCCATTGGAAGAATATACTGAAAAATGATGCCTAAATTGTGAACTATTCCTATTTTGGGTCTGATCCCTGAGCAAAATCTCCCTGACAGAGCTTGGCTTGATATCCGGTATCTTTGGTTTTCAGACCATCGTTCTGCAAAGCTAAGGGCTTTTAGCATTTGAAACCGTAGGCAGATTACAGGGAATGGCTGCTGGTAGCACTTTAAAAGAGTTACTCATATCCAGCTGGTGTAAGTACAATATAAAACCATTCTCATGGGAAAGTCTTTGCATTTTAAGCTTGCTCAGTCCAAGTGTCTCAGGTAGTAAGGGCAGGTTTTTTTGGGTCGTATGTAAAAGGTCAGAAGGCTTTCCTCCTTTTCAAAAGACTGACATGGTGTAAGCCAAGGCAAAGCATGGGTAGCTTCAGGCACACACTGTTTTCTAAAGGCTTTTAGAGGCTGTCTTCGTATGTAGTTTTGTTTGAGTCTCTCTGCTCTGCAAGAAGGGAATTGAAAGAATTAACGACCCTTCAGTTTAATTCAAAGGAGATGATTAGCTTCAGAGGGGAGATACCACTTTAGTTTGAGCCAATTGTGCCTACTTGTGAAAGCAAGCTCAAAAAAGGCCAAAAGTTCTGTGATGCAAATTCTAGCACTGCCAGTTTTGGCTCCATTCAAATGTAAAGCACTGAGAGGCCGAGAAGTGTGGTTGTTGGTGGAAGAAGCTCCAAGAAATAGACAGAGACGGCAGGGTCTCTTCTGCGTTCCCTCAGTCTTGAGCACTGGTGGCATTAGGTGAATTGTTTGAGTTAACAGCTCTGGAAGCAATGGCGTTTTCATGCTTTAGCTCGGTGCCTGTTTTGTTGCAGGGCAAGCTAGACAGACTTTCTATCTGTCAGGGGATTCTCTGAAGTGCTGTGGAATTACGCATTAATACTTAATCCTTAATCCTTATGAACGGACTAGGGTTTTTTTCTGTGTTTCTCTTGTTTTCAGAATACACCGATGACAATGCCCTGATTCCTAAGAACTCATCGGTGATTGTCAGAAGAATCCCTGTTGGAGGAGTTAAAGCTACCAGCAAAACATCTGTTAGGTAAGTATCCACGAACCATTGTATTCTTTGTTAGGGGTTTTGGTGTGTTCACTTTTTAAATTTATATTAGCTTACAGGGCTTTCAGCTTGTATCTTTCTTGTTAAAGCTGCTGTTAATTTTTGTTGTCCTGGGCTAGATTTTAATGTATCTGCCCCAAAGCAGGCTGACATTTTTAGTCCTGTTGGGACATGGGGTTCAAACTCCATCAATTACAACTTTTAAGGTGACTCTGTTGGGTTTGTTCTTGGGGCTGATTGTTCTGAGACCCATGGTCTCTACATGGATCTCCATATGGAGAAATTCCTTATTTTATGTGTTTGCTTTTACACATTGTAGTGTAATCTTAGGATTTGTTCCCATCTCAGAAGAGCCTGAGTCTCAGTGTTTGACTATTTCTTGCACTTGGGCTGGAGGGTATTCTTACGGCCCAAATCTGGGTTTTTTGCGTACTAGCTATAGAGGAAAGACCCAGGGTTGCCAGCTGGCAAACAATGCAAACAAGAAGTTTCATTCATAAAGGATTCCTAGTAGTTTCCTAAAGACAATGTCCGTTTAAGGCAAGAGAAAAAGAACAGTATCCTAAAGCCTTTTGTGCGAGTACGATGATACTGTTGTGTCTCGCACCAACAGTACAGCAGCACCCTGGTACTCATGAAGCGTCTGCAAGCAAAACCCCCTGAATTTATGTGGCTCTGCATGTCAGCTTTGGGCATGTTACTGCCGTAGTTGTTGCAGTGCTTTCAGGTACTCCCTAGTAATTCTGGAGGCCACAGAGTTGTGCTTCTAAACACTGGGGGTTAATTAAAATGTGTATGCTTAGTGCTGCGTTGTCCGTGCATCCTCCATTTCCTCCGGCACCCTCTCCTGGTATTGTAATGCTGCCCCACAATGAGAGGATAGATGCTGCTAGCTTCAAAGATCAGGTAAATACCTGTATGTGGGGATAAGGGAAGAACGGCACTGCTGTTCTAGCATTGACAATTCACCAGGCAGATGAGCTTTCTGCTCCTCCAGCTGGAAACATTGCAGAAGCCACTGGCAGAGCGGCTAAAGTTTGGGAATGATGAACGTATGCTGTACTGGTGGAGAGGCCTTCAAAAATGTGTTACTCACCTTGTAGTATGTTCTTCGAGGTAAATGGATGAAGAAACCATTGGGTGGTCATTGACAGTGTTTCCTTGTACTTGCTCCCCTTCGGGAGCTGTGTGGCTGTAATTGTGAGCCTGGTGGTGGTCTAGCAGTGGCAGGAAGCGCGAGCCTTTCTCTTTGCACGTGAATTCCACAGCAGCCTTTGAATTGCCTCTGCAATACGGATCAATGAGTATGTGGAATCTCAGCAAGTTTTCAAATGTAATAAATAGTTCCTAAAATATTGTAGCATTTTCAGGATCATCTTAAAACAAATTCTGGCAATCAAGGCCGCTATTTTCTTTTGTCACGGGACTCCTCAGTTGAACAAAATTCTAGAAACTGCTGTCAGGTGACATTTCTAGTACTATTTTGAATCCACATAGCATATGTAACACGTTTAGTGGCTAAATATGGTAGCCGTCTGAGCACAGTGCTTGGGCTTCCACAGAGAAACGCTCTTCTAAAGACTCTGCTGCTGACGTTTTTGTTATGTCTTTGTCGGATGACTGATTTTTGGTTCGCTTAAGTAAAGGTGCGCTTTGAAGTGTCTAGACCATCACTGTTCTTGCTTAGAAATAAAAGTACTGTGTATGGCCCTATTTGTGATACTAGGGATATACAGACTGGCTAACGTTACCTTCCTGTTTTGATGGTTGATTATTTAAGAACACAAAATATAGTACAGACATGATGGTTTTGATACTTAGGTAGCAGAGACAAAATACCTGAGGACTTCCTCTTGTGCTGTTGTCTTCTGTATCTGTAAGTCTTAGAGTAATTTGTGACAAAGGTGAAATGTGATTTGGGTTTTTTTTTCTTTGCACTGAGTGTACAAGAGAGAACAGTTTATGTATACGAATAAATTTCCACATTCAGTAGACTATCAGAACATAATGTTTTGACAATCCGTTCTTATAATCTGTTTTTGCTGCTTTTTGCTGGGTACAAGTGCTTTATTTTAAATTCTGATCACCTTTCTTTCTTCTTCTAGAAGTCAAACTGAGCCAGTGAGTGAAACATCAAAAGCGGTATGTAAAATCACAGTCTCACCCTTTTTTCTTTTTTTACGTTTGGAAAAAGAGCAGCGTTTTTCTTCGGGTTTGAAAACACTGTCATTCGGCTGCTAAAATATAATTAACACAAGGAAATACTTGACTGGTGATGGTCTAGATCTTGATTTGCCACTTGGGTTGAATGCTATGCGTAACTACACATTTCAAAATAGTCCTTACAGTATAAAAATCACTATTTGGTGGTTTTTATTTTTCATCTTTATTTTAAGTACTTCACTGCTACGGTGTGAGGCATTCCACTGACCCTGGACCACTGGATCTGATGCCTTGATAAGCTGTTAGGATCAGCTAAATCTAGAAACAGATGAACTCTGGCTCTGTGTTCTGTGAAGAATGCAGCCTCTGATCCTCATGGAATAGTATCCAATCAACTTAAAATTGTAAATTTTTTGTATGTAGGTCTAAAAACACTACGTCTTAATCTGACACCTGTAATTCTGTCACCGAGTGGTTCGAATTCCTTTTTGGCCATGAATGCATGAATGCCTCGCATTGTGAGTTTGAGTTAGTTTACTGGCCCAGTGACCCAAGGAGTTAATTTTATGCATTTATGTAAACCATGTTTATAGTATTTCATCTAATTCAGTCGAGTTTTTATTTCTTGAAAAGGGTTATTTTTCTTGTTGTTTACTAGCATGTGCATAAACACAAATCACATGTTCCAAAAGCAGGTTAACGTTCTTTTCGCCTCGCGTCTTCCCTGGCGTGTCTGTGTCACGTTTCTAAGTAGCATCTCGCCATCCGCTAGCACAGATGTCTCCAAGAAAAGGAAAACTCCTGGAGTGGGAGGGAAGCCTCAGTGTTAGCTAGAACTACTTAAAGTAAATGAAAGATGAAGCAGAAACGTTCCCTTCTAGTTTGCTCTGCCTGGACCTGATTTGGGTTGTGGGTAGCCGTGGGGAGGGTGGAAGCCTTGCATCGCTCTTTACAAATCCTCTCTCTCTCTCCCTGTAAAAGCACTGCAGCCTCGGGTGCTTCTGGTGTTGGAGACACAATTAACTTTATTCTTAAAGCTAACTCACTCTTGGTTCAAAGCGTGGGCTTTTTGTTTTGATTTGGTTTTTTAAATACCTGTATTTCTGTATGTATTTCAAAGACAAACCTGGATCTTAGTGTGGGAGGAATAAATCACCAAAAAGCTTGCCAATTACTGTTGAACAGTAAAGCAGCAAAATTAAAATTAGTCATGGTTTTTTTGAACAGGATGCACAAAAGGTTTTACTTTGAGTATTTCTTCCTTGTCTTGCTCTTCTATTAGCTGTCATTCTATACGTCCAAATTTGCGCTGCTGTCCTACTGTTACTACAGCCAAAGCAAGGAAGTGCCTCCGTTTTGGTTTAGTATTACTGTTTCGGTAACTGCGAGGATTTCTAGTAAGGGCTTGTCCTTAAAGGCTGCAGAAACGCAGCGCCAGGCCCATTGTTATAGCACCGTCAGGCACAACCGTGATCCTTCCTGGCTGAATGTTTAGTTCAGCCAAACAATCAGATTTTAGGAAACGGCTGTAATTTACACGTAACGTTCCAGCAGTGAGACTAGCCTTTTCCTCCTATTTTTGGTGCCCTTTCCCACGTGCTTCATGTTAGTTTCTGTCTAGTCTTGTGTTTGAAATGGGAGTTAATAAATTTACTGTCAGTTCTTGGTTTTTGAGGGTTGGGTTGGCTGGTTGGGTTTGGATTTTGTCCCCCCAGTTCTTCTGCAGTATTACCTTAGGGCTGTGTACAAGTTTCTTCTGCGTGATTGATTTGAGGGACTGGCAGGAAATACCTCAGTAGAAATTTAGAGGGGAAAAAAAGTCACGAGAATGTAGGATCATTGGAAGAGGAAGATGGCTGTTGGGCAAATGTACTAACTAGTACACGAATTATCTATCGCCTGCGTTTGATAACTGTTTAGTAGAAAGGAGTGCTATCGCCACCTTTAAGAAATCAGACTCTTGCCTGCAGGCCATATAATAACTGCTTCCTAAAAAAATGCAGGAACTACTTAATAGTTTATGAAGCGTTATGTTTCAGTTCCTGGTCAGTACAGGACTGTTTAATGCTAGACTCCAACAGAGCACCTTCCCACTCTCTGAAAAACTGCAAAACGGTGGTGATTGTGCCTGCCGTGAGAGAGCACGGGCCTGTTTTGCGCATGGGAAAAAGAGTGGCAGATGGAGCGTGAAGGTGTTGGCCCAAATCTGGGTGTGCGAAGAGCTGAGCCACACACGGAGTGGAGACGGGTGTTTATTTCGTGTCTGCGCAGCGGTGGGGGCTGGGGGGAGCTCCGCAAAGCCAGCACAGCTTGGCTTACACATTGTAAGCTTTTATATTTTACGAAAAGCGACTCATTGGCGGACTAGACTAATTTCTCACACTTCCCAAACTGATTTGGGTAGTATGGCTTGCGGTCTAATAAAATACAAGAAATCAGTTTTCTGTTTCTGTAGACTGCTCCGTCCTGGTAAACACCTTTATTTCAATAAGTGGAGCAGTAAATTTTTTTCTAGACTAGGTGGTGTGTTACTTTTATGGCTGATGTTTTGGACTGGTGTTTTTATTTGGGTTTCGTGGGGTATGGTGAGTTTGGCATTTTTAAACGTAGTGACAGGAGAGACAGAGTTCACGTTTCGGGGCTGATATGCCGGTGCTTTATTTTGACAGGCACCTGCTGTCTTCATGCAAGTGTAACCGTGTGCATTTCTAAATGATGAGACACGAACTGATTAATTTTCAAACTACACTGAAGTTTCCTGTAGTGCTGCTTCCTTCTTGAATAAACTTCAATATATTTTCTACATGCTTTTTAGCTGAAAACTGACAGCTCCCTTACCCCTTTGACTTTTAAGCAGTCGTGAGCATTTGAGAAGGGTCCCTCTCTGAGATATTCCGGAGCAGTAAGTTGATCTCAAACGGGTTTGGTAATTGTAGTTTCTTCTCATTAACCGCATTAACCACGCTCTTAAGCTGTCGTAGGTCTGGGCTTTGCTTTGAACAAATACAAATGCCGCTTTCAGTGACAGTCAGAGGCTATAGTGCAGGCTTTGGGACTACAGTAGAGGTTAGCTATTGCTGTGTTTTGATTGTAGAACTTGAATATGTGTTTCTTTTCTCGTGAACAGATTGGTGACTCTTCTGCATCCATTTCTGCGGCCCAGATTACTAAGGTATATGAATATTCTCGTCAAATACTTAAAAAAGCATTTTCTTTGTACTTTTACATCTTATACTGTCATCTGTATCTGGCTAGCACTTGTAATTTGAACAAGACTTTAATAAAATTTCTACTAATTTAAAGTATTAATTTTAACTTTAAAATGTGTGTATATTTTGATACCATCCTGTAAAGAGTAGTTCCCATTTTGGAAGATAGAAGGAGAGTACCTTATCAGCCTCAAGATGACGTTATAGTATTGGTCTTCTTCAGGACACTGAGAAGAAGCGCTTTAGCTGTCTACCGTTTTTAATAAGTTTTGTTAATTTTGCATTGGAAACTAACACAGTTTTTACGGAAGACTTGATTTGTCTGTAAGCTGTGGACATTTAAGGGGGGTTTTGAACAGCCAAAAGAGAAGCGTTTCTGTAACGTGGACAACTGCATCACTGTTTTTGAATTTCTAGTGATGGCAGTCAGAGAACCATTCTGTGAATGCTGCACAATTTCATAAATTGTAGTATATGTACAGTGGAGAGCGCAATCTAATTTGTTTGAACGCAGACTGTGTGAATTGTGAAAATGTGCCCAGTTGTTTATAAGTTTATACCAATGTGCCCGTGTGGCATAATAGCAGATGTGGCCCTCTGAAACTGTTGTAATGCCGTGTTTGGCTATGGAATCGCTTGCATTTTTGGCTCAATAACATGTGACTTTGGCCGGGAAAGCACTAGCGATGGCCCTTGGTGCACAGACGTAGTGCTGTGCAATGAAATTACTCGTCTTGAAAGAGCACAAAGATTAGAGGAGGCAGGGCCTAACGCAGAGGAGACAGTTCTTTCTTCTGAAAATAAAGGCCGGAATTCATTTCCAAGAAGGAGAGATCTCTTCCTGCTGGTAACTTCTTCCCTCTCATGTAAATGACATGTAAATGTCAGTGACTTCATAGATGTCGATCTGGATTACGTTACTCTTGAGAAAAAGCTGTGTATTTTGATCTTTTCTTCGTTCACGGTTTCAGCGTCACTGGCATAGCCGCCAGCCTGACCCGGATCGTCCGGGCGGGGGGCTGTCGGGCGAGGGGGGGGATGTGGGGGGGGCGAAAAAATAAGTTTTACCTTTTTTTCGTTCGTGATTTAAGCGCCACTGGCAGAGCCGCCACCCTGACCCGGATCGGGTCGGGGGCGGGGGTGGGGGTGGGGCGTGGCGGTCCGCGGCTTCGCGCCCTGCGCGGGCGCGCGAGCACACCCCTGCCCGGCAGGCGGCAGCGGCGGGGAAGGGGTGCCGGTGCAGAGGCAGGCGAGAGCGGGCGGCGAGCACGGCGCAGAGGTGGGCCGGGGAGAGGGCGGCAGGCACGCGGTGCCTCTTTTCGGAGTAGGTTTTGGGTCGGTGAGGTGGGGGGGGGCGGTGTGTGTGCTGGGGGCGGGGGGGGGTTCAGTGGGTTCTCCAGCCGCGGCAGGGGCGGGCAGGCGCGCAGCAGAGAGAGTGAGCGAGCGAGCGGCTGAGAAAGGAAGGCGGGAGCGCCGGGGCACGGGCACGGCCAGGGGCGCGGCAGGGTAGAGACTCGGCAGCCGGGGTTAGATCCCCGCTCGCCACCGGGAATCCCTTAACTCGCCCGGGCACGGAGCCGGCAGGGACTCCGCTGGGTCCTAAAGTCTCCCGCCGTCCTTGCCGGGGGGGGGTTGGGGGGGTGGGGGGGGTGGGTGGCAAACCTGCACGAGGGCAGCGTGGGGAGGGGGCGGCCGGATTCGCAGTGAACCGGGTGGTGAATAGAGGCGGGGGAGGGGGGGGGAAGGGGGACAGCGGGGTGTGGCGGGGGGGGTGGGCGGTAATTCGGTGGCGGCAGCGGGGCTTGGGGGGAGACGCTCTGTCTGCGTCTGCGTCTGCCGCACGCGAGAGGTTCGGGCCCGTTGGAGGGGGTGGGGTGGATGTTGTGTGCACGTGTGCGTGCGGCGGCAGACGGGGCATTGGGGCTGGGGGAGAGGCCTGCTGGGGGGGGGGGTGAGAGGCGAAAGGGGGGAATGGGAAGGGCCGGGGGAGATGGTGCGCCCGTGTGCAAGTGCCACGGTGTGCGCGCAGTTGGGGTGGGGCAGATGTGACCCAGGGCTGCCGCGATTGAGAGACGGGACGCTGCTTGATGCAAGCAAGATGTCAGTTCATTAGACGTGTTGGAAAGCTTTTTATACAGCTACTTAACAGTTACATAAATTACACAAATTCTATCATTTCTGATTGGCTTAGCTCTAAATGTTTCATTACAATAATCCCTCCTACCTGCGGTTTCGCTACATGCTAGAAGCTACAGTTTTGGAATGTGCTAAAAGCTACAGTGATAACTTGTTGCCTACTCCCTACTTCTTCAAGGTTATTTATCTCAGACCTGCAAGGCCAGTTGTTCCCTGGCTCCTCAGATTTATTTGTCTCGGGTCTGCAAGGTCGGCATACCCTCGAATTTCTTGCATACTCGTACTTTTCTGCTAGCCGCCCTGTCGTGGTTTAGCCTCAGATGGCAACAAAGAACCACGTGCCGCTCGCACGTGCCTTCCTAATACAGGAAGGATCGTAAGAAAAGGCAAGACTCTTGGGTTGGGACAAAGGCAGTTTAACAGGACAGCAAAGGGAACAGGCAAACAACAACAACACGGATAGGGGAATATACAAACGCGATTACGGAACCGCCGCTCGCCGACCGGCCGGACCCGGGACGCCCCAGCCCGCTTTTAAGCAGCAACTTCCTGCCCCCTCCCCCGGCAGCTCAGGGTGGGCGTGGCTCACATGGCATGGAATACCAGGAAAAGTTAACCCTATCCCCACCGGAACCAGGACATTATCCACCCCTTATTCCATACCATCTATGCCATGCCCAGCAGGTTCCAATGAATTGCCACCACTTTCCCCTGTCATATATATATATATACACACACATATAATGCCCTTAGTTTATGGGTCATCCCTCCAAAGTGTCCGTTGAGTTCTTTTAATCCACGGCTTTGGGCTCCATTTGTTAGAACAGTCTCTCAGGGCAGGTGAGATGCTGGGTGGTGCTGGTCTGTTGCATGCTGTATTTTTCGGAGCTTGTGACTGGTGCACCTGGTGTGGCTCATGCACGCAGTCCGTGGGCTGAAGATGTAGATCTTGAGGAAACTGCTGGGCGCCAGCTGCTGAGATCAGTTCTTATCCCATCATCCCTGTGCCTTACTTGTAGTACAACTGATAGCAATTATAGCATTGAGGACATACAGTGACAGTGTTACTTAGCAATTAACAGCACACAATCTGATTCATTGGCTATTCTCGCCCAAAATCAGATCCCCATGAGGTACACATCGGACTTCCCCATCCTGCCGCATCACCCACCAAGTGCACCCAGGTCCTTGGGCAAAAGCAATCCCACGGATGGGTTTGCCTTTGCCTGAGGCAGGACTAACCCGGACTGTCTTCCCTAGCATATTCTTCATGTGCACTACGGGGACTTTATCCCCTTCTACAGTACGTGGAAGTTTTGATTGGGCAGGGCCAGCCCGATTGTTAGATCCCCTGGTGTTAACTAGCCAGGTAGCTTTTGCTAAATGAGTATCCCAGTGTTTGAAAGTCCCACCACCCATTGCTCTCAGTGTAGTTTTTAACAGTCCATTGTATCGTTCTATCTTCCCAGAGGCTGGTGCGTGATAGGGGATGTGATACACCCACTCGATACCATGCTCTTTGGCCCAGGTGTCTATGAGGCTGTTTCGGAAATGAGTCCCGTTGTCCGACTCAATTCTCTCTGGGGTACCATGTCGCCACAGGACTTGCTTTTCAAGGCCCAGGATAGTGTTCCGGGCAGTGGCATGGGGCACAGGGTATGTTTCCAGCCATCCAGTGGTTGCTTCCACCATTGTGAGCACATAGCGCTTGCCTTGACGGGTTTGTGGCAGTGTGATATAATCAATCTGCCAGGCCTCCCCATATTTGTATTTCAGCCATCGCCCTCCATACCAAAGAGGCTTCACACGCTTGGCTTGTTTGATCGCAGCGCATGTCTCACATTCATGGATGATCTGTGCAATAGTGTCCATGGTCAAGTCCACCCCTCGGTCACGAGCCCATCTATATGTCGCATCTCTCCCTTGATGGCCTGAGGAGTCATGGGCCCACCGAGCTATGAATAGTTCACCCTTACGTTGCCAGTCCAGATCCACTTGAGCCACTTCAATCCTAGCGGCCCGATCCACCTGCTGGTTGTTCTGATGTTCCTCCGTGGCCCGATTCTTCGGTACATGGGCATCTACATGGCGTACTTTCACAACCAGATTCTCTATCCGGGCAGCAATATCTTTCCACAGTTCAGCAGCCCAGATGGGTTTGCCTCTGCGCTGCCAGTTGCCCTGCTTCCACTGCTGTAACCACCCCCACAGAGCATTTGCCACCATCCATGAGTCAGTGTAGAGATAAAGTACTGGCCATTTTTCTCGCTCAGCAATGTCCAAAGCCAGCTGAATAGCCTTCACCTCTGCAAACTGGCTCGATTCACCCTGTCCCTCACTGGCTTCTGCAACCCGTCGTGTAGGACTCCACACAGCAGCCTTCCACTTTCGATGCTTTCCCACAATACGGCAGGACCCATCAGTGAACAGGGCATATTTCTTCTCATTTTCTGGCAGTTTATTATATGGTGGGGCCTCTTCTGCACGCGTCACCTCCTCCTCTGGTGACATTCCAAAATCCTTGCCTTCTGGCCAGTCCATGATCACTTCCAGAATTCCTGGGCGACTGGGGTTTCCCATTCGAGTTCGCTGCGTGATCAGTGCAATCCACTTACTCCATGTAGCATCGGTTGCATGATGTGTGGTGGGGACCCTTTCTTTGAACATCCAACCCAGCACCGGCAGTCGAGGTGCTAAGAGGAGCTGTGCTTCTGTACCAACTACTTCCGAAGCAGCTCGAACCCCTTCATATGCTGCCAATATCTCTTTTTCTGTTGGAGTGTAGCGGGCTTCGGATCCTCTGTATCCACGACTCCAAAACCCTAGGGGTCGACCTCGAGTCTCCCCTGGTGCTTTCTGCCAGAGGCTCCAGGTAGGGCCGTTCTCCCCGGCTGCGGTATAGAGCACATTTTTAACATCTTGTCCTGCCCGGACTGGCCTCAGGGCCACTGCATGGACTATTTCCTGTTTGATTTGTTCAAAAGCTTGTCGTTGCTCAGGACCCCATTTAAAATCATTCTTCTTCCGGGTTACTTGATACAGAGGGCTTGCAATTTGACTGTAATCTGGGATATGCATTCTCCAGAAACCCACAATACCTAAGAAAGCCTGTGTTTCCTTTTTACTAGTTGGTGGAGACATAGCTGCTATTTTGTTGATCACATCCGTTGGAATCTGACGGCGTCCATCTTGCCATTTTCTTCCTAAAAACTGGATCTCCTGCGCAGGTCCCTTGACCTTACTTCGCTTTATAGCAAAACCAGCGTTCAGAAGGATTTGGACTATTTTACTCCCTTTCTCAAAAACTTCTTCTGCTGTGTTTCCCCATACAATGATGTCATCAATGTACTGCAGATGTTCTGGAGCTTCACCCTGTTCCAGTGCAGTCTGGATCAGTCCATGGCAAATGGTGGGGCTGTGTTTCCACCCCTGGGGCAGTCGATTCCAGGTGTATTGGACGCCCCTCCAAGTGAAAGCAAACTGTGGCCTGCACTCTGCTGCCAAAGGGATTGAGAAGAATGCATTCGCTATATCAATCGTGGCATACCACTTGGCTGCCTTGGACTCCAGTTCGTACTGGAGTTCTAGCATGTCCGGCACGGCAGCACTCAGCGGTGGCGTGACTTCATTCAGACCACGATAGTCTACAGTTAGCCTCCACTCTCCATTAGATTTTCGCACCGGCCATATGGGACTGTTAAAGGGTGAGCGAGTCTTGCTGATCACTCCTTGAACCTCTAGTTGACGAATCAGCTCATGGATGGGAATCAGAGAGTCTCGGTTAGTGCGATACTGCCGCCGATGCACCGTTGTGGTAGCAATCAGCACCTGTTGTTCTTTGACCCTCAACAACCCCACAACAGAAGAATCCTCCGAGAGACCAGGCAAGGCAGACAACTGTTTAACTTCCTCTGTCTCCAAAGCAGCTATGCCAAAGGCCCAGCGGTACCCTTTTGGGTCCTTAAAATACCCTCTCCTGAGGTAATCTATACCAAGGATGCATGGAGCCTCTGGGCCAGTCACAATGGGATGCTTTTGCCACTCATTCCCAGTTAGGCTCACTTCTGCCTCCAGTACAGTCAACTCTTGGGATCCCCCTGTCACCCCAGAAATACAAATGGGTTCTGCCCCTCTATAGCTTGATGGTATTAAAGTACACTGCGCACCCGTGTCCACTAGAGCCTTATACTCCTGTGGGTCTGATGTGCCAGGCCATCGAATCCACACCGTCCAATAAACCCGGTTGTCCCTTTCCTCCACCTGGCCGGAGGCAGGGCCCCCCTAATACTCGTCATAGTATCCATTACTCACTTCTTGCATAAAGGACTTGGAAGTTCCTTCAAGAGGATCAGAAGCAAGATCAGGCCTTCTGCTTTGTCTGGGGAACGGCCCACTGGAAACTGGGGCGGCACTTTTCCTGGAGGGATCCCCTTTTGTGGTTGTCCTTCCTTGCAACTCCTGTACCCGTGTCCGCAGGATCGAAGTAGGTCGTCCACCCCATTTCCTCATGTCCTCTCCGTGGTCCCGCAGGTAGAACCACAGGGTGCCTCGTGGTGTGTACCCTCTGTATTCTCTCTCTTGAGTGGGGAAATGCCTGCTTCTAATAGCTGAGATGCTGGCCCATGCAGGTGGGGAGTAGAACATATTCTCTTCAAGTTGCTGGACCTTCCGCGACAGTTTCTCCACAGCTGAGACAAGGGGGGAAGAGAGACTTTCTTCATATCGCCGGAGCCGGCCAGCTACCTCATCCACCGTTGGTCCCTCTTCACCTTTCCATTCCATTACTGCCAGGGAGTTGGCATATGACGATGGTGCGCTCCGTACAAACTTCCGCCACATGGGCCTTGTGCATCGCACCTCATCAGGGTCTGTGGGTAAGTCGGCATTGTCCAAGTCATAATAAATCATCTCCCAGATGAAGTGAAGTCTCAGACCATTGGAGGCGAGTAGTTCTCTAGGTACCTGCCCATGCTCTCCCACATGCCATGCCACCCCTGACTATCCAGCCTCGGAGCAGATCTCCGGGTGGTAGTCTTAAATAGTCGCTTAACCCTAAACAAGACCTGGAACGTATTCAGGAGACACAGCACTAGGAACACACTAGTTTGAATATCCCAAGGATATTCAAGATTCTCAAAAGCTGTCATACCTGACCCGAAGGAGAAAAGGGAGGCAAAAGGGCTGGGGAAACTATTGACAAATTCTGAGAGACGGTGTCCAATGTACGGACAGGACAACAAAACCACATAAACACCCCAAAATAACCGTCTGAACAGTGATGTTATCATATCATAAACAGATATCGCACAGGACAGCAGAATGATAATCCTCATCCCTCTTCCAGACACGGTAAACAGCATCGCAGGGAGTACATAAGCCATATAGGAATTTATGTAACACAGCCATGAGAACAAACCAAGCAACATGATGACCAGTGACTACTTACCTAATGCATACAAAAAAAAAAACCAAAACCGTTTTTTCCACGTTCTAGTTGGATTCTGTCGTTATGTCAACCCTTCAAGCCCCACGTTGGGCGCCAAAAAGGACTGTCGTGGTTTAGCCTCAGATGGCAACAAAGAACCACGTGCCGCTCGCACGTGCCTTCCTAATACAGGAAGGATCGTGAGAAAAGGCAAGACTCTTGGGTTGGGACAAAGGCAGTTTAACAGGACAGCAAAGGGAACAGGCAAACAACAGCAACACGGATAGGGGAATATACAAACGCGATTACGGAACCGCCGCTCCCCGCAGCTCGCCGACCGGTCGGACCCGGGACGCCCCAGCCCGCTTTTAAGCAGCAACTTCCTGCCCCCTCCCCCGGCAGCTCAGGGTGGGCGTGGCTCACATGGCATGGAATACCAGGAAAAGTTAACCCTATCCCCACCGGAACCAGGACACGCCCCCAACATCTCCCCCTTTTTTGTTTCTTTAAAGGCAGAACTGAGGCGCGGGTTTAAAGGTCATCATACTCAGTGAGCTGGACAGAACTAACACTAGTGTAAATCTTCGGAATATCGCCGTTTTGAATAAACCATGTATGTCGAACAACTTTAGTCACCATAGACCTAACACAGGAAAGAGCGCAGCTTAGAATCAAAAGGCCTACCAATATAATAACTAATATGAGTACAGCAGATTGTACCAGGCTCCTAAGCCAGCCCTTTAGCCCAAACCAATCACCCAAAGTACCCAATCCGAAGAAGTCCGTATCAGATTGCACCTTTTGTGAATGCGCAAGGAGTTGTGTAATTTGCTTATGTATCGAAGAAGAGTGGTCCTCTAAGTCCATGCAGCACATTCCGTCAAAATCCTCACAGCCATGTCCATGGGCTAGTAGCAAGAAGTCAATAGCGGCTCTGTTTTGCAGGACTGCATGTTGTACTGTAGACAAGTCTTCAGCCATCTCAGATAATATGCGGCTGGTAGCATTTGCTTGCTTAACAACCCAACAGGCAATTGCATCTAAGTTTCTGTGGGCTCTCGCTGCTGCCACCCCAGGGGTAAATAGCGAGGCGAAAAAAACCTCCCAGCGATTCCATAGCTTAACATTATCGTCACAGGTATTTTCTAATGCTTGTGTTGTGTCACGAGTAAAACGTAACCGCTGTTTTGGGCTTGGATGATAGTGAGGAGTGCCAAGACTAAGCTGTCCAATAGTACACGGGCCTCCTCTAGGGTTAGAAGGGATCCCAGACCAAGCTCTATTTCTGCAAATAAAAAGAACCCCAAGGGGAGCCGCCTAGGGAGCATGGTACCGGGGGCTGAGTGAGTGGCATCTCAAGCAATGCTCAAACACCATTGTTGTTGCCAGAGGGTAGCATTACCAATAGGTGAGATGACGGTCGGTGGAGAATCCTTTACTAAGGGCCCCTGACCATGACCTAAGGCCAATAAACAAACAATGAGAAATATTAAGAGAATCTACTAAGTCAATTTCCTGCGGCTGGGGCCCTATTGGTAATTTATCATCCCAATTATCGTATTTTTCAAAAAGGTCCTTAAGATTTTTCCATGAAAAAGGAAGCCTTCCAGAAATATTGTACTGCTTCCGTAAGGTTGTCATAGAGTTATTAAACAGTAAAAAGGTCGAGTTATTCAGTGGTACCCCTACTAAGCAGGTGATGAAGGGCGAGCTGGGCGTAGCAAGACTGGCACAAAAGCTAGTTGTATTGAGCGACCTGGACAGAGTAACCCAGACATTTTGACGGGGGTCAAAAAGGTGAGGGTGGTACCCTGGCAAAGGATTGGCATGTGTCCAGGCTGCACATATACAAAAAAGTGTTAACAGGATCATAATGTTTGACGGACTCTTCCCCCCACCCCTTTTTTTTTTTTTTTTTTTTGCAATGCTAAATTCTTACAATGCTAACTTCATATATTAGGCAACTGTCACACCATCTATTGGCCAGTGTTAACCATCGCTACCATCTCTTACCACAGCGATAGCAGTCGCATAAAACCTAAGGGTCACAATTACCACAGGCGACGCAATGAATATGTTCTACTGGAGTCTCTGCTCTATTGTCCATAAAAGCACTGCATCAGTCCTCCGAATGTTCTTTGGTATGCCGTTCAGGGGAATGATCTAGCTGTGGATTGGTGTTGTGGCCATCCGATTGTGGTAGGGGTTCACGGAAAGGTCGCACGCTCTTCGCTGGGATCCACCTGGGGCCTCGTTCTGTGGAAACACAAGCATAGCCTCTGCCCCATGTGACAAGGGGGTATGGCCCCAAGACCTTACCTGTCTCAGGGTCGCGGATCAGGACTGGAGCTTTTACGCTGGCTTCAAAAGAAGTGTTTGTGTTAAAGTGGCGAACGATCGGAGGGTTGTTATCTATTAAAGAACAATTTAAATAGTTAAAAACATACAGGGCTTTCTGTAGACGTTCTTCAGGGGTGGCTGTCCCTACTCCCCCTTTCTGTTGTTGTAACAAGCGCTTTAAAGACTGATGAGAGCGTTCAATCAGGGACTGGCCCGTAGGGGAATGTGGGATCCCAGTGATGTGAGTGATCCCCCAAGAGATAAAAAAAGTTTTAAGTGCAGCTGAGATATAAGCAGGGCCATTGTCTGTTTTGATTTGTGCAGGGATGCCTAAGGTAGCAAAAGCACGCAGCAGATGCCTGCGAACATCTTTCGCCGCCTCCCCCACATGGCAGGAGGCAAATAGAGCGCCTGAAAAGGTGTCAATAGAGGAATGGACGTATTTTAATCTCCCAAATTCTGGATAGTGTGTGACATCCGTCTGCCATAATTGCAGGCTTTGTAAGCCTCTGGGATTAACCCCACCTGGTGCCGTAGGAAAAGAATGTTTTTGACAATCAGGGCAGACAGCGATAATGTTCGCCGCTTGCTGAGAAGTGAGGCCAAACTGACGTTTGAGGCCCCCTGCATTCTGATGGAAAAAGGAATGACTAAGCTTAGCTTGTGCAATACGGTCAGGTAAAGCTTGTACCGGCAGAGTGAGCATATCGGCCTGTCGATTGCCTTCTGCAATAAACCCAGGTAAAGAGGTGTGCGATCTAACATGTAAAACAAAATAGGGATGTGTTCGAGAGGTTAAAAGGAAAACAAGTTCCTGCAACAAAGCAAACAAATCAGCATGCGAAGTATGACGCAGCACCGAGGCCTCTGCCCGTTCGACGACGCCTGCAACATAAGCAGAATCAGTAATAAGATTCAGTGGTGTAGACCACTTACGAAAAGCTCGAACAACAGCGGCAAGCTCTACGATTTGAGGGGACCCGGAGACTGTCTCAACGTCTGACTCCCATTGTTGAGAGCGGTCATCCCACCAGACAATCACCGACTTGTGTGTTTTTCCAGACCCATCGGTGAACACAGTAAGGCCTTGGAGGGGCTGGTGACATCTCTTTGGTATGGATATTAAGTTAAAATGAGCATGTAGAAGCTTGTGGGACGGAGGATGTGAGGTTAGTTGACCCGTATAATCTGTTAAGGCAAACACGAAAGCATCAGACTGTTGGAATAACCATTGTAGGTACATATTAGTTACAGGTAAACAGATAGGAGCAAAGTCCATCCCTGACAGGGCAAGCAAGCGCTGCCGTGCTTTAATTATCAAGGAAGCAAACATTTCATGTTGTGTCCAAATTGTTTTAGTGGGCTGGTTGGGTAAAAAGACCCACTCAATGATTAATAAGGGATCAGGGTTGTTAGGGTCCCATTGAAAAATCAAAGCATATGGCTGACGTGCAGGGTTCAAAATAATTAAATTGAAGGGCAATTCAGGCGCACAGCGGTGTGCTTGCCGTAAGGCGATGGCTTTCGCTACTTTTTGTAATGAGGCAGCGGCTTCAGGACCAAGTCGACGAGGGGAGCGTAAATCGGAATCTCCCTTGAGGAGTTCAAACAAAGGGCTTAAGTCTGAATTGGAGATTCCTAGCAAGGGTCGGACCCAAGTAATGGTCCCTAATAATTTTTGAACATCGTGCAAATTTTTAATGTCGGCCTGTATATGCACAGGTTGGGGAACTATCGTCTGGGTCCTGATGCGCCAACCCAAGTAGGTCCAAGGGGGCATTTTCTGGACTTTTTCGGGCGCAATACAGAGGCCTGCCGAATTGACAGCGGCCGTGACAAGGGCTACGGCCTTTTCCATGAGCTCAAGGTGAGGCGCAGCCATCAAGATATCATCCATATAATGATATAACAGAACTTGAGGCAACGCAACCCTGACAGGGCTAAGTACCTTAGCGACATACCATTGACAAATTGTCGGGCTATTTTTCATTCCCTGTGGCAGTACAACCCACTGATATCGTTGCACAGGGGCTTGCATATTGACACTTGGGACTGAAAAAGGAAATTTGGCAGCGTCATCAGGGTGTAGTGGAATGTTAAAAAAGCAATCCTTAAGGTCAATAACGGTGAGATGCCAATTGCGGGGGATCATAGTTGGAGAAGGGTGCCCTGGCTGCAGAGCTCCCATATCTACCATAGCATCATTGATTTTTCTGAGATCATGGAGCAGGCGCCACTTGCCAGATTGCTTCTTAATAACAAAGACAGGTGAATTCCAAGGACTAGTAGTAGGTACTATATGTCCTTTTGCTAATTGTTCCGTAACCAGTTCTTGGAGAGCGCGAAGCTTTTCGAGTGGTAGGGGCCATTGATCTACCCAAATGGGCGTCTGAGTTTTCCAAGTCAGTTTCAGGGTGTCGCGCACCTCAATGGCCCCCCCTAAAAATGCGACTGAATGGAAGTTCCCCATTGTGATAGCACATCACGTCCCCATAAGACCATAGGAACAGGCAGCACAAAAGGCTTGACGGAAGCCACTCGTCCTTCTGGGCCTTTGATTTGGATCAATTCCGAGGATTGGTGGCTTCTACCAACTCCTCCGATTCCGGCTAGTGCCTGAGGCACAGCTGCCAAAGGCCATTGTGGAGGCCACTTCACCTGTGAAATTACGGTAACATCGGCCCCTGTGTCAATAATCCCATTTAGGATTACTTGCTGAGTGCCGTGAATAAGAGTACATTGACAAAGTGGTCGCTTCTGGGAAATGGACTGTACCCAGAGAATCTGTGGATCCCCAGTAGATCCAAAACCTCCTTGTCTTTGCTGCGGAGGTGGGTGAGGCGAAAGAGAGCTTGCGTTCTGCGGGATCAGTAGTAATTGTGCAATGCGGCTTCCTTTGGGTACTGTGCAAGGGGGAAATGGGGTCCAGGCCATGATTTTAATTTCCCCAACGGTATCCGCATCAATTACTCCAGGCAATACAAAAAGTCCGGCTAAGGTAACTGATGATCTCCCTAATAGTAGCCCTTGTGTTTTCGGGGATAAAGGACCTGAAACATTAGTTGCTAATAAATGAACAGAGGAATCAAGCAACGTTACTGCGTGTGAGGTTGCCAGGTCCAATCCGGCGCTACCGGCTGTTGCTGGGCGAAGACTTGTGGCGAGGTCACACCCATCTGCATGGCTCGATCCACCGGCGACGATACTTGTGTCTGTGCGCGTCGCTGCCCCGCGCTCCGCAAGCGGTTTCCCTGTATCGGCTGCCCTTGAAAATTATACTTAGAACGACATTGATTAGCATAATGACGCCCCTTCCTGCATCGGGGACAGATCCCAGGGGCTTGAGCTTTAGCCCCACATTAGAAGCGAGACAATTTCGTTTGATATGGCCTGGTTTACCACAACCGTAACAATTTCCTCCCCCAGACATGCCTCTCATAGCTGCGAAAGCAGCTGCCATCGCTTCAAATTTATGGTCCACAGTACCGATACGATTACAAGCCTCTACCATTTCAACCAAAGTCGGAGCTGGGTTAGGGAGAGATTTAAGTAATTTTTTACAGTCAGCGTTAGCATTTTCAACTGCTAATTTTAATAGCAAAATTTCTCGAGCTTCGGTATTATCTATTTGGCGTTCTAAAGCTTGCTTAAGTCTATCAATGAATTGCATGTACGGCTCCCGAGGTTCCTGCGTAATAGAGGTGAATGCCTTTTGAGGTTTACTGGAATCGGGTATTTTAAGTAAAGCCTTTTTTGCTTCTTCGTGGATCACTTCCAGGGCCTCTCGTGGACAATCTCGAGCCTGTGCCGCTGGATTAGAGTGCTGACCCGTACCCATAAGGTGCTCCATGGTCAGTGCGGCAAGAGCAGCATTATTATGACCCACGTAGCTGGTGAGGAGAGTTTGAAGGCCCCCCCTCCAGTGCGACTCCCACAGGGAATACTGGGAAGGGGTTAATAACAATTGCGCTAGCGATTTTAAATCATGGGGAGTCATAACATATGTATCAAAGACAGAAGACAGCAGGCTCGCAAAATATGGGGAAGAGAGCCCATGTTCTGTGACAGTACGGCGCAGCTCTTTAATCACCGGGAAGGACAAAGCCTTCCACTGCACTCCCCGGCCTTGATAAATAACAGGGGCGACTATCGTTCGCGCTATTTCCAAGTCACCTTCTTTTAAAGCTTGACGTCTAATATTCGCCCACGTATCATGAGGGTCAGGGGGGGTACAAGTCAGGCTCTTTATCAGGATCAACGGGCCCCGGGTCAAGCGGATCTTCCTCAGGAGGGTAGCCTGCGGCACAGACCTTTAAGGGTCCGGGTGACTTAGCACGTCGCGGAGGTAGCGGAGGGGGAAGCAAAGGCGGAGCTGATGAAGGTTCCCCCTTAGTATCTGGAGAGTCTTTATGGCCCTTTTTCTGTGCCTTAATAGCCTCAAAGATTATTTCTCCACCACGGAAGCAAACGCTGAGCCTCGGCATTCCCTGACGTCGCTAAGTCCCACAACTTTACCCCCACATCGTCCCAAAGTTCCCGTGTAAAAATACTGGAGGCTGTAACAGTGGGGATCTTCATTTGTACCCACTTAAGCATAATCTTTAAGTCCTGCCCGGAAATATCTTTTTTATGTTTCCGGAGGAGCGTTTTCATAAC
Source organism: Larus michahellis (assembly GCF_964199755.1). Lineage (NCBI taxonomy): Eukaryota > Metazoa > Chordata > Aves > Charadriiformes > Laridae > Larus > Larus michahellis. Next base: position 582,818 of record NW_027436116.1, on the reverse strand, counting down.
TTTATATACATCTCTCTCTGCGGGGGACATCTGATTCCCCATGTTTCCCACAGCTCACCTCTTAAATCCAGAGGGATTCCTGGCCAGTTCCTGCTTCCTTTCAGCAGCTCATTCAAAGTTCCGTGGGACTCGCAGCAAGCCGCTCAGCTAGGCGGTTCACCACCCCATCACGTCGGGGTCACCAATTTGCCGCGATTGAGAGACGGGACGCTGCTTGATGCAAGCAAGATGTCAGTTCATTAGACGCGTTGGAAGGCTTTTTATACAGCTACTTAACAGTTACATAAATTACACAAATTCTATCATTTCTGATTGGCTTAGCTCTAAATGTTTCATTACAATAATCCCTCCTACCTGCGGTTTCGCTACATGCTAGAAGCTACAGTTTTGGAATGTGCTAAAAGCTACAGTGATAACTTGTTGCCTACTCCCTACTTCTTCAAGGTTATTTATGTCAGACCTGCAAGGCCAGTTGTTCCCTGGCTCCTCAGATTTATTTGTCTCAGGTCTGCAAGGTCGGCATACCCTCGAATTTCTTGCATACTCGTACTTTTCTGCTAGCCGCCCCCAACACAGGGCTTTCTCATTTCTAAAATAAATACTCACTTACTCAACCCCAAAATACTCAGTACATCTCCAAAAAGAAGAACAAACACTGCAGGGATGAATGCGGCACGTTGAGGGCCTGGATCCCAGCATGCCGTCTTTTGTGCAGGTTTGAACGGTTTTTTAACCACCACACCCCCCGCCCAACTTCCAGACATTTTGGGGCCGTGAGCCGCCTCTTTTGGGGGAACTCCGTGTAACCCCCACATGCCCCCCTCGCCTGCTCCTCCCCCGTGGGGGCCGGGGGATGGAGAGCCGGGGAGAGAAGAGGTGGGCGGAGGGGGAATGGCGGGGGCGGCTGAGCCGGCAGGACCTGCCCATCCCAGCCACCGCCGTGTCGCCCAAGCAGGCCTTCGCCGCCAGCCAGAGCGGCCTGGAGTATCAGCGAGCCGTCCTGGCGCCGGAGAACCTGGACCAAACGCTCTTCTTGCACCAGAACTTGCATTTTTTAGAATCAATCAGGAACAGCAATGAGGCGCGGAGCAGGAATCTCCATGGCCAGCCATTCCGGGGGTCGGCGGGGGTTTAAATCCAGACCCGTGGCAGGGATTTGGGACGCCAACTATTTTGCCAAATTCCTGCGGTTTCGGCATCTCTTTGGCAGCGAGGAGGCGTGAACACGCCGCTGCCTCCTGGCACTCGCTCTCTCACCCTGCCTCCGGAGCCAAACTGCTCAAAACTCATCCCTTTCTATGGAATTAGAAAATCACTCAGCGCTGCAACTTCCCACCTCCTTTTCTTTTTTGAAAAGGAAACAGCCCCCAGGGTTTTTTGGTTAAAAACTCCCAGTCCTCCCAGCTGGCAGGGCTGCCGCTGACTCCAGCCTCACTGGGAGGCCCGTCTTCGATTTCGGGAGGCAGCCAGTTTCCCTTTGGAATCGTTAAGGGCTAGAGAAAAACGTTACTCTGAGGTCTATTTTTAAAAATACAAGCCTTGAGAAGCCAAAGGAGAACGTTCCCACCCGCCTTCTGCTTTGGGGAAAGGAGTTTGTGGAGGCCCAGACCTGAGCATTGGGCCTTTCAAGAGAAAAACGGAACCAAACTATAGATTTTTTTTTTTTCTACTGGACGTGAATATTCTACAAAAATTAAACAAAGTCATTCATGAATTTGGTGGCCCGGAAACAAAAAAAATCAGCCTTTTTTATACTGTCAGTAGAGACAAGACACCTTTCTTCCCATTTCCTTCCTTCAACTAATCGAACCCTCCATGCTCCCTCCCAACCGCCACGTTAATTTATGCAAATAAGCACCAATTAATAAAATAAACACGCAACGGGTGCTTTACATATGATCGAGACACCTCATGGCCACCCAACAGCTTTAACCACCCCAATTCTGCTGCCCCAGAACCAGAGGAACGAGTTTTAAATCATTTAATTATCGCGCAAAGAGCTAGAGCGGGGCAAGAACTTTAAAACTGATGAACCAAATTTAATAAGTAAACAAAAAACCACACGTGAAAACTAACCTTATCTCTATCAAAAGGGTGCTGCAGTCCACATCTTAAACGCTGCACACGACCATCAGGGAAAAACGTTGTTAGACATGATGAACGTTTTGGGGCGATTTCCCCTATTCCCTCTCTTTTTAGAGCGGGGGCGACAGCGTGTTCTCGAATCCTCAAAGCCCAGCCGCTGCCCAGATGCGGAGAAAAAGGTGGGGTTTTTTAAGAGAAACGGTAAAAACTGGCCTCGTGGTTGGTTTGGTGTCAGTTCCCGGGTGTTACGGGAGGAGGTCAGCGGAATGCAGGGGGTTTGTGGCTTCTCCACCCTTTAAAAACGCTCCCGGGGACCTTTTAAACATCTTGTGGGCGATGGAGTCTCATATGGGCGTTTCGCCCCTGGATCTTCTCAAACACCCTGAAAGTTAGAAAAGAAAGGGATTTTTAAGGCTTTTCTTTTTTTTTTTAAATTTGTTAGACCAAGCTTTGTTATTCCTACTTTTGGGAACTCTTATGCTTTGCTGCATAGTTTGACAGAATTTTGGACGTTGGTGGTTCAACAAGGCAGATCGTGGGGGATTAAAATATTAGAATTAATTGTGCGATCGCTTAAAATGAGGTTGAATTGAAACTCGAGGCATTTTGCTTGGCGTAAGTGAGTGGAGTGGCGAAGCCTCAGGCTGCAAATCCCTACGAAGCTCAAGGGTTTTTTGGTCAAAATGGAGAAACGCTGTGATTCTTGCGCAAGGAGGGGCCGGTCTGAACCTCAGGGCTCGGTGGAGGGCCTCCCCGACTCTGAAAACACTGATTTTTTGGGGTTGAAAGCCAAATAAAACCGCCAAGCGGCCCCAGGGCAAGGGGAATCCTCAAGCGGCCCTCTCCCTCTGCCCCCCCCGGGTCGTTTTCGAGCCTCAAAACAGCCGGGATTTCGAAGAAAAATGAAGAGCTGACCTTCCACACTCGCCGCAGGGGAAAAAACCTGGGTCTCCAGCGCTGCCGTCCCAGCACCAGGAAGGACCGGGATCGATGGAGGAGCTGCCGTCGCTGTTGCGCTCCTCTTCTTGACTCCCTGGCTTTGGATTTTCCTTGGGCATGACGCGGTGCCTCTTCTTTGTGCTGCAAAGGGCCTGTAAATCAGATGAAAAATAGCTTGAAACAGCTGCGGGCGGCAAAAGAATTAGAGTTTTTGCGACAGAGGTACCGCGTTTTACCAGCCCAACCCCACCCGGGTGGACTCTGAAAACTAAACGGTCAAAAAAACCACTTTAGTTCGACTGGGAGAACCAGGCCTTGAAAGAAAAACTGCATTATTTCTCTATTTTAAGCAGAAAGCACTTTCCTCCCCAAAAATCTATCCAAAATGTGGAATTCCGAAGAAACGAAGCGGCGCGGCCGCCCCGTTTCTACCACCAAAAAATGACAAATATTTCTGTGAACCAAATCCGCTGTTGAGACATGGTTTTAGTCTGCATCTGCTGGGAGGAAAACCAGGAGCCATTTAATAAGGGAAACGCGGCAGTAAACTATCCAAGGGGCAAATTGACGAGGATTCTCTCCCCCAGCACACAAGCAAGCCAAAGTGTTTGAAGCAGACGTTTTGTGGATGTGCTACAGCGACAGAAGGAACCCAGCATTTAGTATTCCTCCCCTTCCTCCTCTCTCTCCCCTTCCACTGAATCCACCCCCAGCTCCTCATAATCCTTCTCCAGGGCAGCCATGTCCTCCCGGGCCTCTGAGAGCTCCCCCTCCTCCATGCCCTCCCCCACGTACCGGTGCACGAACACCCTCTTGGCATACATCACGTCAAAGTTGTGGTCCAGGAGGGCCCAGGCCTCGGCAATGCCCGTGGTGTTGCTCAGCACACACACAGCGCGCTGCACCTTGGCCAGGTGCCCCCCGGGCACCACCGTGGGCGGCTGGTAGTTGATGCCCACCTTGAAACCTGTGGGGCACCAGTCCACAAACTGGATGCTACGCTTGCTTTTGATGGTGGCGATGGCGGCCTTGACATCCTTGGGCACCACGTCCCCGCGGTACAGCAGGCAGCACGCCATGTACTTGCCGTGCCGCGGGTCACACTTCACCATCTGGTTGGCCGGCTCCAAGCAGGCGTTGGTGATCTCGGCCACCAACAGCTGCTCATGATAAGCCTTCTTGGCCGAGATGACGGGGGCGTAGGCAGCCAGTGGGACGTGGGTGTGAGGGTATGGCACCAGCTTGGTCTGGAACTCCGCCAGGTTGACACTGAGGGCCCCATCGAAGCGCAGGGAGGCCGTGATGGAGGACACGATCTGGCTGATGATCGTCCCAGCTAAGGGGGACAAGCTGGGGGACCCCCACCCCACCTCTGCCCTCGGCAGCGGGGCCAGGACGGACCCTCCCCGCAGAGAGAAGGGGCCTGGCGCGGATTTCATCTCGAGCCCTCTTCCTCAGCCCAAAGCCACACAACTCCCTCTCTTTCTCAGCCCCCAAACCAGCCACGCCAGCCCCTTTGCCAGCCCCGCCAGCAGGAGTCCCGCTCTCCCTGGCAGGCCCCAAACCAGCTCCCCCCTCTGCTGCCTCTGCCCCTCTGCAGCCCCCCTGGGCAACACTGAGGGAGCGCAGCCACCCCACAGCACCCCAAACCCCCCAGGACATAGGCACCCTGCGGGGAGCCGGGCCCAGCCACCCCCCTCACACCCGCCAAGGCCCCCCCTCAGGCCCCCCGTGCCCCCAGCCCCACTCAGGGCCCTCCTGCCGGAGGCTCACAGAAGCCATTCCAGCATGGGATTTTTGCTGAATACACTCAAAAATCACTAAAATCACCACCCACCTCCTTCCCTGCTGGCAAATTCGTTGTCATGGATGGTACCAAGATGTTTACCAGTAACTATTTTTGAGAAAGAAAATAATTTACAGCTTTAAAATCAGTTATGACAGGAAACTAGGACAAAACATAGAAATAACCTTGTAGTTTTCAGCCCCCCCAATCCTTCTCTCTTTGTCTCAGAAAGAAAGACCAAAAAAAAGTCAAAAATGCGCCTTTCTTACTTTAAAAACTAGGACTTGATTTCAGTTTAGTTACACCTCAGTAAATCTGTGCAAATGTGTGGAAGTTCTCTGAAACGTTGAGGCCGCTCGTCGTGTTGAGTACTATTTATCCTAAATTCTAAATTCAAAGTTGCCCCTAAGTGATACAAACCGTGTTAATTTGTGACATGAAACGGGAGAAGAAAGCTTTGCACTCTATTTTGATTTCTTTCTCATTGGAAATAATGCCATGAGCCATCTTCTTGAGTATGAGCTCTGTTTCTACAGATCTGAATAAAAGAGCCCTCAACCATAATCAGTTCACAAACGGAGTTGAGACCGGGCAGCATTTCCAGCTAAGGCAGTTCCAAGCAAACGAAAGAGACGAAGAGACGTTACAGGACACCAGCAGGGAAGGGGCTTAAAAAGAGGCCTCTTTGGTTGTCCCAGTGCTGCTGGAGCGTTCCTCTTCTTTTCTTAAAACAGTCGTTTTTCTCCGTTCCTCCTCGAAAATAACTTTTAATTGCTCCTACCCTCTGAAGAGTGTGACTGCTGCAGAATTAACCACTGTGATGAGTCCCTCTCTTAGGCTGAGCCCAGCCTCAGTGTCTGGGGTCGCTCCTGCCGTGCCGTGTCTCACCTGTGCTGCGCTGCTCCCTGCGTTTACTTCTGAGGGGTTCTGGTGCTGCAGCGAAGGAAGGTGCTCTGGGGAGCCATGGAAAGCAGAAACACCGTAGGGAGGTTGGGAGCATGGGAGGAAGCAGTCTAGGTGACACCACTTTTCATAGTCCTCAGAAAGAAAGCGAGGAAGCTTTCTGTCCTGTTAAAATCTTAGCTCCTGGTTGAACCTGCTTCCTGCTTTGCTCTCCTCTGTGACCAGGTGCAACCCCGTGTGCAGTATCTCTTAGCCCAAAGACAATGCTGAGTTTGGGCTCTTGCCCTGGGAATCAGAGGAAAAAGTTCTTTTCCTCCTATTTGCAAGCCACTTAGTTCTCATCTCCTGTGGTTGGTCGGTGGCGGACGGTGCAGGCGAGCGGTTGGCATGAGGCACCTCCTGTTGGTGCTGCTGCTGCTGGGTGCCGTGTGGGCGGACGACAAGGAGGAGGAGGAGGAGGACGTGGGCACAGTGGTGGGCATCGACCTGGGCACCACCTACTCCTGCCTGTGTGGGCATCTTCAAGAATGGCCGGCTGGAAATCATCTCCAATGACCAGGGGAACCGTATCACGCCGTCCTATCCTACGTGGCATTCACGCCCGATGGGGAGCACTTGATCGGGGACGCCACCAAGAACCAGCTTACATCCAAACCCGAGAACACTGTGTTTGATGCCAAGCGGCTCATCGGCCGCACCTGGAATGGCCCTTCCGTGCAGCAGGACATTGAGTTCCTGCCGTTCAAGGCTGTTGAGCAGAAAGCCAAGCCCCATATTCAAGTCGATGTTGGAGGTGGACAGACAAAAATCTTTGCTCTTGAAGAAATTTCTGCTATGGTCCTGACAAAGATGAAGGAAACTGCAGAGGCTTACCTGGGGAAGAAAGTTACCCATGCTGTTGTTACTGTGCCAGCCCACTTCAATGATGCTCAGCGTCAGGCTACAAAGGATGCTGGTACCTTTGCTGGGCTGAATGTGATGAGAATCATCAATGAGCCAACGGCTGCTGCCATTGCTTATGGACTGGACAAGAGCGAGGTCGAGAAGAACATCCTGGGTTTGACCTGGGTGGTGGAACACTCACCCTCCTCACCATTGACAATGGAGTCTTTGAAGTTGTGGCTACTAATTGTGGATGCCGAAGGACCTGCGGACGCGGCACCCGGAACGAGCCCTGGAGTTCTCATCGCTCTCACTGGCGGCAAACCGTGGGATAAGTAAACAAGCCCTAGCTACACAGCACCTGGGCCATGATAAGAGGAAGAAAAGGAGAGAGCGCTGAAGGCCAGCCGGGTTGCTAAAGATGACTAGCTTGTCTTGGTTTACACCATGTATGGTATGTGGTATGTGTGCTATGTGATGTGTAATCACATGATAAGGATGTAGCAGTGGGAAATTGCTAGCTCTGTTGCAGAGGGTATTTAAGGAGGCTGCTGCCTAAAATAAAGCGATTTCGTTTGTGCACCGAACGGAGTCCATGCCTAATTGCCACAAATGGTGCCCCGTGTGAGACGGAGCGATTAACGAGGTTTGACCAGTGGCGAGCCCCACAGAACTTAAGTGCTGCTGAAAGGAAGCAGGAGCCGGCTTCAATCACCTCGTCAAGAGAGGTGAGCTGTGGGGAGTTATGGGGAGTAACAAATCTTCAGAAGAAAAATCGGGACTAGGGCTAATGGAGGGACTCTTGCGGAAACATCACGTATATACGAGCCTCCAGACCTTGAAAAAGATACTGAAATGGGTCTCTGTTAATTGCGATGGTGTCAGTGCAATCGCTATTTTTAGTATAAAAATGTGGGACGCAGGAGGGGTTAAACTTTGGGCCAGAGCCACGAAGGTGGACAAGGTTGCCCCAGGTAGATAGACCAGGGTGGGCCGTAGAACCGATGGAAGTCCTGAAATATTGGTGGAGTTTTCACCAGCCGACACGCTTACGCTCTCGGGAACGGCTCGCCCATGCAGGGCGTATGGCTGGCTGTTCGTTGTTTGTCTATAAGATCATGGTTGATCAGGAGAAGGAGCTGAGCCAAAATCTATAGGATGCTCTGTAGGAAAATGAGGAACTTCAGGGTGAGCTCTTGTTGCAAAGGCAAACTTTTATGTCAGTCGTAAGTGATGAAAAAAAAAAAAGAAAGAAAAAACAAAAAAAAAGAAAAAAGAAAACAAAAGAAAAAAAAGAAAAACGAGAAAAAAAAGAAAAAAGAAAAAAAAAGAAAAAAAAAGAAAAAAAGAAAAAGAGAAACCCAAACAGGAACAATTAGACGGGGAATGTGCCACATTAGCACAAAAGTATGCCATACGCGCTACGAGAAAGCAGCAGAAAAAGAGAAATAGGACACCTGATTCAAAGCAGTACCATAGAGATATGTTTTTGTTTTTTTCCTATATGTTATTGCATGCCCTGGTAAATTACTCTGTGTTATACCCTGCGAGACTAAATGGACCCCAGCACCCCTCTGCACAATACCCTGCGGCTCCAGGATAGCCCAATTGCTGTATTGTGGTGCCTGTCCCCCGAAAGTTGTTCAAACACAAAGGGGGAACCGAGGCTTTGGCTCAGCCAGGAACCCACAGATACTACGGACGCAATCCGTCAGTGCTGGCCGACCATTGATGCAGTGCACATTAACGATGCAAGGAAAGATCCTGTTTGCATGAGCGGTATTCCGGACACCGGAGCGGATGTCAGAGTCATCTCTAAAGACAGATGGCCTGTGAACTGGCCGTTAGTACAAATGGGGAAGGCATTAATGGGCATTGGTGGGAATGCTTTGCCTTTACAGAGCAAACACATAATTCAGACCCAGGGGCCCGAAAATCGTGTTGCCTCAGTCCGTCCTTTTGTGTTAACTACGCCAATTACTTTATGGGGCTGAGACCGTAGGAGCCAATGGGGAATACAGATTGGGTCACATTTGTCTTAGGGGCCACTGAGGTGCAAGCCACCTTAAACTTAACCTGGAAATCTAATAACCCTGTTTGGGTGGAACAGTGGCCCTTGTCACGCGAAAAGTTGCGCCACCTTCATCAGCTAGTTGAAGAACAGCTCCGAGAAGGCCATATAGTCCCAACGACCAGTCCATGGAATTCGCCTGTGGAATTCACCAGGTCTAAGTTACCCTGAAATTTTGATTTTCACCTTACTAATGTACTGGGAATGTTGTGATCTGCGTGAGCATTTAGATAAAGCCTATAATTGCAGAAGTGAAGCTGTGGAGGCATTCTTTCGGAGCCTCAAGGAAGCTGTTCACGGTAGAAACCAGAACACGTAAAAGTCACAGCAGAAGAAGCCTGCACATAATAACCTTACAGCCTATGAAAGCCAAGGAGTGCCATTACAAGTAAAATACCAGAATTTTTTACTCCAGAGAACAAGATTGCTGTGCGCTTTGAAAAACAAAACAAAACCAAACCAAACAGCTTTCTTCAGCGGAACCTAGGGTTTTTTGCAATACAGGGGATCAAGTATTAACTAAAGTATTCCACGTAATGGTTACGAGAATGTACATGCTGCAAGACTGAACTCCTATTAGCAGCAATATCCTGCCAGTACTATTCATGCTGACTAGTACTCTACTTCTTGAGTAAATCAGCAATTTTTATGAATACCCCGAAAGGTAAATACAAGACAAACTCTGTTCTGCACTCCTTCGGAGCAAAGATGGAAGGTGGCAGCTGAATGATAACACACTTTAAATGATGATGACAAAAGAACTTCTGTTGAAGGATAACGCTATCTGTATCAGGAAGATGGAACACGACCCATTCAGTACAGATTAGACAGTGATGGCCAATACCTGAGCGTGACTGAATCTCCTCAGGATAAGGCAGTTGGAACTTCAAAAAACAAATGAAGTCTCCCCAGTTCTGAGGCTTTGTGGGTACTTCTTTTACTCCTGATATAATGCAGAACAACCTCAAGAACACTCCAGTTAAAGATTAAGAACACCTATAGCACTCTGGGCAATTAATTACATAGAGGAAGAAATACCTCTGCCAGGCCCTTTTTCCTCCTGCCTGTTATCTGTGATTCATTACGGAGAAGGGCTTAGGACGGCTTCTCAGAGCTGCCCACTGCTACACAGCTCCTTGAGAAAAGGAGAACTAACCCCCCCAACACGCTCAACAGGGTGAGGCAGCGGTAGCTAACAATCTGCCCACAATACTTTTAATAGTGTCTATTGAAATGAGCGTAAGGCGGCAGTTAAATACAGTTCTTTTACAAAGTACCAAGCTTGCAGGAGGTACAACGTGCAGCCCCAGGAAATACAAAACTCTTAAAGCAACGGCAATGTTCCTAATGTAACCCTACAAGTCGACCTCTGTGCAGTATGAAAATAAGAGAACTTGGAGAAAAATACATAGCCAGGGCGCACCGGAAAACAAGATGTTGCATTGTTATTAAGATGTGTTCTGCTGCTTGGTCTGCACTGAACACACAAGCAACTGCCCTCAGTGTCATGTGAAACTCTGTTTTTAAAGATCTAATGAACCAAGAAAGACAGTAATTCCACTGGGCAAAAAGAGAGTTTTGCAAAATCTGACCGTGAAAACTTTTCAAATGTTTCCATTTTCCAGCTGTTCACTGACAAAAGACGTGAGGCCTGCCACTCAGCCAAAACTTGCAAAGAATAGGCAAAAAAATGAAATAAAATACAGCACATATAGAGAAAAGATATCTTAAAAAACTGCTGGAAAGTTCACCTACCCATTTTAAAAGTGAATCATCTTCCAAAGTATTGTGATTGGATAAATTACGGTAAGAGTTAGTATGATGGTCCAGTATGTCTATATTCTTAGTATTATTACGCTAAGAATTCGTGTAATGGTCCAGTAACATTACATTAATATTTTGGGCTTAAAATAGTCAAACTGAAATATTGGACTTATAAAAAAGGTGGAATAAAATTGAAGTTCTTTCACGGTCCTCCACTCAAAGAAAACAGCAGCAAGTGAGTATACGGACCTGTATTCTATTCCTTTCAGATCATGTAAACATGTCACACCTTCAACTCGCCTATTATGTTAAGTACTGACTACCACCAGAAAATGTGAGCAGGATTACTCTAAACTTGTGTCTTACCAATAAAGGGGACATCAATTTCGAATCTATACATAGAGGAGTATATGAACAACTACATGAAGAAAACAACCCAAACAGATTTAGTCTTTAATGGAAGAAAAACCTCCAAGCCAACCAAGCCCGAGAAAAAATATCTGCCTACTGAAGAAAATAGTCGCTAGAATCAGTGACACATGTCACCTTCCCAATCACGTAACATTTTTGACTACAACCACATCAAATCCTATTGACTCAAGATTGGGTTAGGTGTATCACACCATCTTACCTGCAGTCCATCTTGGTATTGAACAGCTGCCTGCAGAGCTTCAACAAGCTTATCTGCCTGTTCTTTCCGTGTTTTGCTTAAGGCATCCCAGGCAGAATTCAGCTGCAAATAGGTGAAGTTTACTCCAGTGGACAAAAGAATGTTACTGCTGTATAATGTGCGTTCGCTAATTATTCACTCATCAATAACACCAATAAACTAAGCATGAATAGTTCATATTAATTCCATGTTAAAACTCTTGTTCTCCTTATCACTGCATAGTTACTTTCCTTCAGAACACACTCGACGTTCTGGATGACAAAAGCTGTAAAATTCAATACTGATTATTGAATAGTTTTCTTAACCTACGGATTACAGTCAATATGGGAAATAGTATTATTAAATCATTTGGAACTGCATCCTTATCAAAAAGGTAGCTTAAAAGAAACATACACTGCTGAACACTGGAGAAATTGTCAGTACTCTGTAGTCATCCAAGCAGGATTGTCTCAGTCAGGATGTTGCACTTGGCATAAACCAGACACGTTTCAAATTTATTCTAGCATCCCTATTGCAAAAAAGAAGCCATCTGTTACATTAATCAGTGACTCTTTCACAAAAAACCTTTCTGTCTTTTACAGAACTTTTAACCCATAAATCAATAAAATAAAATTCTCTATACATTCTAAACTAATACGAGCCAAGATCCATTTACTTGAAAAGCAAACCTTATGTTATCATAAAAGCTTCAGGGGTATCTTACATTTGCCACAAAAAGTTTATTTTCAAAATTTGTTGGGGGCAGGGAGGGGATGGGATATTTCCCATACCTCATCTATACTCTTGTTGACAACAGGTTTGTCAGGCTCTCCACAAGCAGCTCTAAGTTCAGAGCCAAGGCTCAGAACTGTTGCTAGTTCCTCTTGTAGTCCATCAGTTTCTTCTTTAGCAGCCTACAAAGAGAAAAAAATTCAATGCCGCTAACACTAACTTTAATAATCTATGTACAGCTTGTTTTCAAGAGAGGACATGGCAGGATTCGGCCTGTGGTTTCTTTAAAGTCCCTTGGACTCACAATCTGACGCTTCAAACACAATCATCCTTTTGCAGGGTCAGAGTGAAATCAACTGACATCAGTCTAAATTATAACAATGGCTTATGATGTCATTTTGCATGAGATGAAAAAAAAAACCAGGAAGTTTTCAATTAGATTTCTTTAATCAGAGTGATTTCTTTTTCAGAGGTTGTCAGTCAACCCTCAAATCTTTAACTATCAGCATGAATAATTACAGGCTTAGAGCATAATACATAGCGCAGGATACATGCGTACACCTTTCATTTAGATGTTCCCTATTACTCAGGGAATCTAAAGTACGTATAACTTTTAAAAGTCTCAGTGACGTGCTTATTATATACACGTTTATAAGCAGATATGCAAATATAAGGACAGGCACATGTTGCATGCTCATTGCAATTCAGAACTGGTACACGTTATTTACCACAGACTCTTGAGATATCACTAGAGTAAATTTCTACACAATTATCCCTCTTGGTTTCTAAAAAAATAGCCTCCTGTGGTATTTCATAGTAATTCTGCCTTTTCTCCGCATACTGTAAATAAAATAAGTCAACAAAATACTTTCTACTGACCTCAGCATCTTCTTGCTCTTGTGTGACTACAGACGGGTCAACTCCAGGTCCCTCCAGTTCTCCAATGAGCTCCTGAGTATCTTTAATAGTAGCTGCAAGAGCCACGTGACTACACCATAACTTCGCGGCTAGTTTCATTACATCCAACAATTTGGCCTCCCTCTCCTCAGTCAAGCTCCAGACGTCTTCCCAAATGAGGACCATTTGGTCTAGTTTATCTTGAACAGCTAAACAACAGAGGAACTAGATTACTACCTTGGCAAACGATTCTTGGCCATAAATCTCTCTACAGTTCTACAGCAGAAACATATGGGTATCTTTTAAAATTTAGACTGTAAAATTGTCTCCTTACAGCACTCCTTATACTCTTAAGTGGAAACAGCCACCATAACCCTAAAAAATAAAACAACGGTCATATCCACGATGAATTATTTTAAACAAATACTTTGCTTTTATACATCTTCTCCAGCTTCTCCAGGAGAACACAATCCCCGGATCAGTGGTCATCAGAAATGAAGATTTTTATATGCTGCAGCTTGCTGCATTTCCACTACATGAAACTTTCCTCCCTCTATTACCTTTAGCAGATATATCCTTATCAACTCCTTCTGAGCGAGCAATCATTTCCTTCCCTCTCTGTTTAAGCGTCTCATACACCAGCTGAAGTTTTTCCAGATCCACTGACACGTTCTTATTTTCACTGATTTGCTCTTTAATCTTCTCAACCTCTGCTGAGATTGAAGGTGGCTGCCTCAGACGTTCAACTATGCCCTTCAGACTCTCAAGAGTTGGATCTGTCTTGTCATGAAACTGGTAGGGTGGTAAAGGACAGAAAAAAGTGGCAGAGAAATTAGGAAAAAGAAAAACAACTGAAAAATGGCATTTGAAATTCTCTTGGAAAAAGCTACTTTAAAATTAACATATTTAACATCTCTAGCCAACATATGTATGTGCCACTTGCAATACTGCCCTTCGTGGTTCTTCCCCTCTTTCAATATCTAAATTACAAAAATGACCTTGCAAAATGGTACTTCCTCTCAGATGGAAGAATTTTACTATGAAGTCTGGTTTCGGTCCTGAGACATTCCATCTGAAGATGGAGAGCCATGACTCATCGGCTCTTTCATGAGCCATTTCATCATTTTAGCAAGCTGTTTACCTGAGTAGTATATGCATACTTTTTCATATCAGGACCAATATACTGGCATATAACCACTGGTTAAGATTCGATATGTAGGGTCATTCAAAAAGATGTTTGTTAGTGCCCAGGCGATGCTTGTTACTGCAGTAAAGGAACGTTACTTTCTGCAACTAAAAGCACACAACAGCGTGTGTTATGTTGACCCACAGTTGACTGAGCCCAGGGAGGTGTCCAGAAACTCAATTACAGCTCTGTAACATGATTCCATAGGTTAACATGTAACATGGCTCCATAGGTTATGTGGTGCCTTTGATGCGGAGTGCAACTTAAAATAATTTAAAACCTGAAGAGTTAAATAATTCTTCTTCCAGGACTGTCTAGACAAACACTGACGTAAACCATCGTAGTGCAGAGCCCTAATAATATATATTTATGTATCTTGATAAAAAAAGAGATTATATAAAATTACATTCCGGGCGTTACAATGTTTTGCTTTGCCATCTGCATATACCTTAACGTACAGAAAATGAACCTTAATGTATTGCGTAAATAATTAAGCATTTTCTCAACATCTGATTATACTCTACCTGTTACCAAAGAATGCATTTTTATTCTTGCTTTCTGTACTTAGCCAGTACAACATGTTAATGTCTACCGCATACAAAGCAGGGACTCCAATGCTAAGTAAATATCTTGATTTTCAAATGTGCAGCTCCATGCGTCTTTCAGAGGTGTGAATAAGGAAGGTGTTTAGAATGACTAAAGTAAAACATAATGTCTATAACAAGTTCAAAAGCAGGATAATATGTCACTTCTCTTCCTTAGCTTCTTAAACTCAGTCCGTAGGGGCTAGGAATATGACATGAAGTACAATGACCTACGACAAAAATGATTTAGAATGTCGACTTGATGAGAACTTTAAGGTGTATTTCTTTAGTTAGTATTTTGGACCTGAGCAGAATATAGCACTTAATTTCCAGTGAACACAGAAAAGGGGGAGCTTCCTATCAAAGGAGCGGTATAGAACAAACCATTTTTATTCCGGTTTTTGTATGGGTTCATGTACGGTTTTACTGAGCTCTTTTCTGAATTTGGGGTTGAGTAAAAGAATTTCAGCTTGGGTTTAATGACAATTAACTCAATATTTAAAAGTCTCCAAAACGTGATACCTAACAATCCTCTGCCGAGGTTCACTGCATAGGCTGATGAATCTAAGATGGGCAGCTTTTATGGACGTGATCTGAATTTTATGCTCACGACAACATTTTGTGAGGTCTAATTTTGCTCGCAATACTTTTACATAACAGCTTAAGCACACGTTACGTTAAGTTCTTGTGGGTCTGCAACGAAGACCAAATGCTGGTACCGCTGCCAAACTACCCTCTAGTTCCGTTGGTAACGGACTGTAACTAAAGCTGCCAAGTTCGAGACACGACTGTATTCAAGTTAACTGATCAACAGTGACATCCATATACAAAGGAAGCATCAGCTAGTAACGGACCAGCAAGAGAAAAAAGAATAAAGTGAAAATAAAATCCCACACTTTTAGACCAAATGTTCCTTTTTTTTTACTTCAAAATTAAGAAGCAATACCATTTTTCAACTGCAGCAGTCTTAATACTAATATATCAAATTATAACCCCTCAAGAAATAGAAAAATCGAGGCCATAAGCAGTGATACGAACATTCACAGGCCTTTAGGTTGAAAAATACAGAGAAAACAGAAATTTAGTCTTGATACAGACATGTAAGATGACAATGTCTGCGTATCTTTCCATTTGAATGAACCCAATTATACTTTAAACTTAAATTGATACCTGGGTACACTGAGAAATGGCTTCATCCAGTGCCAGTGCGCGCTTTTTGACTTCTTCCTTAATTTTACTCTAAAGGGTGTCAGCTGCCACATATTCCTCTTGGATAGAAAAACCTTCCCCTGGGCTCAGCTCCCGCAACTGAGGCCCCGTTTTGTTCATCTTATCTATAGGAGGCTTGTGCTCAGCCATCAGCCCACGCAGTTGCTATAACAAACAAAACAACTTCTCAGTTTCTGATGCTTGCACCACCACATTACAGCTGTCCACACTTCTAACACAACCAGCTGGCGAGAAATTCCAAACAAATTCCCTTCATCCTAATGTCAAGCGCAAATAATATCGAACAAAGGTAGTGATTGCTCTGCCAGTGATGGCTCCCATTCCAACAGAGAGCTACCCAGGCTTTAAACACCACAATTAGAGACACACTGGAAAGGTCCAGGCAATACTCTCGTAGGACAGATGATTGGTTACAGGCAAAATATAAGATGCTAACTATGCATATGATCTTGGCAACAGACACTCCCCATATTTAGTACCTATAATGACAGAAATGTCAACAATATTCCAGGCATGTGCATAACACCACTGCATATATACTTTTCGTGTTGGTATTTGTCACTTGCCTCAAACCCTTCCATTGAAGAACATCACAGAAAGAGGTACTGGCATTGCAAGAATATGAATTCAAATTATCCTTGCTTTAAGAAGAGGGAAGTAGCACAAGGAAGAGTCAAAGAAATCAGTGAAAAGGAGAAACGGACAAGGAAGACCGATTGGGAGAGACTATCAACCTAGTTTAGCAGTCTCCTCTCTGGCCACAAGACCCCTCTGTCTTCACAACAGCGCTATTTCTTAATTGACACAAAGTTTAGCAAGTAATTAATAAGTAAATTAAATTTTATCTCAGCTGTCTACTCCCTCTCATCATCCACCCCCTAAGTAAGTCAAAACTGTGCATAAAACTTGTGGAAGTGAAAGGTCACAAGGTGTCTTCCAACTTGCCAAAGGATTTGGGTTTTGTTTACTTGCACCCGTAGATCTGACAAAAGGGAAAGGTTTTTTGCAGGAGTAGCCCGATCCTTCCCTCCACTTTTATTTATTTTCTCAGCTCGTTCCTCCCTTTTCAGGAAAATCCCACTCTCTTGTGAGGCACTGTCCCTCCTGGTGCTGTGAACTCCATGCATTTCTACCCTATAGCCCCTGTGCAGGAACATGAGAGGCACATGCTCTGTTCCGCTCAGCTCAGACTTTGTTTAAGTTAATGAAGGCACAGAAAAGGGCCTGTATCAGTCTCGGTGTAAATACATCCTCTTGTCTTCAACTAAGCTTCTTCCCTTAAAAAGACATCCTGATACTGGCTCGCTTACTTGCTCCTCCCCAGAGGAGGAGAGGCTGAGAAGATTGAAAAGACAGTGACCATGACTCTCAGCAGCCCTCTGAGGGCACAACAGCAATGAAAACACAAATCCCCCTGACTCTAGCTCTTACCCAGAATGTAACTCCTTGTGTACCTTGTAGCAGGGAAAATAATGCTGGTTAGCGGAGAAGAGGCAAAGGTGAAACTAAGGGCAGCCTGAAATTTTTTAGAAAATAATTTTGTGTGGTTTATTTCTGTGCACAAATAGATGATTTGACACAAGGCCCACAAGCGTGCACATTTCTGGGTCCAAACCTTACGCTAGTGCTGTGCCCACGGCTTAGTTCAAACCAAACTGACTGCATGCTACTCACACAGAACCGACTCTATGAATTCCATGACTTGGAATAAAGACAGTCATCAGTAAATACATCAGAACAGAAAGGTAAGTAAATACAGAAAACGGTTTTCAATTCACATTCAGAACCTTTTTTTTTTTTTGAATACAACAATAAATGACTTGATCTTCTCCACGATCTACTATTGGGTAAACAATTCCAGTAAACAAGTATTCCAGATCAGATTACGTGTTAAAATTGCCTGACATTAATCTTCTACTTAACAATCAAATCCCAGCTAATGGCATAGCCCAGGGAAAATGCAAAAACAGAAGCTCATCTGAAGGGCCTCTCATGCAAGCAGAATGATTGGGGGGACAATCCTGGAAGTAAAGCAAGCATGATTTGGTTCACAGTGACTAAACAAGATAGTTTGTCAAGCTCATGTTATATAGCTAGTCTTAACAGAGCCTGTTTGTTCATTGTGGACATAACAGGAAGACAAATGAGTGGACCCACTGTTTACCAGTACATAGTAGTGGCATATCTTCATTAACTGGTCCCAGAGTAAACAAAAAAAAACAGAGTAAAACTTTGAAGCCGGGGTTCATCCTATCTAACTGGAGTCGCTTAATTGAGGCGGCTAAAAAAACCCCAATCCTAGTTACTCTGTGCTCAGCAGGGAGAGAGAGGTCTGTCCAGTAGCCATATGGGTTTGACCCCACTGCACGGTGCGATCTGCACACTCAGCCTGGGGCCTCTGTGCAGAGGAGAGAGAGAGAAACCAAGAGGCCCAGGGAGCAGGAAAGAAGGGTGACGGGGAAAGTAGAGGGAGAGGAAGGATGACAGAGAGAGAGAGGGGCTTGGAGAAAAGAGAAAGGGCGGACAGGGAGCAGAGCACAGCAAGAGAGAGGAAGGGAGGTACAGGGAGGCGAAAAACAGGACCCAGAGGGAAAGGGGAAGGGCAGGGAGGAACAGGGAGGCAGAAGAGGGCTGACAGGAACCCAAGGGCCCAGGACTCACCGCAGCTCCCGGCTCTGCAGATCTGTCCTGTCGGCCTGTGCCAGCCTCCCCTCAGCCGACACAAGATGGCCGCCGGGAGCCTCGTGCTGGGTCCACAACTCCCAGCGTGCCCCGGGGCGCCCCCTCCTGCCCTCTGACCCCGCGGGAACCATGGCCGCCTCCTAGGGGCTGCCCTGGCCGAGGGCCAGGTCCTGGAGCACGCCGGGAGGAGGAGGTCAGGGAGGGAGAGAAGGTGGGGAGAGGGGCGGGAAGGGCCAGAGGGCCGGGGAGAGCAGAGGGGAGCTGGTCAGGGAGGGGAGGGAGGAGAAGTGCTGGTGAGGAGCGGGCAAGAGATGGAGGGCAAGAGATGCTGGTTAAGGACTTGTCTGCTGAGACATGGCTCAGGACCACACCAGGGCCAGCAGCGCTGCTTTCTGCATCCCGTGGCGGTGCTGGGCAGAGGGACGGGTTGGCAGGTCCTGGCACGAGGTACGTGTGTGGGACGTCAGGGTGACTCTCGCCTGGTTTTTCCCAGCAAAGCCCCAGCCGGTGCCAGCCCCGAGCTGCAGCCCCGGGGCCGAGGCTGCAGGAGCCGGGCATTTCTGCAGGTGCCGCACCCTGCCGTTGGCTGCCCTGGGCTTCCCCCCCGTTGTCTGCAGCTCTGCTTTCTGCCAGCTCTGAGGGCACCGCAGAATGGCTCTCCTGCTCCCCAAAGCTGTCCTGACCCATGTCTGCAGCTCGTGTGTGGCGTCTGCATCACACAGCGGTTTGGGGGTGGCAGCTCTCTCTTGTGGCACCCTGGGAATGGGGGCCAGGCAAACCCCATCTCTCCCTTTCGATCTTTGCCCCCCAGGGAGACCAAGCAGAGATGTACCATGTGCTGGAGAGCATCCTGCAGGGAGGCGACGGCCGATGGCAGAGCAGCGCTGAGAGCCTCCTGACAGCAAAGGTGCCCAGTGGCCGCAGAGGAGCCCAGGGGAGCTGATTCTTTTGGAGGCCACCAGGGCAGCCTTCCTCCGCCCCTGGTTTTAGTGAGCGAGGGAGCAGTGCAGAGCCGTCCCTCAGGCATGCAGGCCTCAGGAGGGCTTCCCAGTGCCCCAGTGAGAGATCCTGCTCCCAGGAAGCGCCTCCCCATGGAGCAAAGGCCATATCCAGCCACCCGGCGCTGGGTACGGCTGCCCCAAGGGGTGTCTCAAGGAGGACGGGGTCATCTGTCTGATGGCTCTGACACAGAAATGGTGAGCTGAAGCCCCGTGGCCATGGCTGGCTGGGTCAAAGTCTCCGAGTTTAGTGACATTTGGTGAAGTCCTGGGCTAAGTATCGCATGACTTGAAACATTGCTGAAAAAATGGTGGAGGTTTGTCTGCGTGTTCTGGATGCTTCTGGATGCTGGACTGTGGCTAGGAGGGAATGTGCTTAGTTATTTCTCAAAGGGAGACAAAGTAAGTGCCTAAGTAAGGGTCAGTGTAACTCTTCAGAGCTTTGGCTGTTTAAATGTTGACCTGAACTTCTACAGAAACGGTAAAACGCTTGCACTTCTCTTCTAGTTCATGCGTGGGTACAGGGAAGAAGGCAGCAGACGTACACATTAGCTAAACCCCCTTTTTATTGCTGGCGGTAAAGGCGCCTCTCGGCTGGGAGCCCGAGAAGGACCCCGTGTTACAATTCTTGCTCCCTTACATGCCATCCTAAGGCGATTCACATATGCATTGTCACAGTCTAGGAAACCTATTGGCTTTGGCCATGAGGTCGCCTGTTACCATTCACTTTGGAGGAGTTGTTGACGTGACCCGCTTTGCAAGCACGCTTCATTCATATTTAGTAGCTGAGTTTGCCCTCTTTCGTTGCACCTTGGCGGCTTTCACCTTGTTTCCGTCTGGTTTCTTGTAACAACAGACCCACTTGCATAGGTGAGCTCACTGCTGGTCAAGTTCTCTTGCGCGTGTCTCGGAAGCCATCTTTACAGAGGAGCTTTTTCTTTGTAGCCCAGTGCGCTGGTCAGCTTTTTCAGCAGGGCTAGTTCAGAGCCTACGCGGCAGGACACAGCTGCTGCATCAAAAGTTTGCCTTCTATCCCACAGGAGCTTGATGGTGAAAGCGCCATTTCTAGCTTTACGAAGGAGACAGAGAGGACCAAAGCTCCCTGAGCTTTGTTGGGCTGAGCTGGCCTTCGGGATAACTCGGCTCCTTCCTTTGCCACTTGCTTGGCTACTTTTTTCCAACCGTTGATGGTTTACTGCCCACTGCTCCTCAACGGCCATCCTCTTGCAAAGGTAATTACGATTTGAACTTTAGGACAGATGGTACAGTAGGTAGATACGGGATCAAAGTATAGGCTGTTCTCTACCTTGGGAAGGGTAGGATGAGCTATTACACCTTGATAGGCTGTCCAGGTATGCGCTATGGGTAGAGTTCCTATTTGCTAATTGTTGTTTCTTTAGCATGTGCTGGGGCCTCGGTCTGGAATGACAAGAAGCCCACCCTGACTGATGCAGTGGGAAGGGAGACAGCAGAGGAGCACAGCAAAGGCAGCTGTTAAAGGAGCGGCTGAAAGCCAGTGCCTCCTGCATCCAAGGTGGGAAAGTGTGGGCTGGAGAACCAGAGGGCTCTGCTGCTAAAGGCAGCCACAGGGAAGCAGCAGGTCCTCTTCCGTGAAGGTGACGCACAGTGCAGCCTTCCCAAAGGGCCTTGGTAACTGCTGTCAGTGAGAGTCCTGTGACAGGGCCAGGAGGGCCATCAGCCTGCAGCTGTGCAGCGGTTGTAACTACCGCTGAAACCGTTGTAGAGGGGGATGCTGTGCTGTGGGTTTGGCTTGGGGTTCTTTTCTTAACTATTTTGTTGGGGTGCAACTATTTCTTTGCACTCAGGTGGGGGGACTGGCGCTGATCTCTTTCTGGAGTGCATCCTGGCATCCTTTGTGTCCCAGAGCTTTCCCCTCTGTTCCTGAAGAGGAGCGATGTCCCCGATCTGCGGGGCTGTGCTCTCCGCACCCAGTTCATCAATAAATTTGTTGTGTTTCATAAGATACTGGTTTTGCACAGATACATAGTGAAGGTAAGGGTGTTTTCCATGCGAAAACACAAAAATACCCCAGTGGTTTTCAGAGCACAGCTAGGGAATACGTTTTGGTGTAATATGTATGAATGCCAACTTTTGGGTTTATATGCATAACCGTGACTTGCAGTTGTTATCCGTCAGATGTAGATGCTTAAACTCACCTTCAGAAGAAAAAGGAAAAAAAAAACAGACCAGGATTTTCTGCCTAAGTGGGATGTTTGGAATTCCTATGTGTGGACATACAGTATTGCATTTTATACCTTTGTCTGTGCAGCAGTCCTGACAAAATGTTGAAATGATCTTGGAAAGAACAAAGTGAAGCTTGAGTGAAGATGGCCTACTTGTTCAGATTTTTCTGAGTACTCCAAGCTTTTACAGTTCAGTGACTGTTACTTTTCACAATGGAAATCTAGTACTAGAAGCAAAGCTAATATGAGGTAAAAGTAAACAGGATTTTAAAAATCAGTGGAAAAATATGAGATGATGCTTTTAGAGATGCCAGGAAGGCAAAGGGATGGTTGGGACCTATTTTACAAAGGGGGTGGGGGGATGTCCTCTTCCACGTTTACTCCAGAGGCGTGTTCTGTAAGGGCAAAATTCCCTTCAAAAAGCCCATACTCAAGAATAGTGCATTTAGACTTGCCTCCTTTTAATTTGATCTGAATTTCTTATCATAGATGTTCTCACAATATCGTGGTAGAACGGTAAACTCCAGAACTAGGGTTTCTTGAGTACTCTTTCCTGCCTGTACCATTCTGTCTCAAGCCCCTTGGAGAATGTGCTATTCTGCTTATCAGGCAAAAGACAAAAAAGTACAAAACCAAAAATGGGAC
This sequence comes from Larus michahellis, assembly GCF_964199755.1. NCBI lineage: Eukaryota > Metazoa > Chordata > Aves > Charadriiformes > Laridae > Larus > Larus michahellis. The sequence goes on along the minus strand of NW_027436116.1, from coordinate 560,581 downwards.
TCTGAACTGCTCTTAGGTGAATAGTTTTAAGGAAGAGGAGTGCTCTTCTAAGGCTGTCTCTGCAGCTCGGAACTTGCTCGAGTTCAGTGTTACAGCATGCGCTTGATGGTTTTAGTAATGCTGTGATGCGATGTCTTCAAAACAAACTCCTGCTAACTCCAAAGGAAGTCATGCCCATAGGAAGAATATACTGAAAAATGATGCCTAAATTGTGAACTATTCCTATTTTGTGTCTGATCCCTGAGCAAAATCTCCCTGACAGAGCTTGGCTTGATATCCGGTATCTTTGGTTTTCAGGCCATCGTTCTGCAAAGCTAAGGGCTTTTAGCATTTGAAACCGTAGGCAGATTACAGGGAATGGCTGCGGGTAGCACTTTAAAAGAGTTACTCATATCCAGCTGGTGTAAGTACAATATAAAACCATTCTCATGGGAAAGTCTTTGCATTTTAAGCTTGCTCAGTCCAAGTGTCTCAGGTAGTAAGGGCAGGTTTTTTTGGGTCGTATGTAAAAGGTCAGAAGGCTTTCCTCCGTTTCAAAAGACTGACATGGTGTAAGCCAAGGCAAAGCACGGGTAGCTTCAGGCACACACTGTTTTCTAAAGGCTTTTAGAGGCTGTCTTCGTATGTAGTTTTGTTTGAGTCTCTCTGCTCTGCAAGAAGGGAATTGAAAGAATTAACGTCCCTTCACGTTTAATTCAAAGGAGATGATTAGCTTCAGAGGGGAGATACCACTTTAGTTTGAGCCAATTGTGCCTACTTGTGAAAGCAAGCTCAAAAAAGGCCAAAAGTTCTGTGATGCAAATTCTAGCACTGCCAGTTTTGGCTCCATTCAAATGTAAAGCACTGAGAGGCCGAGAAGTGTGGTTGTTGGTGGAAGAAGCTCCAAGAAATAGACAGAGATGGCAGGGTCTCTTCTGCGTTCCCTCAGTCTTGAGCACTGGTGGCATTAGGTGAATTGTTTGAGTTAACAGCTCTGGAAGCAATGGCGTTTTCATGCTTTAGCTCGGTGCCTGTTTTGTTGCAGGGCAAGCTAGACAGACTTTCTATCTGTCAGGGGATTCTCTGAAGTGCTGTGTAATTACGTATTAATACTTAATCCTTAATCCTTATGAACGGACTAGGGTTTTTTTCTGTGTTTCTCTTGTTTTCAGAATACACCGATGACAATGCCCTGATTCCTAAGAACTCATTGGTGATTGTCAGAAGAATCCCTGTTGGAGGAGTTAAAGCTACCAGCAAAACATCTGTTAGGTAAGTATCCACGAACCCTTGTATTCTTTGTTAGGGGTTTTGGTGTGTTAACTTTTTAAATTTATATTAGCTTACAGGGCTTTCAGCTTGTATCTTTCTTGTTAAAGCTGCTGTTAATTTTTGTTGTCCTGGGCTAGATTTTAATGTATCTGCCCCAAAGCAGGCTGACATTTTTAGTCCTGTTGGGACATGGGGTTCAAACTCCATCAATTACAACTTTTAAGGTGACTCTGTTGGGTTTGTTCTTGGGGCTGATTGTTCTGAGACCCATGGTCTCTACATGGATCTCCATATGGAGAAATTCCTTATTTTATGTGTTTGCTTTTACACATTGTAGTGTAATCTTAGGATTTGTTCCCATCTCAGAAGAGCCTGAGTCTCAGTGTTTGACTATTTCTTGCACTTGGGCTGGAGGGTATTCTTACGGCCCAAATCTGGGTTTTTTGCGTACTAGCTATAGAGGAAAGACCCAGGGTTGCCAGCTGGCAAACAATGCAAACAAGAAGTTTCATTCATAAAGGATTCCTAGTAGTTTCCTAAAGACAATGTCCGTTTAAGGCAAGAGAAAAAGAACAGTATCCTAAAGCCTTTTGTGCGAGTACGATGATACTGTTGTGTCTCGCACCAACAGTACAGCAGCATCCCGGTACTCATGAAGTGTCTGCAAGCAAAACCCCCTGAATTTATGTGGCTCTGCATGTCAGCTTTGGGCATGTTACTGCCGTAGTTGTTGCAGTGCTTTCAGGTACTCCCTAGTAATTCTGGAGGCCACAGAGTTGTGCTTCTAAACACTGGGGGTTAATTAAAATGTGTATGCTTAGTGCTGCGTTGTCCGTGCATCCTCCATTTCCTCCGGCACCCTCTCCTGGTATTGTAATGCTGCCCCACAATGAGAGGATAGATGCTGCTAGCTTCAAAGATCAGGTAAATACCTGTATGTGGGGATAAGGGAAGAACGGCACTGCTGTTCTAGCATTGACAATTCACCAGGCAGATGAGCTTTCTGCTCCTCCCGCTGGAAACATTGCAGAAGCCACTGGCAGAGCGGCTAAAGTTTGGGAATGATGAACGTATGCTGTACTGGTGGAGAGGCCTTCAAAAATGTGTTACTCACCTTGTAGTATGTTCTTCGAGGTAAATGGATGAAGAAACCATTGGGTGGTCATTGACAGTGTTTCCTTGTACTTGCTCCCCTTCAGGAGCTGTGTGGCTGTAATTGTGAGCCTGGTGGTGGTCTAGCAGTGGCAGGAAGCGCGAGCCTTTCTCTTTGTACGTGAATTCCACAGCAGCCTTTGAATTGCCTCTGCAATACGGATCAATGAGTATGTGGAATCTCAGCAAGTTTTCAAATGTAATAAATAGTTCCTAAAATATTGTAGCATTTTCAGGATCATCTTAAAACAAATTCTGGCAATCAAGGCCGCTATTTTCTTTTGTTACGGGACTCCTCAGTTGAACAAAATTCTAGAAACTGCTGTCAGGTGACATTTCTAGTACTATTTTGAATCCACATAGCATATGTAACACGTTTAGTGGCTAAATATGGTAGCCGTCTGAGCACAGTGCTTGGGCTTCCACAGAGAAACGCTCTTCTAAAGACTCTGCTGCTGACGTTTTTGTTATGTCTTTGTCGGATGACTGATTTCTGGTTCGCTTAAGTAAAGGTGCGCTTTGAAGTGTCTAGACCATCACTGTTCTTGCTTAGAAATTAAAGTACTGTGTATGGCCCTATTTGTGATACTAGGGATATACAGACTGGCTAACGTTACCTTCCTGTTTTGATGGTTGATTATTTAAGAACACAAAATATAGTACAGACATGATGGTTTTGATACTTAGGTAGCAGAGACAAAATACCTGAGGACTTCCTCTTGTGCTGTTGTCTTCTGTATCTGTAAGTCTTGGAGTAATTTGTGACAAAGGTGAAATGTGATTTGGGTTTTTTTTTCTTTGCACTGAGTGTACAAGAGAGAACAGTTTATGTATACGAATAAATTTCCACATTCAGTAGACTATCAGAACATAATGTTTTGACAATCCGTTCTTATAATCTGTTTTTGCTGCTTTTTGCTGGGTACAAGTGCTTTATTTTAAATTCTGATCACCTTTCTTTCTTCTTCTAGAAGTCAAACTGAGCCAGTGAGTGAAACATCAAAAGCGGTATGTAAAATCACAGTCTCACCCTTTTTTCTTTTTTTACGTTTGGAAAAAGAGCAGCGTTTTTCTTCGGGTTTGAAAACACTGTCATTCGGCTGCTAAAATATAATTAACACAAGGAAATACTTGACTGGTGATGGTCTAGATCTTGATTTGCCACTTGGGTTGAATGCTATGCGTAACTACACATTTCAAAATAGTCCTTACAGTATAAAAATCACTATTTGGTGGTTTTTATTTTTCATCTTTATTTTAAGTACTTCACTGCTACGGTGTGAAGCATTCCACTGACCCTGGACCACTGGATCTGATGCCTTGATAAGCTGTTAGGATCAGCTAAATCTAGAAACAGATGAACTCTGGCTCTGTGTTCTGTGAAGAATGCAGCCTCTGATCCTCATGGAATAGTATCCAATCAACTTAAAATTGTAAATTTTTTGTATGTAGGTCTAAAAACACTACGTCTTAATCTGACACCTGTAATTCTGTCACCGAGTGGTTCGAATTCCTTTTTGGCCATGAATGCATGAATGCCTCGCATTGTGAGTTTGAGTTAGTTTACTGGCCCAGTGACCCAAGGAGTTAATTTTATGCATTTATGTAAACCATGTTTATAGTATTTCATTTAATTCAGTCGAGTTTTTATTTCTTGAAAAGGGTTATTTTTCTTGTTGTTTACTAGCATGTGCATAAACACAAATCACATGTTCCAAAAGCAGGTTAACGTTCTTTTCGCCTCGCGTCTTCCCTGGCGTGTCTGTGTCACGTTTCTAAGTAGCATCTCGCCATCCGCTAGCACAGATGTCTCCAAGAAAAGGAAAACTCCTGGAGTGGGAGGGAAGCCTCAGTGTTAGCTAGAACTACTTAAAGTAAATGAAAGACGAAGCAGAAACGTTCCCTTCTAGTTTGCTCTGCCTGGACCTGATTTGGGTTGTGGGTAGCCGTGGGGAGGGTGGAAGCCTTGCATCGCTCTTTACAAATCCTCTCTCTCTCTCTCCCTGTAAAAGCACTGCAGCCTCGGGTGCTTCTGGTGTTGGAGACACAATTAACTTTATTCTTAAAGCTAACTCACTCTTGGTTCAAAGCGTGGGCTTTTTGTTTTGATTTGGTTTTTTAAATACCTGTATTTCTGCATGTATTTCAAAGATGAACCTGGATCTTAGTGTGGGAGGAATAAATCACCAAAAAGCTTGCCAATTACTGTTGAACAGTAAAGCAGCAAAATTAAAATTAGTCATGGTTTTTTTGAACAGGATGCACAAAAGGTTTTACTTTGAGTATTTCTTCCTTGTCTTGCTCTTCTATTAGCTGTCATTCTATACGTCCAAATTTGCGCTGCTGTCCTACTGTTACTACAGCCAAAGCAAGAAAGTGCCTCCGTTTGGGTTTAGTATTACTGTTTCGGTAACTGCGAGGATTTCTAGTAAGGGCTTGTCCTTAAAGGCTGCAGAAATGCAGCGCCAGGCCCATTGTTATAGCACCGTCAGGCACAACCGTGATCCTTCCTGGCTGAATGTTTAGTTCAGCCAAACAATCAGATTTTAGGAAACGGCTGTAATTTACACGTAACGTTCCAGCAGTGAGACTAGCCTTTTCCTCCTATTTTTGGTGCCCTTTCCCACGTGCTTCATGTTAGTTTCTGTCTAGTCTTGTGTTTGAAATGGGAGTTAATAAATTTATTGTCAGTTCTTGGTTTTTGAGGGTTGGGTTGGCTGGTTGGGTTTGGATTTTGTCCCCCCAGTTCTTCTGCAGTATTACCTTAGGGCTGTGTACAAGTTTCTTCTGCGTGATTGATTTGAGGGACTGGCAGGAAATACCTCAGTAGAAATTTAGAGGGGAAAAAAAGTCACGAGAATGTGGGATCATTGGAAGAGGAAGATGGCTGTTGGGCACATGTACTAACTAGTACACGAATTATCTATCGCCTGTGTTTGATAACTGTTTAGTAGAAAGGAGTGCTATCGCCACCTTTAAGAAATCAGACTCTTGCCTGCAGGCCATATAATAACTGCTTCCTAAAAAAATGCAGGAACTACTTAATAGTTTATGAAGCATTATGTTTCAGTTCCTGGTCAGTACAGGACTGTTTAATGCTAGACTCCAACAGAGCACCTTCCCACTCTCTGAAAAACTGCAAAACGGTGGTGATTGTGCCTGCCGTGAGGGAGCACGGGCCTGTTTTGCGCATGGGAAAAAGAGTGGCAGATGGAGCGTGAAGGTGTTGGCCCAAATCTGGGTGTGCGAAGAGCTGAGCCACACACGGAGTGGAGACGGGTGTTTATTTCGTGTCTGCGCAGCGGTGGGGGCTGGGGGGAGCTCCGCAAAGCCAGCACAGCTTGGCTTACACATTGTAAGCTTTTATATTTTACGAAAAGCGACTCATTGGCGGACTAGACTAATTTCTCACACTTCCCAAACTGATTTGGGTAGTATGGCTTGCGGTCTAATAAAATACAAGAAATCAGTTTTCTGTTTCTGTAGACTGCTCCGTCCTGGTAAACACCTTTATTTCAATAAGCGGAGCAGTAAATTTTTTTCTAGACTAGGTGGTGTGTTACTTTTATGGCTGATGTTTTGGACTGGTGTTCTTATTTGGGTTTTGTGGGGTATGGTGAGTTTGGCATTTTTAAACGTAGTGACAGGAGAGGCAGAGTTCACGTTTCGGGGCTGATATGCCGGTGCTTTATTTTGACAGGCACCTGCTGTCTTCATGCAAGTGTAACCGTGTGCATTTCTAAATGATGAGACACGAACTGATTAATTTTCAAACTACACTGAAGTTTCCTGTAGTGCTGCTTCCTTCTTGAATAAACTTAAATATATTTTCTACATGCTTTTTAGCTGAAAACTGACAGCTCCCTTACCCCTTTGACTTTTAAGCAGTCGTGAGCATTTGAGAAGGGTCCCTCTCTGAGATATTCCGGAGCAGTAAGTTGATCTCAAACGGGTTTGGTAATTGTAGTTTCTTCTCATTAACCGCATTAACCACGCTCTTAAGCTGTCGTAGGTCTGGGCTTTGCTTTGAACAAATACAAATGCCGCTTTCAGTGACAGTCAGAGGCTATAGTGCAGGCTTTGGGACTACAGTAGAGGTTAGCTATTGCTGTGTTTTGATTGTAGAACTTGAATATGTGTTTCTTTTCTCGTGAACAGATTGGTGACTCTTCTGCATCTATTTCTGCGGCCCAGATTACTAAGGTATATGAATATTCTCGTCAAATACTTAAAAAAGCATTTTCTTTGTACTTTTACATCTTATACTGTCATCTGTATCTGGCTAGCACTTGTAATTTGAACAAGACTTTAATAAAATTTCTACTAATTTAAAGTATTAATTTTAACTTTAAAATGTGTGTATATTTTGATACCATCCTGTAAAGAGTAGTTCCCATTTTGGAAGATAAAAGGAGAGTACCTTATCAGCCTCAAGATGACGTTGTAGTATTGGTCTTCTTCAGGACACTGAGAAGAAGCGCTTTAGCTGTCTACCGTTTTTAATAAGTTTTGTTAATTTTGCATTGGAAACTAACACAGTTTTTACGGAAGACTTGATTTGTCTGTAAGCTGTGGACATTTAAGGGGGGTTTTGAACAGCCAAAAGAGAAGCGTTTCTGTAACGTGGACAACTGCATCACTGTTTTTGAATTTCTAGTGATGGTAGTCACAGAACCATTCTGTGAATGCTGCACAATTTCATAAATTGTAGTATATGTACAGTGGAGAGCGCAATCTAATTTGTTTGAACGCAGACTGTGTGAATTGTGAAAATGTGCCCAGTTGTTTATAAGTTTATACCAATGTGCCCGTGTGGCATAATAGCAGATGTGGCCCTCTGAAACTGTTGTAATGCCGTGTTTGGCTATGGAATCGCTTGCATTTTTGGCTCAATAACATGTGACTTTGGCCGGGAAAGCACTAGCGATAGCCCTTGGTGCACAGACGTAGTGCTGTGCAATGAAATTACTCGTCTTGAAAGAGCACAAAGATTAGAGGAGGCAGGGCCTAACGCAGAGGAGACAGTTCTTTCTTCTGAAAATAAAGGCCGGAATTCATTTCCAAGAAGGAGAGATCTCTTCCTGCTGGTAACTTCTTCCCTCTCATGTAAATGACATGTAAATGTCAGTGACTTCATAGATGTCGATCTGGATTACGTTACTCTTGAGAAAAAGCTGTGTATTTTGATCTTTTCTTCGTTCACGGTTTCAGCGTCACTGGCATAGCCGCCAGCCTGACCCGGATCGTCCGGGCGGGGGGCTGTCGGGCGAGGGGGGGGATGTGGGGGGGGGCGAAAAAATAAGTTTTACCTTTTTTTCGTTCGTGATTTAAGCGCCACTGGCAGAGCCGCCACCCTGACCCGGATCGGGGCGGGGGCGGGGGCGGGGGTGGGGCGTGGCGGTCCGCGGCTTCGCGCCCTGCGCGGGCGCGCGAGCACACCCCTGCCCGGCAGGCGGCAGCGGCGGGGAAGGGGTGCCGGTGCAGAGGCAGGCGAGAGCGGGCGGCGAGCACGGCGCAGAGGTGGGCCGGGGAGAGGGCGGCAGGCAGGCGGTGCCTCTTTTCGGAGTAGGTTTTGGGTCGGTGAGGTGGGGGGGGGCGGTGTGTGTGCTGGGGGCGGGGGGGGGTTCAGTGGGTTCTCCAGCCGCGGCAGGGGCGGGCAGGCGCGCAGCAGAGAGAGCGAGCGAGCGAGCGGCTGAGAAAGGAAGGCGGGAGCGCCGGGGCACGGGCACGGCCAGGGGCGCGGCAGGGTAGAGACTCGGCAGCCGGGGTTAGATCCCCGCTCGCCACCGGGAATCCCTTAACCCGCCCGGGCACGGAGCCGGCAGGGACTCCGCTGGGTCCTAAAGTCTCCCGCCGTCCTTGCCGGGGGGGGGTTGGGGGGGTGGGGGGGGTGGGTGGCAAACCTGCACGAGGGCAGCGTGGGGAGGGGGCGGCCGGATTCGCAGTGAACCGGGTGGTGAATAGAGGCGGGGGAGGGGGGGGGAAGGGGGACGGCGGGGGGGGTGGGCGGTAATTCGGTGGCGGCAGCGGGGCTTGGGGGGAGACGCTCTGTCTGCGTCTGCCGCACGCGAGAGGTTCGGGCCCGTTGGAGGGGGTGGGGTGGATGTTGTGTGCACGTGTGCGTGCGGCGGCAGACGGGGCATTGGGGCTGGGGGAGAGGCCTGCTGGGGGGGGGGGGGTGAGAGGCGAAAGGGGGGAATGGGAAGGGCCGGGGGAGATGGTGCGCCCGTGTGCAAGTGCCACGGTGTGCGCGCAGTTGGGGTGGGGCAGATGTGACCCAGGGCTGCCGCGATTGAGAGACGGGACGCTGCTTGATGCAAGCAAGATGTCAGTTCATTAGACGCGTTGGAAAGCTTTTTATACAGCTACTTAACAGTTACATAAATTACACAAATTCTATCATTTCTAATTGGCTTAGCTCTAAATGTTTCATTACAATAATCCCTCCTACCTGCGGTTTCGCTACATGCTAGAAGCTACAGTTTTGGAATGTGCTAAAAGCTACAGTGATAACTTGTTGCCTACTCCCTACTTCTTCAAGGTTATTTATCTCAGACCTGCAAGGCCAGTTGTTCCCTGGCTCCTCAGATTTATTTGTCTCAGGTCTGCAAGGTCGGCATACCCTCGAATTTCTTGCATACTCGTACTTTTCTGCTAGCCGCCCTGTCGTGGTTTAGCCTCAGATGGCAACAAAGAACCACGTGCCGCTCGCACGTGCCTTCCTAATACAGGAAGGATCGTAAGAAAAGGCAAGACTCTTGGGTTGGGACAAAGGCAGTTTAACAGGACAGCAAAGGGATCAGGCAAACAACAACAACACGGATAGGGGAATATACAAACGCGATTACGGAACCGCCGCTCCCCGCCCGCGACCGGACCCGGGACGCCCCAGCCCGCTTTTAAGCAGCAACTTCCTGCCCCCTCCCCCGGCAGCTCAGGGTGGGCGTGGCTCACATGGCATGGAATACCAGGAAAAGTTAACCCTATCCCCACCGGAACCAGGACATTATCCACCCCTTATTCCATACCATCTATGCCATGCCCAGCAGGTTCCAATGAATTGCCACCCCTTTCCCCTGTTCTATATATATATATACACACACATATAATGCCCTTAGTTTATGGGTCATCCCTCCAAAGTGTCCGTTGAGTTTTTTTAATCCACGGCTTTGGGCTCCATTTGTTAGAACAGTCTCTCAGGGCAGGTGAGATGCTGGGTGGTGCTGGTCTGTTGCATGCTGTATTTTTCGGAGCTTGTGACTGGTGCACCTGGTGTGGCTCATGCACGCAGTCCGTGGGCTGAAGATGTAGATCTTGAGGAAACTGCTGGGCGCCAGCTGCTGAGATCAGTTCTTATCCCATCATCCCTGTGCCTTACTTGTAGTACAACTGATAGCAATTATAGCAATGAGGACATACAGTGACAGTGTTACTTATCAATTAACAGCACACAATCTGATTCATTGGCTATTCTCGCCCAAAATCAGATCCCCATGAGGTACACATCGGACTTCCCCATCCTGCCGCATCACCCACCAAGTGCACCCAGGTCCTTGGGCAAAAGCAATCCCACGGATGGGTTTGCCTTTGCCTGAGGCAGGACTAACCCAGACTGTCTTCCCTAGCATATTCTTCATGTGCACTACGGGGACTTTATCCCCTTCTACAGTACGTGGAAGTTTTGATTGGGCAGGGCCAGCCCGATTGTTAGATCCCCTGGTGTTAACTAGCCAGGTAGCTTTTGCTAAATGAGTATCCCAGTGTTTGAAAGTCCCACCACCCATTGCTTTCAGTGTAGTTTTTAACAGTCCATTGTATCGTTCTATCTTCCCAGAGGCTGGTGCGTGATAGGGGATGTGATACACCCACTCGATACCATGCTCTTTGGCCCAGGTGTCTATGAGGCTGTTTCGGAAATGAGTCCCGTTGTCCGACTCAATTCTCTCTGGGGTACCATGTCGCCACAGGACTTGCTTTTCAAGGCCCAGGATAGTGTTCCGGGCAGTGGCATGGGGCACAGGGTATGTTTCCAGCCATCCAGTGGTTGCTTCCACCATTGTGAGCACATAGCGCTTGCCTTGACGGGTTTGTGGCAGTGTGATATAATCAATCTGCCAGGCCTCCCCATATTTGTATTTCAGCCATCGCCCTCCATACCAAAGAGGCTTCACACGCTTGGCTTGTTTGATCGCAGCGCATGTCTCACATTCATGGATGACCTGTGCAATAGTGTCCATGGTCAAGTCCACCCCTCGGTCACGAGCCCATCTATATGTCGCATCTCTCCCTTGATGGCCTGAGGAGTCATGGGCCCACCGAGCTATGAATAGTTCACCCTTACGTTGCCAGTCCAGATCCACTTGAGCCACTTCAATCCTAGCGGCCCGATCCACCTGCTGCTGGTTCTGATGTTCCTCCGTGGCCCGATTCTTCGGTACATGGGCATCTACATGGCGTACTTTCACAACCAGATTCTCTATCCGGGCAGCAATATCTTTCCACAGTTCAGCAGCCCAGATGGGTTTGCCTCTGCGCTGCCAGTTGCCCTGCTTCCACTGCTGTAACCACCCCCACAGAGCATTTGCCACCATCCATGAGTCAGTGTAGAGATAAAGTACTGGCCATTTTTCTCGCTCAGCAATGTCCAAAGCCAGCTGAATAGCCTTCACCTCTGCAAACTGGCTCGATTCACCCTGTCCCTCACTGGCTTCTGCAACCCGTCGTGTAGGACTCCACACAGCAGCCTTCCACTTTCGATGCTTTCCCACAATACGGCAGGACCCATCAGTGAACAGGGCATATTTCTTCTCATTTTCTGGCAGTTTATTATATGGTGGGGCCTCTTCTGCACGCGTCACCTCCTCCTCTGGTGACATTCCAAAATCCTTGCCTTCTGGCCAGTCCATGATCACTTCCAGAATTCCTGGGCGACTGGGGTTTCCCATTCGAGTTCGCTGCGTGATCAGTGCAATCCACTTACTCCATGTAGCATCGGTTGCATGATGTGTGGTGGGGACCCTTTCTTTGAACATCCAACCCAGCACCGGCAGTCGAGGTGCTAAGAGGAGCTGTGCTTCTGTACCAACTACTTCCGAAGCAGCTCGAACCCCTTCATATGCTGCCAATATCTCTTTTTCTGTTGGAGTGTAGCGGGCTTCGGATCCTCTGTATCCACGACTCCAAAACCCTAGGGGTCGACCTCGAGTCTCCCCTGGTGCTTTCTGCCAGAGGCTCCAGGTAGGGCCGTTCTCCCCGGCTGCGGTATAGAGCACATTTTTAACATCTTGTCCTGCCCGGACTGGCCTCAGGGCCACTGCATGGACTATTTCCTGTTTGATTTGTTCAAAAGCTTGTCGTTGCTCAGGACCCCATTTAAAATCATTCTTCTTCCGGGTTACTTGATACAGAGGGCTTACAATTTGACTGTAATCTGGGATATGCATTCTCCAGAAACCCACAATACCTAAGAAAGCCTGTGTTTCCTTTTTACTAGTTGGTGGAGACATAGCTGCTATTTTGTTGATCACATCCATTGGAATCTGACGGCGTCCATCTTGCCATTTTATTCCTAAAAACTGGATCTCCTGCGCAGGTCCCTTGACCTTACTTCGCTGTATAGCAAAACCAGCGTTCAGAAGGATTTGGACTATTTTACTCCCTTTCTCAAAAACTTCTTCTGCTGTGTTTCCCCATACAATGATGTCATCAATGTACTGCAGATGTTCTGGAGCTTCACCCTGTTCCAGTGCAGTCTGGATCAGTCCATGGCAAATGGTGGGGCTGTGTTTCCACCCCTGGGGCAGTCGATTCCAGGTGTATTGGACGCCCCTCCAAGTGAAAGCAAACTGTGGCCTGCACTCTGCTGCCAAAGGGATTGAGAAGAATGCATTCGCTATATCAATCGTGGCATACCACTTGGCTGCCTTGGACTCCAGTTCGTACTGGAGTTCTAGCATGTCCGGCACGGCAGCACTCAGCGGTGGCGTGACTTCATTCAGACCACGATAGTCTACAGTTAGCCTCCACTCTCCATTAGATTTTCGCACCGGCCATATGGGACTGTTAAAGGGTGAGCGAGTCTTGCTGATCACTCCTTGAACCTCTAGTTGACGAATCAGCTCATGGATGGGAATCAGAGAGTCTCGGTTAGTGCGATACTGCCGCCGATGCACCGTTGTGGTAGCAATCGGCACCTGTTGTTCTTTGACCCTCAACAACCCCACAACAGAAGAATCCTCCGAGAGACCAGGCAAGGCAGACAACTGTTTAACTTCCTCTGTCTCCAAAGCAGCTATGCCAAAGGCCCAGCGGTACCCTTTTGGGTCCTTAAAATACCCTCTCCTGAGGTAATCTATACCAAGGATGCATGGAGCCTCTGGGCCAGTCACAATGGGATGCTTTTGCCACTCATTCCCAGTTAGGCTCACTTCTGCCTCCAGTACAGTCAACTCTTGGGATCCCCCTGTCACCCCAGAAATACAAATGGGTTCTGCCCCTCTATAGCTTGATGGTATTAAAGTACACTGCGCACCCGTGTCCACTAGAGCCTTATACTCCTGTGGGTCTGATGTGCCAGGCCATCGAATCCACACCGTCCAATAAACCCGGTTGTCCCTTTCCTCCACCTGGCCGGAGGCAGGGCCCCCCTAATACTCGTCATAGTATCCATTACTCACTTCTTGCATAAAGGACTTGGAAGTTCCTTCAAGAGGATCAGAAGCAAGATCAGGCCTTCTGCTTTGTCTGGGGAACGGCCCACTGGAAACTGGGGCGGCACTTTTCCTGGAGGGATCCCCTTTTGTGGTTGTCCTTCCTTGCAACTCCTGTACCCGTGTCCGCAGGATCGAAGTAGGTCGTCCATCCCACTTCCTCATGTCCTCTCCGTGGTCCCGCAGGTAGAACCACAGGGTGCCTCGTGGTGTGTACCCTCTGTATTCTCTCTCTTGAGTGGGGAAATGCCTGCTTCTAATAGCTGAGATGCTGGCCCATGCAGGTGGGGAGTAGAACATATTCTCTTCAAGTTGCTGGACCTTCCGCGACAGTTTCTCCACAGCTGAGACAAGGGGGGAAGAGAGACTTTCTTCATATCGCCGGAGCCGGCCAGCTACCTCATCCACCGTTGGTCCCTCTTCACCTTTCCATTCCATTACTGCCAGGGAGTTGGCATATGACGATGGTGCGCTCCGTACAAACTTCCGCCACATGGGCCTTGTGCATCGCACCTCATCAGGGTCTGTGGGTAAGTCGGCATTGTCCAAGTCATAATAAATCATCTCCCGCACGGCTAATTCTCTCAGGTACTGGATACCTCTTTCCATGGTAGTCCACTTGCTTGGCTGACATACAACATCCTCACTGAAGGGGTACCTCTCCCTCACGCCTAACAGGAGTCGTTTCCAGAGGCTGAGGGCTTGGGTCTTTTTCCCAATCGCCTTGTCAATGCCGCCTTCCCTAGACAGGGATCCCAGCTGCCTGGCCTCCCTACCCTCTAATTCCAGGCTACTGGCCCCATTATCCCAGCACCGGAGCAGCCAGGTGACAATGTGCTCGCCTGAAAGTCGGCTGAAATCTTTTCGCATATCCCGCAGCTCACTCAAGGATAGGGATCGAGTAATTATCTCTGGTTCTGCTTCTTCCTCCTGCTCTCGTGATGGCCCTGGTTCATCATCATCTCTTACTAAGCGAACTGATTTCTTTCTGTACTTCTTCTTCTGTATGGGGGCAACTGATACCGGCACGGGTTGGTTCTCTGGTTCAGTGGCAGTGGCTACCACGGGGGTTGCAGTAGCCGCAGTGTCTGCCGCAGGGGTTGCACTAGCTGCAGTGTCTGCTGCAGGGGTTGCACTAGCTGCAGTGTCTGCCGCAGGGGTTGCACTAGCCGCAGTGTCTGCCGCAGGGGCTGCAGCAGCCGCAGGGGCCGCCGGTCTGGTTTCCATCTCTTCCCCTTGAGGGTGCTGCATAATTCTGAGCAGTGCCTGGTAGATACTGGCCAGGGCCCAGCACAGCGCGGTGAGTTGTGCCTCTCTAGAATAGCCACAACATTTTCCCTTCAAATATTCTACCACTTTATCAGGGTCCTGTAATTGTTCAGGGGTGAAGTCCCAGACCATTGGAGGCGAGTAGTTCTCTAGGTACCTGCCCATGCTCTCCCACATGCCATGCCACCCCTGACTATCCAGCCTCGGAGCAGATCTCCGGGTGGTAGTCTTAAATAGTCGCTTAACCCTAAACAAGACCTGGAACGTATTCAGGAGACATAGCACTAGGAACACACTAGTTTGAGTATCCCAAGGATATTCAAGATTCTCAAAAGCTGTCATACCTGACCCGAAGGAGAAAAGGGAGGCAAAAGGGCTGGGGAAACTATTGACAAATTCTGAGAGACGGTGTCCAATGTACGGACAGGACAACAAAACCACATAAACACCCCAAAATAACCGTCTGAACAGTGATGTTATCATATCATAAACAGATATCGCACAGGACAGCAGAATGATAATCCTCATCCCTCTTCCAGACACGGTAAACAGCATCGCAGGGAGTACATAAGCCATATAGGAATTTATGTAACACAGCCATGAGAACAAACCAAGCAACATGATGACCAGTGACTACTTACCTAATAAAATAAATGCATACAAAAAAAAAAACCAAAACCGTTTTTTCCACGTTCTAGTTGGATTCTGTCGTTATGTCAACCCTTCAAGCCCCACGTTGGGCGCCAAAAAGGACTGTCGTGGTTTAGCCTCAGATGGCAACAAAGAACCACGTGCCGCTCGCACGTGCCTTCCTAATACAGGAAGGATCGTAAGAAAAGGCAAGACTCTTGGGTTGGGACAAAGGCAGTTTAACAGGACAGCAAAGGGAACAGGCAAACAACAACAACACGGATAGGGGAATATACAAACGCGATTACGGAACCGCCGCTCCCCGCCGCTCGCCGACCGGTCGGACCCGGGACGCCCCAGCCCGCTTTTAAGCAGCAACTTCCTGCCCCCTCCCCCGGCAGCTCAGGGTGGGCGTGGCTCACATGGCATGGAATACCAGGAAAAGTTAACCCTATCCCCACCGGAACCAGGACACGCCCCCAACATCTCCCCCTTTTTTGTTTCTTTAAAGGCAGAACTGAGGCGCGGGTTTAAAGGTCATCATACTCAGTGAGCTGGACAGAACTAACACTAGTGTAAATCTTCGGAGTATCGCCGTTTTGAATAAACCATGTATGTCGAACAACTTTAGTCACCATAGACCTAACACAGGAAAGAGCGCAGCTTAGAATCAAAAGGCCTACCAATATAATAACTAATATGAGTACAGCAGATTGTACCAGGCTCCTAAGCCAGCCCTTTAGCCCAAACCAATCACCCAAAGTACCCAATCCGAAGAAGTCCGTATCAGATTGCACCTTTTGTGAATGCGCAAGGAGTTGTGTAATTTGCTTATGTATCGAAGAAGAGTGGTCCTCTAAGTCCATGCAGCACATTCCGTCAAAATCCTCACAGCCATGTCCATGGGCTAGTAGCAAGAAGTCAATAGCGGCTCTGTTTTGCAGGACTGCATGTTGTACTGTAGACAAGTCTTCAGCCATCTCAGATAGTATGCAGCTGGTAGCATTTGCTTGCTTAACAATCCAACAGGCAATTGCATCTAAGTTTCTGTGGGCTCTCGCTGCTGCCACCCCAGGGGTAAATAGCGAGGCGAAAAAAACCTCCCAGCGATTCCATAGCTTAACATTATCGTCACAGGTATTTTCTAATGCTTGTATTGTGTCACGAGTAAAACGTAACCGCTGTTTTGGGCTTGGATGATAGTGAGGAGTGCCAAGACTAAGCTGTCCAATAGTACACGGGCCTCCTCTAGGGTTAGAAGGGATCCCAGACCAAGCTCTATTTCTGCAAATAAAAAGAACCCCAAGGGGAGCCGCCTAGGGAGCATGGTACCGGGGGCTGAGTGAGTGGCATCTCGAGCAATGCTCAAACACCATTGTTGTTGCCAGAGGGTAGCATTACCAATAGGTGAGATGACGGTCGGTGGAGAATCCTTTACTAAGGGCCCCTGACCATGACCTAAGGCCAATAAACAAACAATGAGAAATATTAAGAGAATCTACTAAGTCAATTTCCTGCGGCTGGGGCCCTATTGGTAATTTATCATCCCAATTATCGTATTTTTCAAAAAGGTCCTTAAGATTTTTCCATGAAAAAGGAAGCCTTCCAGAAATATTGTACTGCTTCCGTAAGGTTGTCATAGAGTTATTAAACAGTAAAAAGGTCGAGTTATTCAGTGGTACCCCTACTAAGCAGGTGATGAAGGGCGAGCTGGGCGTAGCAAGACTGGCACAAAAGCTAGTTGTATTGAGCGACCTGGACAGAGTAACCCAGACATTTTGACGGGGGTCAAAAAGGTGAGGGTGGTACCCTGGCAAAGGATTGGCATGTGTCCAGGCTGCACATATACAAAGAAGTGTTAACAGGATCATAATGTTTGACGGACTCTTCCCCCCACCCCTTTTTTCTTTTTTTTTTTTTGCAATGCTAAATTCTTACAATGCTAACTTCATATATTAGGCAACTGTCACACCATCTATTGGCCAATGTTAACCATCGCTACCATCTCTTACCACAGCGATAGCAGTCCCATGAAACCTAAGGGTCACAATTACCACAGGCGACGCAATGAATATGTTCTACTGGAGTCTCTGCTCTATTGTCCATAAAAGCACTGCATCAGTCCTCCGAATGTTCTTTGGTATGCCGTTCAGGGGAATGATCTAGCTGTGGATTGGTGTTGTGGCCATCCGATTGTGGTAGGGGTTCACGGAAAGGTCGCACGCTCTTCGCTGGGATCCACCTGGGGCCTCGTTCTGTGGAAACACAAGCATAGCCTCTGCCCCATGTGACAAGGGGGTATGGCCCCAAGACCTTACCTGTCTCAGGGTCGCGGATCAGGACTGGAGCTTTTACGCTGGCTTCAAAAGAAGTGTTTGTGTTAAAGTGGCGAACGATCGGAGGGTTGTTATCTATTAAAGAACAATTTAAATAGTTAAAAACATACAGGGCTTTCTGTAGACGTTCTTCAGGGGTGGCTGTCCCTACTCCCCCTTTCTGTTGTTGTAACAAGCGCTTTAAAGACTGATGAGAGCGTTCAATCAGGGACTGGCCCGTAGGGGAATGTGGGATCCCAGTGATGTGAGTGATCCCCCAAGAGATAAAAAAAGTTTTAAGTGCAGCTGAGATATAAGCAGGGCCATTGTCTGTTTTGATTTGTGCAGGGATGCCTAAGGTAGCAAAAGCACGCAGCAGATGCCTGCGAACATCTTTCGCCGCCTCCCCCACATGGCAGGAGGCAAATAGAGCGCCTGAAAAGGTGTCAATAGAGGAATGGACGTATTTTAATCTCCCAAATTCTGGATAGTGTGTGACATCCGTCTGCCATAATTGCAGGCTTTGTAAGCCTCTGGGATTAACCCCACCTGGTGCCGTAGGAAAAGAATGTTTTTGACAATCAGGGCAGACAGCGATAATGTTCGCCGCTTGCTGAGAAGTGAGGCCAAACTGACGTTTGAGGCCCCCTGCATTCTGATGGAAAAAGGAATGACTAAGCTTAGCTTGTGCAATACGGTCAGGTAAAGCTTGTACCGGCAGAGTGAGCATATCGGCCCGTCGATTGCCTTCTGCAATAAACCCAGGTAAAGAGGTGTGCGATCTAACATGTAAAACAAAATAGGGATGTGTTCGAGAGGTTAAAAGGAAAACAAGTTCCTGCAACAAAGCAAACAAATCAGCATGCGAAGTATGACGCAGCACCGAGGCCTCTGCCCGTTCGACGACGCCTGCAACATAAGCAGAATCAGTAATAAGATTCAGTGGTGTAGACCACTTACGAAAAGCTCGAACAACAGCAGCAAGCTCTACGATTTGAGGGGACCCGGAGACTGTCTCAACGTCTGACTCCCATTGTTGAGAGCGGTCATCCCACCAGACAATCACCGACTTGTGTGTTTTTCCAGACCCATCGGTGAACACAGTAAGGCCTTGGAGGGGCTGGTGACATCTCTTTGGTATGGATATTAAGTTAAAATGAGCATGTAGAAGCTTGTGGGACGGAGGATGTGAGGTTAGTTGACCCGTATAATCTGTTAAGGCAAACATGAAAGCATCAGACTGTTGGAATAACCATTGTAGGTACATATTAGTTACAGGTAAACAGATAGAAGCAAAGTCCATCCCTGACAGGGCAAGCAAGCGCTGCCGTGCTTTAATTATCAAGGAAGCAAACATTTCATGTTGTGTCCAAATTGTTTTAGTGGGCTGGTTGGGTAAAAAGACCCACTCAATGATTAATAAGGGATCAGGGTTGTTAGGGTCCCATTGAAAAATCAAAGCATATGGCTGACGTGCAGGGTTCAAAATAATTAAATTGAAGGGCAATTCAGGCGCACAGCGGTGTGCTTGCCGTAAGGCGATGGCTTTCGCTACTTTTTGTAATGAGGCAGCGGCTTCAGGACCAAGTCGACGAGGGGAGCGTAAATCGGAATCTCCCTTGAGGAGTTCAAACAAAGGGCTTAAGTCTGAATTGGAGATTCCTAGCAAGGGTCGGACCCAAGTAATGGTCCCTAATAATTTTTGAACATCGTGCAAATTTTTAATGTCGGCCTGTATATGCACAGGTTGGGGAACTATCGTCTGGGTCCTGATGCGCCAACCCAAGTAGGTCCAAGGGGGCATTTTCTGGACTTTTTCGGGCGCAATACAGAGGCCTGCCGAATTGACAGCGGCCGTGACAAGGGCTACGGCCTTTTCCATGAGCTCAAGGTGAGGCGCAGCCATCAAGATATCATCCATATAATGATATAACAGAACTTGAGGCAACGCAACCCTGACAGGGCTAAGTACCTTAGCGACATACCATTGACAAATTGTCGGGCTATTTTTCATTCCCTGTGGCAGTACAACCCACTGATATCGTTGCACAGGGGCTTGCATATTGACACTTGGGACTGAAAAAGCAAATTTGGCAGCGTCATCAGGGTGTAGTGGAATGTTAAAAAAGCAATCCTTAAGGTCAATAACGGTGAGATGCCAATTGCGGGGGATCATAGTTGGAGAAGGGAGCCCTGGCTGCAGAGCTCCCATATCTACCATAGCATCATTGATTTTTCTGAGATCATGGAGCAGGCGCCACTTGCCAGATTGCTTCTTAATAACAAAGACAGGTGAATTCCAAGGACTAGTAGTAGGTACTATATGTCCTTTTGCTAATTGTTCCGTAACCAGTTCTTGGAGAGCGCGAAGCTTTTCGAGTGGTAGGGGCCATTGATCTACCCAAATGGGTGTCTGAGTTTTCCAAGTCAGTTTCAGGGTGTCGCGCACCTCAATGGCCCCCCCTAAAAATGCGACTGAATGGAAGTTCCCCATTGTGATAGCACATCACGTCCCCATAAGACCATAGGAACAGGCAGCACAAAAGGCTTGACGGAAGCCACTCGTCCTTCTGGGCCTTTGATTTGGATCAATTCCGAGGATTGGTGGCTTCTACCAACTCCTCCGATTCCGGCTAGTGCCTGAGGCACAGCTGCCAAAGGCCATTGTGGAGGCCACTTCACCTGTGAAATTACGGTAACATCGGCCCCTGTGTCAATAATCCCATTTAGGATTACTTGCTGAGTGCCGTGAATAAGAGTACATTGACAAAGTGGTCGCTTCTGGGAAATGGACTGTACCCAGAGAATCTGTGGATCCCCAGTAGATCCAAAACCTCCTTGTCTTTGCTGCGGAGGTGGGTGAGGCGAAAGAGAGCTTGCGTTCTGCGGGATCAGTAGTAATTGTGCAATGCGGCTTCCTTTGGGTACTGTGCAAGGGGGAAATGGGGTCCAGGCCATGATTTTAATTTCCCCAACGGTATCCGCATCAATTACTCCAGGCAATACAAAAAGTCCGGCTAAGGTAACTGATGATCTCCCTAATAGTAGCCCTTGTGTTTTCGGGGATAAAGGACCTGAAACATTAGTTGCTAATAAATGAACAGAGGAATCAAGCAACGTTACTGCGTGTGAGGTTGCCAGGTCCAATCCGGCGCTACCGGCTGTTGCTGGGCGAAGACTTGTGGCGAGGTCACACCCATCTGCATGGCTCGATCCACCGGTGACGATACTTGTGTCTGTGCGCGTCGCTGCCCCGCGCTCCGCAAGCGGTTTCCCTGTATCGGCTGCCCTTGAAAATTATACTTAGAACGACATTGATTAGCATAATGACGCCCCTTCCTGCATCGGGGACAGATCCCAGGGGCTTGAGCTTTAGCCCCCCATTAGAAGCGAGACAATTTCGTTTGATATGGCCTGGTTTACCACAACCGTAACAATTTCCTCCCCCAGACATGCCTCTCATAGCTGCGAAAGCAGCTGCCATCGCTTCAAATTTATGGTCCACAGTACCGATACGATTACAAGCCTCTACCATTTCAACCAAAGTCGGAGCTGGGTTAGGGAGAGATTTAAGGAATTTTTTACAGTCGGCGTTAGCATTTTCAACTGCTAATTTTAATAGCAAAATTTCTCGAGCTTCGGTATTATCTATTTGGCGTTCTAAAGCTTGCTTAAGTCTATCAATGAATTGCATGTACGGCTCCCGAGGTTCCTGCGTAATAGAGGTGAATGCCTTTTGAGGTTTACTGGAATCGGGTATTTTAAGTAAAGCCTTTTTTGCTTCTTCGTGGATCGCTTCCAGGGCCTCTCGTGGACAATCTCGAGCCTGTGCCGCTGGATTAGAGTGCTGACCCGTACCCATAAGGTGCTCCATGGTCAGTGCGGCAAGAGCAGCATTATTATGACCCACGTAGCTGGTGAGGAGAGTTTGAAGGCCCCCCCTCCAGTGCGACTCCCACAGGGAATACTGGGAAGGGGTTAATAACAATTGCGCTAGCGATTTTAAATCATGGGGAGTCATAACATACGTATCAAAGACAGAAGACAGCAGGCTCGCAAAATATGGGGAAGAGAGCCCATGTTCTGTGACGGTACGGCGCAGCTCTTTAATCACCGGGAAGGACAAAGCCTTCCACTGCACTCCCCGGCCTTGATAAATAACAGGGGCGACTATCGTTCGCGCTATTTCCAAGTCACCTTCTTTTAAAGCTTGACGTCTAATATTCGCCCACGTATCATGAGGGTCAGGGGGGGTACAAGTCAGGCTCTTTATCAGGATCAACGGGCCCCGGGTCAAGCGGATCTTGCCGAGGAGATCAGCTCCAGTGAGGAGATCCTCATTTGCCGAGGAGATCAGCTCCAGTGCAGGTAAGTCTGTGCTGGGGAAGGAAATCACGGCAAAGAAACAGCCAGGGGCTCGTTTTTGAGGCTTTTAAAGCCAGGAAAAGGGGCCAGCCCGAGCCGGTACCCGGCCCTTCTGGGGGGCGGGGACAGCTGAGGAGCCAAGGGAGGAGCCACCACCCCCGGCGGCAGGTGTTAACGAGCAGAGGGTGGGACCACTCTCCCCCCTCATAAAAGAAACCCTTTGGGAGCCCAGCGACCAGGTCGCTGTGCACTGAGCAAACACTGAGCAAGCGAGCTGCAAGGGGGCGTTCCCTGGGTGTGACCCGAGGTATCACCCAGGTGCACCACAACGAGAGTGTACTTCCTGGGCTGGAGAAGGGGGTGGCCAAGCAGGGTGTGACACACCAGTCCAATCACTGCGGTCTGCACAGCAGTTCGTGCAGGACAGAGCTGAAAGACTGCTAACCCGGCTAGGTAGTGATGGTAACTACTCGCAAGATGACTGTGGCGTCCATGAGCTCCACAACCACCAGGTCTGATGCCGCCTCTCAGACGGAGCTCTTGTGGGAACATGCTACCACACAGACATCAGGCTGTAGGGTATGCCCTACTCTTACGCCAGTGTCAGATGGCAATGATGGGCATACCTGTAGGAGATGTGCTCAGGTAGAGGATCTTCTCCAATTAGTGATGGAGCTCAGGGAGGAGGTAAGTAGGTTGAGGAGCATCAGGGAATGCGAGAGGGAGATAGATTCCTGGAGCAGAATCCTGCATCCCATGACAGAAACCCAGCAGGCAGATAAAACCCCTGCAACAGAGAGCTCCATATCCTCTCTCACCTCAACTGAAGGCGGTAACCTGGAGGACAGGGGGCAATGGCAGGAAGTTCCTGCGCGGCGCAACAGGCGCTGCACTCGAGACTGCCCGATGACTACCCCATCTTCCCAGGTGCCATTACTTAACAGGTACAGTGCTCTACAGAGGAACCTGGATGATGACGAGCACAATATTTCTCCTATTTCTCCTACCCTGGAGCCGTCAGCAAGGTCTAGTCAGACCTCCCCCTGCATCAAAACCTCTGTGGTAAAGAAGAAAAGACGGGTCCTTGTCATAGGTGACTCATTACTGAAAGGAACAGAAGGCCCAATATGCAGGCCGGACCCAGTACATAGGGAGGTCTGCTGCCTCCCTGGGGCCCGGGTCAAGGACGTGAAGAGGATGCTTCCTTCCCTGGTACGGCCCTCAGACTACTATCCACTTTTGCTCTTTCAGGTAGGCAGCGACGAGGTAACAAGAAGAAGTCCAAGGGCAATGAAGAAAGATTTCAAGACCCTGGGACGGCTGGTCAAGGGATCGGGAGCGCAAGTTGTGTTCTCGTCTATTCCCCCAGTTGCGGGGAATGATGAGGGGCTAAATAGAAGGACCCAGCAGATCAATGCCTGGCTTCGAGCTTGGTGCTGCCGGCAGGACTTTGGGTTCTTTGATCATGGCCTGATCTACAAAACGCCTGGCCTGCTGGTAACAGACAGGAATACCTTGACCTCCAGGGGAAAAAGGGTTCTAGGACAAGAGTTATCGGGGCTCATTGAGAGGGCTTTAAACTAGATCTGAAGGGGGGTGGGGATGGTACTGGGCTTGCTGGTGAGGTGCCAGGGTGTAGTTGCTCAGCGCTCGTGGGCCAGTGTGCCAGTATTTCTGAAAGCCAGAAGGCACACCACATCTCAAGGGTCAAAACTACACACACAACTCCCTCTCTGAAATGCTTATACACCAATGCATGCAGCATGGGGAATAAGCAGGAAGAGCTGGAGGTCTGTGTGCGGTTGCGGGGCCATGATCTCATTGCAATTACTGAGACGTGGTGGGACAACTCGCATGACTGGAATGCTGTCATGGATGGCTATGTCCTTTTCAGGAAAGACAGACCAGCAAGGCGTGGTGGTGGAATTGCACTCTATGTGAGAGAGCATTTGGAATGCATCGAGCTCTCACTAGGGGCGGATGAAGAGGGTCGAGAGCTTATGGGTGAGGATTAAGGGACAGGCAAATATGAGGGACACTGTTGTGGGTGTTTATTACAGGCCACCTGATCAGGATGGGGAGACTGATGAGGCTTTCTACAGACAACTGAAGGTAGCCTCGCAAGCGCAGGCCCTGGTTCTCATGGGGGACTTCAATCACCCCGATATCTGCTGGGAAGACCACACAGCCAGGCATGCACAGTCCAGGAGGCTCCTCCAGTGCATTGATGACAACTTTTTGACACAGGTGGTACAGGAGCCAACAAGGAGAGGAGCACTTCTAGACCTGGTACTGACAAACACAGAGGGATTGGTGGAGGACATTAAGGTTGGGGGCACCCTAGGTTGTAGTGATCATGAAATGATTGAGTTCAGGATCATGGGTACTATCAACAAAACAACAACAAGAAGTAAAATTACAACCTTGGATTTCAGGAGGGCTAACTTCGACCTCTTCAAGAAACTGCTTGGAGAGATCCCGTGGGCTAGGGCTCTGGAAGGCAAAGGGGCTCAAGAAAGCTGGTTGATATTCAAAGACCACTTCCTCCAAGCTCAGGATCGGTGCATCCCTAAGAGAAAGAAATCGGCCAAGGGACGCAGGAGACCTGCATGGTTGAGCAGGGAGCTTCAGAAAAAGCTCAAGTGGAAGAAGGAAGTTTATAATAAGTGGAAGAAGGGACTGACCCCTTGGGAGGATTACAAGAATGCCACCAGAGCGTGCAGGGATGAAACAAGGAAAGCCAAGGCCGCCTTGGAATTAGACCTGGCTAGGGACATCAAGCACAACAAAAAGAGCTTCTACAAGTATATTGGAAGCAAAAGGAAGACCAGAGAAGTTGTAGGCCCACTGCTGAATGAGGCAGGAGTCATGGTGACGGAGGATGTGGAGAAGGCAGAGTTACTGAATGCCTTCTTTGCTTCAGTCTTTTCTGCTCGGCCCAGCCCTCAGGAGTCCCAGGCATTGAATAAAGTAACAGGGAAAGAAGACGACTTCCCTTGGGTTGAGGAGGATCGAGTGAGGGACCAATTAGATCATCTAGATATTCACAAGTCCATGGGCCCTGATGGGATGCACCCGAGAGTGCTGAGGGAGCTGGCAGAAGTCATTGCTGGGCCGCTCTCCATCATCTTTGAAAAGTCCTGGAGAACAGGCGAGGTGCCTGGGGACTGGAGGAAAGCCAATGTCACTCCAGTCTTCAAGAAAGGCAAGAAGGAGGAGCCGGGGAACTACAGGCCGGTCAGCCTCACCTCCATCCCTGGAAAGATGATGGAACAGCTCGTTCTGGGTGTCATCTCAAGGCACGTGGAGGAAAGGAAAGCTATCAGAAGTACTCAGCATGGATTCACCAAGGGGAAATCATGTCTGACTAATCTGATAGCCTTCTACGATGGCATGACTAGATGGATAGATGAGGGGAGGGCGGTAGATGTGGTCTACCTTGACTTAAGCAAGGCGTTTGACACGGTCTCCCACAGCATCCTCATAGGGAAGCTTAGGAAGTGTGGGTTAGATGAATGGACAGTGGGGTGGATAGAAAACTGGTTGAAAGATAGAGCTCAGAGGGTTGTGATTAGGGGCACAGAGTCTAGTTGGAGACCAGTGACGAGTGGTGTTCCCCAGGGGTCAGTACTGGGTCCAGTCCTCTTCAACATATTCATCAATGACCTGGATGAGGGGATAGAGTGCGCCCTCAGCAAGTTTGCTGATGACACCAAGCTGCGTGGGGTGGCTGACACACTGGAAGGCTGTGCCGCCATACAGAGAGACCTGGACAGGTTGGAGATCTGGGCAGAGAGAAACCTTATGAAGTTCAACAAGGGCAAGTGTAGGGTGCTGCACCTGGGCATGCACCAGTACAGGTTGGGTGCTGACCTGCTGGAGAGCAGCTCTGTGGAAAGAGACCTGGGAGTCCTGGTGGACAACAGGATGACCATGAGTCAGCAATGTGCCCTTGTGGCCAAGAAGGCCAATGGCATCCTGGGATGCATCAAGAAGAGCGTGGCCAGCAGGTCGAGGGAGGTCATCCTCCCCCTCTACTCTGCCTTGGTGAGGCCGCACCTGGAGTACTGTGTCCAGTTCTGGGCTCCCCGGTTCAAGAGGGACAGGGAACTGCTGGAAAGGGTGCAGCAGAGGGCTACAAAGATGATTAGGGGACTGGAACACCTCTCTTATGAGGAAAGGCTGAGGGATTTGGGTCTCTTCAGTCTGGAAAAAAGACGGCTGAGGGGTGACCTTATCAACGCTTATAAATACTTAAAGGGTGGGTGTCAGGAGGATGGGGCCAGGCTCTTTTCAGTGGTGCCCGGGGACAGGACAAGAGGCAATGGGCACAAACTTGAACATAGGAAGTTCCACCTAAACATGAGGAGGAACTTCTTTACCCTGAGGGTGACAGAGCACTGGAACAGGCTGCCCAGAGAGGTGGTGGAGTCTCCAACTCTGGAGACATTCAAAACCTGCCTGGACATGTTCCTGTGTAACCTGCTCTAGGTGACCCTGCTCTGGCAGGGGGGTTGGACTAGATGATCTCCAGAGGTCCCTTCCAACCCTATGATTCTATGATTCCTCAGGAGGGTAGCCTGCGGCACAGACCTTTAAGGGTCCGGGTGACTTAGCACATCGCGGAGGTAGCGGAGGGGGAAGCAAAGGCGGAGCTGATGAAGGTTCCCCCTTAGTATCTGGAGAGTCTTTATGGCCCTTTTTCTGTGCCTTAATAGCCTCAAAGATTATTTCTCCACCACGGAAGCAAACGCTGAGCCTCGGCATTCCCTGACGTCGCTAAGTCCCACAACTTTACCCCCACATCGTCCCAAAGTTCCCGTGTAAAAATACTGGAGGCTGTAACAGTGGGGATCTTCATTTGTACCCACTTAAGCATAATCTTTAAGTCCTGCCCGGAAATATCTTTTTTATGTTTCCGGAGGAGCGTTTTCATAACTTTATATACATCTCTCTCTGCGGGGGACATCTGATTCCCCATGTTTCCCACAGCTCACCTCTTAAATCCAGAGGGATTCCTGGCCAGTTCCTGCTTCCTTTCAGCAGCTCATTCAAAGTTCCGTGGGACTCGCAGCAAGCCGCTCAGCTAGGCGGTTCACCACCCCATCACGTCGGGGTCACCAATTTGCCGCGATTGAGAGACGGGACGCTGCTTGATGCAAGCAAGATGTCAGTTCATTAGACGCGTTGGAAAGCTTTTTATACAGCTACTTAACAGTTACATAAATTACACAAATTCTATCATTTCTGATTGGCTTAGCTCTAAATGTTTCATTACAATAATCCCTCCTACCTGCGGTTTCGCTACATGCTAGAAGCTACAGTTTTGGAACGTGCTAAAAGCTACAGTGATAACTTGTTGCCTACTCCCTACTTCTTCAAGGTTATTTATCTCAGACCTGCAAGGCCAGTTGTTCCCTGGCTCCTCAGATTTATTTGTCTCAGGTCTGCAAGGTCGGCATACCCTCGAATTTCTTGCATAGTCGTACTTTCCTGCTAGCCGCCCCCAACACAGGGCTTTCTCATTTCTAAAATAAATACTCACTTACTCAACCCCAAAATACTCAGTACATCTCCAAAAAGAAGAACAAACACTGCAGGGATGAATGCGGCACGTTGAGGGCCTGGATCCCAGCATGCCGTCTTTTGTGCAGGTTTGAACAGTTTTTTAACCACCACACCCCCCGCCCAACTTCCAGACATTTTGGGGCCGTGAGCCGCCTCTTTTGGGGGAACTCCGTGTAACCCCCACATGCCCCCCTCGCCTGCTCCTCCCCCGTGGGGGCCGGGGGATGGAGAGCCGGGGAGAGAAGAGGTGGGCGGAGGGGGAATGGCGGGGGCGGCTGAGCCGGCAGGACCTGCCCATCCCAGCCACCGCCGTCTCTCCCGAGCAGGCCTTCGCCGCCAGCCAGAGCGGCCTGGAGTATCGGCGAGCCGTCCTGGCGCCGGAGAACCTGGACCAAACGCTCTTCTTGCACCAAAACTTGCATTTTTTAGAATCAATCAGGAACAGCAATGAGGCGCGGAGCAGGAATCTCCATGCCCAGCCATTCCGGGGGTCGGCGGGGGTTTAAATCCAGACCCGTGGCAGGGATTTGGGACGCCAACTATTTTGCCAAATTCCTGCGGTTTCGGCATCTCTTTGGCAGCGAGGAGGCGTGAACACGCCGCTGCCTCCTGGCACTCGCTCTCTCACCCTGCCTCCGGAGCCAAACTGCTCAAAACTCATCCCTTTCTATGGAATTAGAAAATCACTCAGCGCTGCAACTTCCCACCTCTTTTTCTTTTTTGAATAGGAAACAGCCCCCAGGGTTTTTTGGTTAAAAACTCCCAGTCCTCCCAGCTGGCAGGGCTGCCGCTGACTCCGGCCTCACTGGGAGGCCCGTCTTCGATTTCGGGAGGCAGCCGGTTTCCCTTTGGAATCGTTAAGGGCTAGAGAAAAACGTTACTCTGAGGTCTATTTTTAAAAATACAAGCCTTGAGAAGCCAAAGGAGAACGTTCCCACCCGCCTTCTGCTTTGGGGAAAGGAGTTTGTGGAGGCCCAGACCTGAGCATTGGGCCTTTCAAGAGAAAAACAGAACCAAACTATAGATTTTTTTTTTTTCTACTGGATGTGAATATTCTACAAAAATTAAACAAAGTCATTCATGAATTTGGTGGCCCGGAAACAAAAAAAATCAGCCTTTTTTATACTGTCAGTAGAGACAAGACACCTTTCTTCCCATTTCCTTCCTTCAACTAATCGAACCCTCCATGCTCCCTCCCAACCGCCACGTTAATTTATGCAAATAAGCACCAATTAATAAAATAAACACGCAACGGGTGCTTTACATATGATCGAGACACCTCATGGCCACCCAACAGCTTTAACCACCCCAATTCTGCTGCCCCAGAACCAGCGGAACAAGTTTTAAATCATTGAATTATCGCGCAAAGAGCTAGAGCACGGCAAGAACTTTAAAACTGATGAACCAAATTTAATAAGTAAACAAAAAACCACACGTGAAAACTAACCTTATCTCTATCAAAAGGGTGCTGCAGTCCACATCTTAAACGCTGCACACGACCATCAGGGAAAAACGTTGTTAGATATGATGAACGTTTTGGGGCGATTTCCCCTATTCCCTCTCTTTTTAGAGCGGGGGCGACAGCGTGTTCTCGAATCCTCAAAGCCCAGCCGCTGCCCAGGTGCCGAGAAAAAGGTGGGGTTTTTTAAGAGAAACGGTAAAAACTGGCCTCGTGGTTGGTTTGGTGTCAGTTCCCGGGTGTTATGGGAGGAGGTCAGCGGAATGCGGGGGGTTTGTGGCTTCGCCACCCTTTAAAAACGCTCCCGGGGACCTTTTAAACATCTTGTGGGCAATGGAGTCTCATGTGGGCGTTTCTCCCCTGGATCTTCTCAAACACCCTGAAAGTTAGAAAAGAAAGGGATTTTTAAGTCTTTTCTTTTTTTTTTTAAAATTTGTTAGACCAAGCTTCGTTATTCCTACTTTTGGGAATTCTTATGCTTTGCTGCATAGTTTGACAGAATTTTGGACGTTGGTGGTTCAACAAGGCAGATCGTGGGGGATTAAAATAGTAGAATTAATTGTGCGATCGCTTAAAACGAGGTTGAATTGAAACTCGAGGCATTTTGCTTGGTGTGAGTGAGTGGAGTGGGGAAGCCTCAGGCTGCAAATCCCTACGAAACTTGAGGGTTTTTGGGTCAAAATGGAGAAACGCTGTGATTCTTGCGCAAGGAGGGGCCGGTCTGAACCTCAGGGCTCGGTGGAGGGCCTCCCCGACACTGAAAACACTGATTTTTTGGGGTTGAAAGCCAAATAAAACCGCCAAGCAGCCCCAGAGCAAGGGGAATCCTCAAGCTGCCCTCCCCCTATGCCCCCCTCGGGTCGTTTTCGAGCCTCAAAACAGCCGGGTTTTAGAAGAAAAATGAAGAGCTGACCTTCCACACTCGCCGCAGGGGAAAAAACCCGGATCTCCAGCACTGCCGTCCCAGCACCAGAAAGGACCGGGATCGGTGGAGGAGCTGCCATCGCTGTTGCGCTTCTCGACTCCCCAGCTTTGGATTTTCCTTGGGCATGACATGGCGCCTCTTCTTTGTGCTGCAAAGGGCCTGTAAATCAAGATGAAAAATAGCTTGAAACAGCTGCGGGCGGCAAAAGAATTAGAGTTTTTTGCGACAGAGGTACCGCGTTTTACCAGCCCAACCCCACCCGGGTGGACTCTGAAAACTAAACAGTCGAAGAAAAACACTTTAGTTCGACTGGGAGAACCAGACCTTGAAAGAAAAACCGTATTATAAGAAAAACCAATAATTATATTATTATTGTGTAAAAGCACACAACAGCGTGTGTTATGTTGACCCACAGTTGACTGAGCCCAGGGAGGTGTCCAGAAACTCAATTACAGCTCTGTAACATGATTCCATAGGTTAACATGTAACATGGCTCCATAGGTTATGTGGTGCCTTTGATGCGGAGTGCAACTTAAAATAATTTAAAACCTGAAGAGTTAAATAATTCTTCTTCCAGGACTGTCTAGACAAACACTGACGTAAACCATCGTAGTGCAGAGCCCTAATAATATATATTTATGTATCTTGATAAAAAGAAAGATTATATAAAATTACATTCCGGGCGTTACAATGTTTTGCTTTGCCATCTGCATATACCTTAATGTACAGAAAATGAACCTTAATGTATTGCGTAAATAATTAAGCATTTTCTCAACATCTGATTATACTCTACCTGTTACCAAAGAATGCATTTTTATTCTTGCTTTCTGTACTTAGCCAGTACAACATGTTAATGTCTACCGCATACAAAGCAGGGACTCCAATGCTAAGTAAATATCTTGATTTTCAAATGTGCAGCTCCATGCATCTTTCAGAGGTGTGAATAAGGAAGGTGTTTAGAATGACTAAAGTAAAACATAATGTCTATAACAAGTTCAAAAGCAGGATAATATGTCACTTCTCTTCCTTAGCTTCTTAAACTCAGTCCGTAGGGGCTAGGAATATGACAT
Organism: Larus michahellis; assembly: GCF_964199755.1. Classification (NCBI taxonomy): domain Eukaryota; kingdom Metazoa; phylum Chordata; class Aves; order Charadriiformes; family Laridae; genus Larus; species Larus michahellis. Next base: position 529,868 of record NW_027436116.1, on the reverse strand, counting down.
GAAGTACAATGACCTACGACAAAAATGATTTAGAATGTCGACTTGATGAGAACTTTAAGGTGTATTTCTTTAGTTAGTATTTTGGACCTGAGCAGAATATAGCACTTAATTTCCAGTGAACACAGAAAAGGGGGAGCTTCCTATCAAAGGAGCGGTATAGAACAAACCATTTTTATTCCGGTTTTTGTATGGGTTCATGTACAGTTTTACTGAGCTCTTTTCTGAATTTGGGGTTGAGTAAAAGAATTTCAGCTTGGGTTTAATGACAATTAACTCAATATTTAAAAGTCTCCGAAACGTGATACCTAACAATCCTCTGCCGAGGTTCCCTGCATAGGCTGATGAATCTAAGATGGGCAGCTTTTATGGACGTGATCTGAATTTTATGCTCACGACAACATTTTGTGAGGTCTAATTTTGCTCGCAATACTTTTACATAACAGCTTAAGCACACGTTACGTTAAGTTCTTGTGGGTCTGCAACGAAGACCAAATGCTGGTACCGCTGCCAAACTACCCTCTAGTTCCGTTGGTAACGGACTGTAACTAAAGCTGCCAAGTTCGAGACACGACTGTATTCAAGTTAACTGATCAACAGTGACATCCATATACAAAGGAAGCATCAGCTAGTAACGGACCAGCAAGAGAAAAAAGAATAAAGTGAAAATAAAATCCCACATTTTTAGACCAAATGTTCCTTTTTTTTTTACTTCAAAATTAAGAAGCAATACCATTTTTCAACTGCAGCAGTCTTAATACTAATATATCAAATTATAACCCCTCAAGAAATAGAAAAATCAAGGCCATAAGCAGTGATACGAACATTCACAGGCCTTTAGGTTGAAAAATACAGAGAAAACAGAAATTTAGTCTTGATACAGACATGTAAGATGACAATGTCTGCGTATCTTTCCATTTGAATGAACCCAATTATACTTTAAACTTAAATTGATACCTGGGTACACTGAGAAATGGCTTCATCCAGTGCCAGTGCGCGCTTTTTGACTTCTTCCTTAATTTTACTCTAAAGGGTGTCAGCTGCCACATATTCCTCTTGGATAGAAAAACCTTCCCCTGGGCTCAGCTCCCGCAACTGAGGCCCCGTTTTGTTCATCTTATCTATAGGAGGCTTGTGCTCAGCCATCAGCTCACGCAGTTGCTATAACAAACAAAACAACTTCTCAGTTTCTTATGCTTGCACCACCACATTACAGCTGTCCACACTTCTAACACAACCAGCTGGCGAGAAATTCCAAACAAATTCCCTTCATCCTAATGTCAAGCGCAAATAATATCGAACAAAGGTAGTGATTGCTCTGCCAGTGATGGCTCCCATTCCAACAGAGAGCTATCCAGGCTTTAAACACCACAATTAGAGACGCACTGGAAAGGTCCAGGCAATACTCTCGTAGGACAGATGATTGGTTACAGGCAAAATATAAGATGCTAACTATGCATATGATCTTGGCAACAGACACTCCCCATACCTAGTACCTATAATGACAGAAATGTCAACAATATTCCAGGCATGTGCATAACACCACTGCATATATACTTTTCGTGTTGGTATTTGTCACTTGCCTCAAACCCTTCCATTGAAGAACATCACAGAAAGAGGTACCGGCATTGCAAGAATATGAATTCAAATTATCCTTGCTTTAAGAAGAGGGAAGTAGCACAAGGAAGAGTCAAAGAAATCAGTGAAAAGGAGAAACGGACAAGGAAGACCGATTGGGAGAGACTATCAACCTAGTTTAGCAGTCTCCTCTCTGGCCACAAGACCCCTCTGTCTTCACAACAGCGCTATTTCTTAATTGACACAAAGTTTAGCAAGTAATTAATAAGTAAATTAAATTTTATCTCAGCTGTCTACTCCCTCTCATCATCCACCCCCTAAGTAAGTCAAAACTTGCATAAAACTTGTGGAAGTGAAAGGTCACAAGGTGTCTTCCAACTTGCCAAAGGATTTGGGTTTTGTTTACTTGCACCCGTAGATCTGACAAAAGGGAAAGGTTTTTTGCAGGAGTAGCTCGATCCTTCCCTCCACTTTTATTTATTTTCTCAGCTCGTTCCTCCCTTTTCAGGAAAATCCCACTCTCTTGTGAGGCACTGTCCCTCCTGGTGCTGTGAACTCCATGCATTTCTACCCCATAGCCCCTGTGCAGGAACATGAGAGGCACATGCTCTGTTCCGCTCAGCTCAGACTTTGTTTAAGTTAATGAAGGCACAGAAAAGGGCCTGTATCAGTCTCGGTGTAAATACATCCTCTTGTCTTCAACTAAGCTTCTTCCCTTCAAAAGACATCCTGATACTGGCTTGCTTACTTGCTCCTCCCCAGAAGAGGAGAGGTTGAGAAGATTGAAAAGACAGTGACCATGACTCTCAGCAGCCCTCTGATGGCAAAACAGCAATGAAAACACAAATCCCCCTGACTCTAGCTCTTACCCAGAATGTAACTCCTTGTGTACCTTGTAGCAGGGAAAATAATGCTGGTTAGCGGAGAAGAGGCAAAGGTGAAACTAAGGGCAGCCTGAAATTTTTTAGAAAATAATTTTGTGTGGTTTATTTCTGTGCACAAATAGATGATTTGACACAAGGCCCACAAGAGTGCACATTTCTGGGTCCAAACCTTACGCTAGTGCTCTGCCCACGGCTTAGTTCAAACCAAACTGACTGCGTGCTACTCACACAGAACCGACTCTATGAATTCCATGACTTGGAATAAAGACAGTCATCAGTAAATACATCAGAACAGAAAGGTAAGTAAATACAGAAAACGGTTTTCAATTCACATTCAGAACCTTTTTTTTTTTTTTGAATACAACAATAAATGACTTGATCTTCTCCACGATCTACTATTGGGTAAACAATTCCAGTAAACAAGTATTCCAGATCAGATTACGTGTTAAAATTGCCTGACATTAATCTTCTACTTAACAATCAAATCCCAGCTAATGGCATAGCCCAGGGAAAATGCAAAAACAGAAGCTCATCTGAAGGGCCTCTCATGCAAGCAGAATGATTGGGGGGACAATCCTGGAAGTAAAGCAAGCATGATTTGGTTCACAGTGACTAAACAAGATAGTTTGTCAAGCTCATGTTATATAGCTAGTCTTAACAGAGCCTGTTTGTTCATTGTGGACATAACAGGAAGACAAATGAGTGGACCCACTGTTTACCAGTACATAGTAGTGGCATATCTTCATTAACTGGTCCCAGAGTAAACAAAAAAAAACAGAGTAAAACTTTGAAGCCGGGGTTCATCCTATCTAACTGGAGTCGCTTAATTGAGGTGGCTAAAAAAACCCCAATCCTAGTTACTCTATGCTCAGCAGGGAGAGAGAGGTCTGTCCAGTAGCCATATGGGTTTGACCCCACTGCACGGTGCGATCTGCACACTCAGCCTGGGGCCTCTGTGCAGAGGAGAGAGAGAGAAACCAAGAGGCCCAGGGAGCAGGAAAGAAGGGTGACGGGGAAAGTAGAGGGAGAGGAAGGATGACAGAGAGAGAGAGGGACTTGGAGAAAAGAGAAAGGGCGGACAGGGAGCAGAGCACAGCAAGAGAGAGGAAGGGAGGTACAGGGAGGCGAAAAACAGGACCCAGAGGGAAAGGGGAAGGGCAGGGAGGAACAGGGAGGCAGAAGAGGGCTGACAGGAACCCAAGGGCCCAGGACTCACCGCAGCTCCCGGCTCTGCAGATCTGTCCTGTCGGCCTGTGCCAGCCTCCCCTCAGCCGACACAAGATGGCCGCCGGGAGCCTCGTGCCGGGTCCACAACTCCCAGCGTGCCCCGGGGCGCCCCCTCCTGCCCTCTGACCCCGCGGGAACCATGGCCGCCTCCCCGGGGGCTGCCCTCGCCCAGGGCCAGGTCCTGGAGCACGGCTGGGAGGGAGAGAAGGTGGGGAGAGGGCAGCGGGGTTGGGGGAGAGGGGCGGGAAGGGCCAGAGGGCCGGGGAAAGCAGGGGGGAGCTGGTCAGGGAGGGGAGGGAGGAGAAGTGCTGGTGAGGAGCGGGCAAGAGATGGAGGGCAAGAGATGCTGGTTAAGGACTCGTCTGCTGAGACATGGCTCAGGACCACACCAGGGCCAGCAGCGCTGCTTTCTGCATCCCGTGGCGGTGCTGGGCAGAGGGACGGGTTGGCAGGTCCCAGCACGAGGTACGTGTGTGGGACGTCAGGGTGACTCTCGCCTGGTTTTTCCCAGCAAAGCCCCAGCCGGTGCCAGCCCCGAGCTGCAGCCCCGGGGCCGAGGCTGCAGGAGCCGGGCATTTCTGCAGGTGCCGCACCCTGCCGTTGGCTGCCCTGGGCTTCCCCCCCGTTGTCTGCAGCTCTGCTTTCTGCCAGCTCTGAGGGCACCGCAGAATGGCTCTCCTGCTCCCCAAAGCTGTCCTGACCCATGTCTGCAGCTCGTGTGTGGCGTCTGCATCACACAGCGGTTTGGGGGTGGCAGCTCTCTCTTGTGGCACCCTGGGAATGGGGGCCAGGCAAACCCCATCTCTCCCTTTCGATCTTTGCCCCCCAGGGAGACCAAGCAGAGATGTACCATGTGCTGGAGAGCATCCTGCAGGGAGGCGACGGCCGATGGCAGAGCAGCGCTGAGAGCCTCCTGACAGCAAAGGTGCCCAGTGGCCGCAGAGGAGCCCAGGGGAGCTGATTCTTTTGGAGGCCACCAGGGCAGCCTTCCTCCGCCCCTGGTTTTGGTGAGCGATGGAGCAGTGCAGAGCCGTCTCTCAGGCATGCAGGCCTCAGGAGGGCTTCCCAGTGCCCCAGTGAGAGATCCTGCTCCCAGGAAGCGCCTCCCCATGGAGCAAAGGCCATATCCAGCCACCCGGCGCTGGGTACGGCTGCCCCAAGGGGTGTCTCAAGGAGGACGGGGTCATCTGTCTGATGGCTCTGACACAGAAATGGTGAGCTGAAGCCCCGTGGCCATGGCTGGCTGGGTCAAAGTCTCCGAGTTTAGTGACATTTGGTGAAGTCCTGGGCTAAGTATCGCATGAGTTGAAACATTGCTGAAAAAATGGTGGAGGTTTGTCTGCGTGTTCTGGATGCTTCTGGATGCTGGACTGTGGCTAGGAGGGAATGTGCTTAGTTATCTCTCAAAGGGAGACAAAGTAAGTGCCTAAGTAAGGGTCAGCGTAACTCTTCAGAGCTTTGGCTGTTTAAATGTTGACCTGAACTTCTACAGAAACGGTAAAACGCTTGCACTTCTCTTCTAGTTCATGCGTGGGTACAGGGAAGAAGGCAGCAGACGTACACATTAGCTAAACCCCCTTTTTATTGCTGGCGGTAAAGGCGCCTCTCGGCTGGGAGCCCGAGAAGGACCCCGTGTTACAATTCTTGCTCCCTTACATGCCATCCTAAGGCGATTCACATATGCATTGTTACAGTCTAGGAAACCTATTGGCTTTGGCCATGAGGTTGCCTGTTACCATTCACTTTGGAGGAGTTGTTGACGTGACCCGCTTTGCAAGCACGCTTCGTTCATATTTAGTAGCTGAGTTTGCCCTCTTTCATTGCACCTTGGCGGCTTTCACCTTGTTTCCGTCTGGTTTCTTGTAACAACAGACCCGCTTGCATAGGTGAGCTCACTGCTGGTCAAGTTCTCTTGCGCGTGTCTCGGAAGCCATCTTTACAGAGGAGCTTTTTCTTTGTAGCCCAGTGCGCTGGTCAGCTTTTTCAGCAGGGCTAGTTCAGAGCCTACGCGGCAGGACACAGCTGCTGCATCAAAAGTTTGCCTTCTATCCCACAGGAGCTTGATGGTGAAAGCGCCATTTCTAGCTTTACGAAGGAGACAGAGAGGACCAAAGCTCCCTGAGCTTTGTTGGGCTGAGCTGGCCTTCGGGATAACTCGACTCCTTCCTTTGCCACTTGCTTGGCTACTTTTTTCCAACCGTTGATGGTTTACTGCCCACTTCTCCTCAACAGCCATCCTCTTGCAAAGGTAATTACGATTTGAACTTTAGGACAGATGGTACAGTAGGTAGATACGGGATCAAAGTATAGGCTGTTCTCTACCTTGGGAAGGGTAGGATGAGCAATTACACCTTGATAGGCTGTCCAGGTATGCGCTATGGGTAGAGTTCCTATTTGCTAATTGTTGTTTCTTTAGCATGTGCTGGGGGCTCGGTCTGGAATGACAAGAAGCCCACCCTGACTGATGCGGTGGGAAGGGAGACAGCAGAGGAGCACAGCAAAGGCAGCTGTTAAAGGAGCGACTGAAAGCCATTGCCTCCTGCATCCAAGGTGGGAAAGTGTGGGCTGGAGAACCAGAGGGCTCTGCTGCTAAAGGCAGCCACAGGGAAGCAGCAGGTCCTCTTCCGTGAAGGTGACGCACAGTGCGGCCTTCCCAAAGGGCCTTGGTAACTGCTGTCAGTGAGAGTCCTGTGACAGGGCCAGGAGGGCCATCAGCCTGCAGCTGTGCAGCGGTTGTAACTACCGCTGAGACCGTTGTAGAGGGGGATGCTGTGCTGTGGGTTTGGCTTGGGGTTCTTTTCTTAACTATTTTGTTGGGGTGCAACTATTTCTTTGCACTCAGGTGGGGGGACTGGCGCTGATCTTCTCTTTCTGGAGCGTGTCCTGGCATCCTTTGTCACCCAGAGCTTTCCCCTCTGTTCCTGAAGAGGAGCGATGTCCCCGAGCTGCGGGGCTGTGCTCTCCGCACCCAGTTCATCAATAAATTTGTTGTGTTTCATAAGATACTGGTTTTGCACAGATACATAGTGAAGGTAAGGGTGTTTTCCATGCGAAAACACAAAAATACCCCAGTGGTTTTCAGAGCACAGCTAGGGAATACGTTTTGGTGTAACATGTATGAATGCCAACTTTTGGGTTTATATGCGTAACCGTGACTTGCAGTTGTTATTCGTCAGATGTAGATGCTTAAACTCACCTTCAGAAGAAAAAGGGAAAAAAAAACAGACCAGGATTTTCTGCCTAAGTGGGATGTTTGGAATTCCTATGTGTGGACATACAGTATTGCATTTTATACCTTTGTCTGTGCAGCAGTCCTGACAAAATGTTGAAATGATCTTGGAAAGAACGAAGTGAAGGTTGAGTGAAGATGGCCTACTTGTTCAGATTTTTCTGAGTACTCCAAGCTTTTACAGTTCAGTGACTGTTACTTTTCACAATGGAAATCTAGTACTAGAAGCAAAGCTAATATGAGGTAAAAGTAAACAGGATTTTAAAAATCAGTGGAAAAATATGAGATGATGCTTTTAGAGATGCCAGGAAGGCAAAGGGATGGTTGGGACCTATTTTACAAAGGGGGTGGGGGGATGTCCTCTTCCACGTTTACTCCAGAGGCGTGTTCTGTAAGGGCAGAATTCCCTTCAAAAAGCCCATACTCAAGAATAGTGCATTTAGACTTGCCTCCTTTTAATTTGATCTGAATTTCTTATCATAGATGTTCTCACAATATCGTGGTAGAACGGTAAACTCCAGAACTAGGGTTTCTTGAGTACTCTTTCCTGCCTGTACCATTCTGTCTCAAGCCCCTTGGAGAATGTGCTATTCTGCTTATCAGGCAAAAGACAAAAAAGTACAAAACCAAAAATGGGACTCTGAACTGCTCTTAGGTGAATAGTTTTAAGGAAGAGGAGTGCTCTTCTAAGGCTGTCTCTGCAGCTCGGAACTTGCTCGAGTTCAGTGTTACAGCATGCGCTTGATGGTTTTAGTAATGCTGTGATGCGATGTCTTCAAAACAAACTCCTGCTAACTCCAAAGGAAGTCATGCCCATAGGAAGAATATACTGAAAAATGATGCCTAAATTGTGAACTATTCCTATTTTGTGTCTGATCCCTGAGCAAAATCTCCCTGACAGAGCTTGGCTTGATATCCGGTATCTTTGGTTTTCAGGCCATCGTTCTGCAAAGCTAAGGGCTTTTAGCATTTGAAACCGTAGGCAGATTACAGGGAATGGCTGCGGGTAGCACTTTAAAAGAGTTACTCATATCCAGCTGGTGTAAGTACAATATAAAACCATTCTCATGGGAAAGTCTTTGCATTTTAAGCTTGCTCAGTCCAAGTGTCTCAGGTAGTAAGGGCAGGTTTTTTTGGGTCGTATGTAAAAGGTCAGAAGGCTTTCCTCCGTTTCAAAAGACTGACATGGTGTAAGCCAAGGCAAAGCACGGGTAGCTTCAGGCACACACTGTTTTCTAAAGGCTTTTAGAGGCTGTCTTCGTATGTAGTTTTGTTTGAGTCTCTCTGCTCTGCAAGAAGGGAATTGAAAGAATTAACGTCCCTTCACGTTTAATTCAAAGGAGATGATTAGCTTCAGAGGGGAGATACCACTTTAGTTTGAGCCAATTGTGCCTACTTGTGAAAGCAAGCTCAAAAAAGGCCAAAAGTTCTGTGATGCAAATTCTAGCACTGCCAGTTTTGGCTCCATTCAAATGTAAAGCACTGAGAGGCCGAGAAGTGTGGTTGTTGGTGGAAGAAGCTCCAAGAAATAGGCAGAGATGGCAGGGTCTCTTCTGCGTTCCCTCAGTCTTGAGCACTGGTGGCATTAGGTGAATTGTTTGAGTTAACAGCTCTGGAAGCAATGGCGTTTTCATGCTTTAGCTCGGTGCCTGTTTTGTTGCAGGGCAAGCTAGACAGACTTTCTATCTGTCAGGGGATTCTCTGAAGTGCTGTGGAATTACGTATTAATACTTAATCCTTAATCCTTATGAACGGACTAGGGTTTTTTTCTGTGTTTCTCTTGTTTTCAGAATACACCGATGACAATGCCCTGATTCCTAAGAACTCATTGGTGATTGTCAGAAGAATCCCTGTTGGAGGAGTTAAAGCTACCAGCAAAACATCTGTTAGGTAAGTATCCACGAACCATTGTATTCTTTGTTAGGGGTTTTGGTGTGTTAACTTTTTAAATTTATATTAGCTTACAGGGCTTTCAGCTTGTATCTTTCTTGTTAAAGCTGCTGTTAATTTTTGTTGTCCTGGGCTAGATTTTAATGTATCTGCCCCAAAGCAGGCTGACATTTTTAGTCCTGTTGGGACATGGGGTTCAAACTCCATCAATTACAACTTTTAAGGTGACTCTGTTGGGTTTGTTCTTGGGGCTGATTGTTCTGAGACCCATGGTCTCTACATGGATCTCCATATGGAGAAATTCCTTATTTTATGTGTTTGCTTTTACACATTGTAGTGTAATCTTAGGATTTGTTCCCATCTCAGAAGAGCCTGAGTCTCAGTGTTTGACTATTTCTTGCACTTGGGCTGGAGGGTATTCTTACGGCCCAAATCTGGGTTTTTTGCGTACTAGCTATAGAGGAAAGACCCAGGGTTGCCAGCTGGCGAGCAATGCAAACAAGAAGTTTCATTCATAAAGGATTCCTAGTAGTTTCCTAAAGACAATGTCCGTTTAAGGCAAGAGAAAAAGAACAGTATCCTAAAGCCTTTTGTGCGAGTACGATGATACTGTTGTGTCTCGCACCAACAGTACAGCAGCACCCTGGTACTCATGAAGTGTCTGCAAGCAAAACCCCCTGAATTTATGTGGCTCTGCATGTCAGCTTTGGGCATGTTACTGCCGTAGTTGTTGCAGTGCTTTCAGGTACTCCCTAGTAATTCTGGAGGCCACAGAGTTGTGCTTCTAAACACTGGGGGTTAATTAAAATGTGTATGCTTAGTGCTGCGTTGTCCGTGCATCCTCCATTTCCTCCGGCACCCTCTCCTGGTATTGTAATGCTGCCCCACAATGAGAGGATAGATGCTGCTAGCTTCAAAGATCAGGTAAATACCTGTATGTGGGGATAAGGGAAGAACGGCACTGCTGTTCTAGCATTGACAATTCACCAGGCAGATGAGCTTTCTGCTCCTCCAGCTGGAAACATTGCAGAAGCCACTGGCAGAGCGGCTAAAGTTTGGGAATGATGAACGTATGCTGTACTGGTGGAGAGGCCTTCAAAAATGTGTTACTCACCTTGTAGTATGTTCTTCGAGGTAAATGGATGAAGAAACCATTGGGTGGTCATTGACAGTGTTTCCTTGCACTTGGTCCCCTTCGGGAGCTGTGTGGCTGTAATTGTGAGCCTGGTGGTGGTCTAGCAGTGGCAGGAAGCACGAGCCTTTCTCTTTGCACGTGAATTCCACAGCAGCCTTTGAATTGCCTCTGCAATACGGATCAATGAGTATGTGGAATCTCAGCAAGTTTTCAAATGTAATAAATAGTTCCTAAAATATTGTAGCATTTTCAGGATCATCTTAAAACAAATTCTGGCAATCAAGGCCGCTATTTTCTTTTGTCACGGGACTCCTCAGTTGAACAAAATTCTAGAAACTGCTGTCAGGTGACATTTCTAGTACTATTTTGAATCCACATAGCATATGTAACACGTTTAGTGGCTAAATATGGTAGCCGTCTGAGCACAGTGCTTGGGCTTCCACAAAGAAACGCTCTTTTAAAGACTCTGCTGCTGACATTTTTGTTATGTCTTTGTCAGATGACTGATTTTTGGTTCGCTTAAGTAAAGGTGCGCTTTGAAGCGTCTAGACTATCACTGTTCTTGCTTAGAAATTAAAGTACTGTGTATGGCCCTATTTGTGATACTAGGGATATACAGACTGGCTAACGTTACCTTCCTGTTTTGATGGTTGATTATTTAAGAACACAAAATATAGTACAGACATGATGGTTTTGATACTTAGGTAGCAGAGACAAAATACCTGAGGACTTCCTCTTGTGCTGTTGTCTTCTGTATCTGTAAGTCTTGGAGTAATTTGTGACAAAGGTGAAATGTGATTTGGGTTTTTTTTTCTTTGCACTGAGTGTACAAGAGAGAACAGTTTATGTATACGAATAAATTTCCACATTCAGTAGACTATCAGAACATAATGTTTTGACAATCCGTTCTTATAATCTGTTTTTGCTGCTTTTTGCTGGGTGGAAGTGCTTTATTTTAAATTCTGATCACCTTTCTTTCTTCTTCTAGAAGTCAAACTGAGCCAGTGAGTGAAACATCAAAAGCGGTATGTAAAATCACAGTCTCACCCTTTTTTCTTTTTTTACATTTGGAAAAAGAGCAGCGTTTTTCTTCGGGTTTGAAAACACTGTCATTCGGCTGCTAAAATATAATTAACACAAGGAAATACTTGACTGGTGATGGTCTAGATCTTGATTTGCCACTTGGGTTGAATGCTATGCGTAACTACACATTTCAAAATAGTCCTTACAGTATAAAAATCACTATTTGGTGGTTTTTATTTTTCATCTTTATTTTAAGTACTTCACTGCTACGGTGTGAGGCATTCCACTGACCCTGGACCACTGGATCTGATGCCTTGATAAGCTGTTAGGATCAGCTAAATCTAGAAACAGATGAACTCTGGCTCTGTGTTCTGTGAAGAATGCAGCCTCTGATCCTCATGGAATAGTATCCAATCAACTTAAAATTGTAAATTTTTTGTATGTAGGTCTAAAAACACTACGTCTTAATCTGACACCTGTAATTCTGTCACCGAGTGGTTCGAATTCCTTTTTGGCCATGAATGCATGAATGCCTCGCATTGTGAGTTTGAGTTAGTTTACTGGCCCAGTGACCCAAGGAGTTAATTTTATGCATTTATGTAAACCATGTTTATAGTATTTCATCTAATTCAGTCGAGTTTTTGTTTCTTGAAAAGGGTTATTTTTCTTGTTGTTTACTAGCATGTGCATAAACACAAATCACATGTTCCAAAAGAAGGTTAACGTTCTTTTCGCCTCGCGTCTTCCCTGGCGTGTCTGTGTCACGTTTCTAAGTAGCATCTCGCCATCCGCTAGCACAGATGTCTCCAAGAAAAGGAAAACTCCTGGAGTGGGAGGGAAGCCTCAGTGTTAGCTAGAACTACTTAAAGTAAATGAAAGACGAAGCAGAAACGTTCCCTTCTAGTTTGCTCTGCCTGGACCTGATTTGGGTTGTGGGTAGCCGTGGGGAGGGTGGAAGCCTTGCATCATCGCTCTTTACAAATCCTCTCTCTCTCTCCCTGTAAAAGCACTGCAGCCTCGGGTGCTTCTGGTGTTGGAGACACAATTAACTTTATTCTTAAAGCTAACTCACTCTTGGTTCAAAGCGTGGGCTTTTTGTTTTGATTTGGTTTTTTAAATACCTGTATTTCTGCATGTATTTCAAAGACAAACCTGGATCTTAGTGTGGGAGGAATAAATCACCAAAAAGCTTGCCAATTACTGTTGAACAGTAAAGCAGCAAAATTAAAATTAGTCATGGTTTTTTTGAACAGGATGCACAAAAGGTTTTACTTTGAGTATTTCTTCCTTGTCTTGCTCTTCTATTAGCTGTCATTCTATACGTCCAAATTTGCGCTGCTGTCCTACTGTTACTACAGCCAAAGCAAGAAAGTGCCTCCGTTTGGGTTTAGTATTACTGTTTCGGTAACTGCGAGGATTTCTATTAAGGGCTCGTCCTTAAAGGCTGCAGAAATGCAGCGCCAGGCCCATTGTTATAGCACCGTCAGGCACAACCGTGATCCTTCCTGGCTGAATGTTTAGTTCAGCCAAACAATCAGATTTTAGGAAACGGCTGTAATTTACACGTAACGTTCCAGCAGTGAGACTAGCCTTTTCCTCCTATTTTTGGTGCCCTTTCCCACGTGCTTCATGTTAGTTTCTGTCTAGTCTTGTGTTTGAAATGGGAGTTAATAAATTTACTGTCAGTTCTTGGTTTTTGAGGGTTGGGTTGGCTGGTTGGGTTTGGATTTTGTCCCCCCAGTTCTTCTGCAGTATTACCTTAGGGCTGTGTACAAGTTTCTTCTGCGTGATTGATTTGAGGGACTGGCAGGAAATACCTCAGTAGAAATTTAGAGGGGAAAAAAAGTCACGAGAATGTAGGATCATTGGAAGAGGAAGATGGCTGTTGGGCAAATGTACTAACTAGTACACGAATTATCTATCGCCTGCGTTTGATAACTGTTTAGTAGAAAGGAGTGCTATCGCCACCTTTAAGAAATCAGACTCTTGCCTGCAGGCCATATAATAACTGCTTCCTAAAAAAATGCAGGAACTACTTAATAGTTTGAGAAGCGTTATGTTTCAGTTCCTGGTCAGTACAGGACTGTTTAATGCTAGACTCCAACAGAGCACCTTCCCACTCTCTGAAAAACTGCAAAACGGTGGTGATTGTGCCTGCCGTGAGGGAGCACGGGCCTGTTTTGCGCATGGGAAAAAGAGTGGCAGATGGAGCGTGAAGGTGTTGGCCCAAATCTGGGTGTGCGAAGAGCTGAGCCACACACGGAGTGGAGACGGGTGTTTATTTCGTGTCTGCACAGCGGTGGGGGCTGGGGGGAGCTCCGCAAAGCCAGCACAGCTTGGCTTACACATTGTAAGCTTTTATATTTTACGAAAAGCGACTCATTGGCGGACTAGACTAATTTCTCACACTTCCCAAACTGATTTGGGTAGTATGGCTTGCGGTCTAATAAAATACAAGAAATCAGTTTTCTGTTTCTGTAGACTGCTCCGTCCTGGTAAACACCTTTATTTCAATAAGTGGAGCAGTAAATTTTTTTCTAGACTAGGTGGTGTGTTACTTTTATGGCTGATGTTTTGGACTGGTGTTTTTATTTGGGTTTCGTGGGGTATGGTGAGTTTGGCATTTTTAAACGTAGTGACAGGAGAGACAGAGTTCACGTTTCGGGGCTGATATGCTGGTGCTTTATTTTGACAGGCACCTGCTGTCTTCATGCAAGTGTAACCGTGTGCATTTCTAAATGATGAGACACGAACTGATTAATTTTCAAACTACACTGAAGTTTCCTGTAGTGCTGCTTCCTTCTTGAATAAACTTCAATATATTTTCTACATGCTTTTTAGCTGAAAACTGACAGCTCCCTTACCCCTTTGACTTTTAAGCAGTCGTGAGCATTTGAGAAGGGTCCCTCTCTGAGATATTCCGGAGCAGTAAGTTGATCTCAAACGGGTTTGGTAATTGTAGTTTCTTCTCATTAACCGCATTAACCATGCTCTTAAGCTGTCGTAGGTCTGGGCTTTGCTTTGAACAAATACAAATGCCGCTTTCAGTGACAGTCAGAGGCTATAGTGCAGGCTTTGGGACTACAGTAGAGGTTAGCTATTGCTGTGTTTTGATTGTAGAACTTGAATATGTGTTTCTTTTCTCGTGAACAGATTGGTGACTCTTCTGCATCTATTTCTGCGGCCCAGATTACTAAGGTATATGAATATTCTCGTCAAATACTTAAAAAAGCATTTTCTTTGTACTTTTACATCTTATACTGTCATCTGTATCTGGCTAGCACTTGTAATTTGAACAAGACTTTAATAAAATTTCTACTAATTTAAAGTATTAATTTTAACTTTAAAATGTGTGTATATTTTGATACCATCCTGTAAAGAGTAGTTCCCATTTTGGAAGATAGAAGGAGAGTACCTTATCAGCCTCAAGATGACGTTGTAGTATTGGTCTTCTTCAGGACACTGAGAAGAAGCGCTTTAGCTGTCTACCGTTTTTAATAAGTTTTGTTAATTTTGCATTGGAAACTAACACAGTTTTTAGGGAAGACTTGATTTGTCTGTAAGCTGTGGACATTTAAGGGGGGTTTTGAACAGCCAAAAGAGAAGCGTTTCTGTAACGTGGACAACTGCATCACTGTTTTTGAATTTCTAGTGATGGTAGTCAGAGAACCATTCTGTGAATGCTGCACAATTTCATAAATTGTAGTATATGTACAGTGGAGAGCGCAATCTAATTTGTTTGAACGCAGACTGTGTGAATTGTGAAAATGTGCCCAGTTGTTTATAAGTTTATACCAATGTGCCCGTGTGGCATAATAGCAGATGTGGCCCTCTGAAACTGTTGTAATGCCGTGTTTGGCTATGGAATCGCTTGCATTTTTGGCTCAATAACATGTGACTTTGGCCGGGAAAGCACTAGCGATAGCCCTTGGTGCACAGACGTAGTGCTGTGCAATGAAATTACTCGTCTTGAAAGAGCACAAAGATTAGAGGAGGCAGGGCCTAACGCAGAGGAGACAGTTCTTTCTTCTGAAAATAAAGGCCGGAATTCATTTCCAAGAAGGAGAGATCTCTTCCTGCTGGTAACTTCTTCCCTCTCATGTAAATGACATGTAAATGTCAGTGACTTCATAGATGTCGATCTGGATTACGTTACTCTTGAGAAAAAGCTGTGTATTTTGATCTTTTCTTCGTTCACGGTTTCAGCGTCACTGGCATAGCCGCCAGCCTGACCCGGATCGTCCGGGCGGGGGGCTGTCGGGCGAGGGGGGGGATGTGGGGGGGGGCGAAAAAATAAGTTTTACCTTTTTTTCGTTCGTGATTTAAGCGCCACTGGCAGAGCCGCCACCCTGACCCGGATCGGGGCGGGGGCGGGGGCGGGGGTGGGGCGTGGCGGTCCGCGGCTTCGCGCCCTGCGCGGGCGCGCGAGCACACCCCTGCCCGGCAGGCGGCAGCGGCGGGGAAGGGGTGCCGGTGCAGAGGCAGGCGAGAGCGGGCGGCGAGCACGGCGCAGAGGTGGGCCGGGGAGAGGGCGGCAGGCACGCGGTGCCTCTTTTCGGAGTAGGTTTTGGGTCGGTAAGGTGGGGGGGGGGGCGGTGTGTGTGCTGGGGGCGGGGGGGGGTTCACTGGGTTCTCCAGCCGCGGCAGGGGCGGGCAGGCGCGCAGCAGAGAGAGTGAGCGAGCCGAGCGGCTGAGAAAGGAAGGCGGGAGCGCCGGGGCACGGGCACGGCCAGGGGCGCGGCAGGGTGGAGACTCGGCAGCCGGGGTTAGATCCCCGCTCGCCACCGGGAATCCCTTAACCCGCCCGGGCACGGAGCCGGCAGGGACTCCGCTGGGTCCTAAAGTCTCCCGCCGTCCTTGCCGGGAGGGGGGTGGGGGGGGTGGGTGGCAAACCTGCACGAGGGCAGCGTGGGGAGGGGGCGGCCGGATTCGCAGTGAACCGGGTGGTGAATAGAGGCGGGGGAGCGGGGGGGAAGGGGGACAGGGGGTGTGGTGGGGGGGTGGGTGGTAATTCGGTGGCGGCAGGGAAGGGGGGAATGGGAAGGGCCGGGGGAGATGGTGCACCTGTGTGCAAGTGCCACGGTGTGCGCGCAGTTGGGGTGGGGCAGATGTGACCCAGATGCCTGGGTGCCGCGGGGAGCACTTGCGGGGCAGCCGTGGGGCACTGCGGGGCAGGTGTGGGGCCAGGGGCACCCGCAGGCCTGTGTTCCCTGGGGGGAGACGGCAGGCCCAGAGGGCTGCGGTTCCTCGGGGAGCACTTGCGGAGCAGCCGTGGGGCACTGCGGGGCAGCTGTGGGCCCAGGGGCACCCGCAGGCCTGTCTTCCCTTGGGGGAGACGGCAGGCCCGGAGGCCTGCGGTTCCTCGTGGAGCACTTGCGGGGCAGCTGTGGGGCAGCACTTGTGGGGCAGATGTGACCCAGAGGCCTGCTGTTCCTCAGGGAGCAGTTGCAGGGCAGCCGTGGGGCAACAGTTTGGGGGAGATGTGACCCATAGGCCTGCTGTTCCTCGGGGAGCACTTGCGGATCAGCCGTGGGGCACTGCGTGGGAAGCTGTGGGGCCAGAGGCACCCGCAGGCCTGTCTTCCCTGGGGGGAGACGGCAGGCCCAGATGCCTGCGGTTCCTCGGGGAGCACTCGCGGGGCAGCTGTGGGGCAGCGCGGGGGCAGTACTCATGGGGCAGACGTGACCGAGATGCCTGGCTGCCTTGGCGGGTAGAGGGGGGCCGGAGGCCTGTGTGGTCCTTGAGGGTCAGTCGGGTCCCTGCCTGTGGGTGAGTTGTGGGGCGGCCGTGGGGCGGCGCGGGGCGGGTGTGGGTGGGCTGGGTGTGTGCCCGTGTCTGCCACTCGGGCGGGTGTGGGTGGGCTGGGTGTGTGCCCGTGTCTGCCACTCGTGAGGGGTCTCGGCCTGGGAGGTGTGGGGGGGGGGAGGTGGGGGGGGCGCTCGTCTGCGTCGGCGCGTCTGTGTTGCGCGCACGTGTGCGGGAGGTGGCAGACGGGGTCTTGGGGGTGTGGAGGGGGGACTGAGGAGGGCCGGGGGGGGTGGGGCGGGTGTGTTTCGGGGGGGCACGGTGCGCGCCCGAAAGAGATGCAAAGGATTTGTAACGCTCTCCAGAACGCCGCCTTCTCTGTTACAGCCGGCTCGCTGGGCCGCGCCCGTGCCCGGCCTGCACCTGTGCCTGTCGGGGGCGGGGGGGGGAAGGCCCTCGGGCCGCTCTTCTGCCCGTGGCACCCGTCCTTGGGAAAGCTGCTGCTGCCACCACCGCCGCCGCGCGGGGTGAGGCCTGGGCTCCCGGGGCCCGGTTCCAGCGGCAGGGCCCCGGCCGGGGGGGGCTGACGGAGAGATGACCGGGGCACGGGCCCGGCTGAAGTCACCTGCCCTCCTTCGCATGGCGAGAAACAGAATCGAA